>NC_073385.1:52803618-53115563 GCF_028641065.1 Leucoraja erinaceus
AATGTCCTAGAAGGCCGCATGCTTCTAGGACCACAGGTTCCCCACCCCTGGTCTAGACCCAAGTATACACCTACAAATAAAGGACAGATGATTTTCCTTGCCAATGATCATGTGAACTAGATATTTTTTTTAAATCCTCAGTCACTGAGTCCTGGTCGCTGTTACTGATACTAACTCTCTTTTAATGCTAAATGTATTGAATTACTTGAATCTGAATTTCTCTTCTATTGTGGTGGGAACACTGATGAATGTCTGACTTTTGGATGAGACAGGAAACCAAGGGTATGCCTGACCTGTTCATGGGGATGCCGTTCTTCCCAATAAATAAAATGACTCCTGGATGCTCAAGAGTGTAGCTTTCCAAAGTTTTGTAATTCTATCCTGTTTATCAGTTAGATGACTGCTCTCTGGACACCATTCCCAATACCTATTCCACAAGGTGTTCCATGTAAGCAGATTATCTGATCATTATTGTACATGAGACCTTGATGCACAATGGCATCTGCTCACATGACACTGGTGTGACAGCATTCTATTCCATGTCCGGCATATCCAAAACTCCACTGAACTTGAATATATTGTGGTTGACACCAAACTAAGTTGGCTTCCTTGTTCATATATCCATCTGCAAGACATTTCTGCCTTAGCTGTTTTAGTGGCTCAAATTAAATCTGAATCTGAGCATGATATCGGGGAGTGTAGTTTTATTATGTGGGCTACTGAACTCCCCACTATGATTGTGTTCTCTGTTGAGAGTTAGTTAATAACTGCCTCAACAATGGGAGTCACTTTATTTAATATCAGCATTCCTGAGCTGAGCTCCGGCAAGGGAAAGGTAAATGGACAGTCATTACCACTGCTTGCTCACGACTGCTGACACCTCTCTTGGTAGCAACCAGTATGACTCACATTTGGACATTGCAATAGTGAGAGAGAGTCATAGAGTCAGTCATACAGTGTGGAAACAGGTCCATTGGCCAACTTGCCGACAGCAACCAACATGTCCCAGCCACACTCGTCCCACCTATCTGCGTTAGGCCACATCCTTCTAAACCTATCCTATTCATGTGCCTCTCTAAATCTTTCTTAAACTTTGCGATAGTATCTGCCTCAACTACGTCCTCAGGCAACTTGTTCCATACTCACCACCCTTTGTGTAAAAAAGTTACCCCTCAGATTCTTATTAAATTGTTCCCCCTCACCTTAAGCCTATGTCCTCTGGTTCTTGATTCCCCTACTCTGGGCAAGAGACTCTGTGCGTTTACCCTATCTTTTCATCTCACAATGTTGTACACCTCTATAAGATCACTATTCTTCAGTTCCACAGCGTTCAAACAATTTGAACCATAACTAAAAGTTGGAGATGCCAGGAAGCTGGGGGGGGGGAAAAAAAAGTGCTCAACTCACCTATTTTAATTGACATAAGCAATCAGGAACAAAAATAACCCATGTTCGTGCTTGCCACACTGTAAAAACTACTGACTTTGAAATATCTAATTAGAATTAGCAAACTAAATTGGGTTCACCTGGATACAATCTAACTAAACATTCATGGCAGCGGATGTTTTGACATGTCAGAGGAGTGCCTTGGGGAATGTTCAGATTGGCTGGTATTCTTGCTTCCGGTCTGACCTTGAAAGAGTGCAGAGATCTGATGGTAGTTCAGTCGTGCAGCATTACAGAATCCACCTTCCGTCCTTGTGAACGACTCATTGGAAGTTCAACCACAAGCACAGGTTAAGAGCAAAATAGGAATATCGTGCAGTGGAAACTGCAAGTAATAAACACCTAAGAAAATGGAAAGTTCAATGACTTTCCCGTTTTATTTTTAAACATACAACTCTTTCTGTAGATTGGTTATTGCATGTGAACCAATCATAGTAGAATAGCATCATTAACCCCACCTTACTGTATGCTTTATATTACACCCACTTCCTACATTAAGTAGTCTTGGAAGCGGTAGTGATGAATTAACAACTAACAACCTGCTGTACCGCTATACTAGGTGTTGCAATTAAAGATGGCTTTAAACTCCAGACCTGTGTAACATAATCATTTACACTTTCCATGAAAGATGCAGCATCCAAAGAAGTCCAAAGTGTAGCAGTAGTGACAGATGTTCACCCGTATATTTAATTGCGTTTCAGCGGTATCTATGAAGGCAGAAGAAGTCTCGACAGATACCAAAAGCTGTTTTCCTAAAATAAATACATTTTGGTTCTCATCTTCTGTGCAGTCTGTGTTTGCATGAAGAATGGGAAACAACATGGGCACTTACAGCATCAGTTTTAAGTCAGTATTTGGCTTCAAAGTTGGGATAAACGATGAGTTGGAAAGGTCTAATGTGATGTGTGTCTGTGCACATTTGATGTATTTTGGCCAGCGCCTCAATAGCCAGACCTTTTTAGGATGCAAGAGCAGATGGTCTGAATTCAGACCACAATCCACAAAGGTGCAATGTCAGGAACACAGACCTGTGGCTGCCTTAACTTCATCACCTCTGAGGCCTGAGGTTGAAGCCGTCAGCACACAATCTGTGCAAACACAGGACCCTTGAGGGGAGAGAGTGTGAAAGGTGCCATCATAAACAATAAACAGTGTTTCTTGCAACCACAGGAATATTATGTGCCAATCCCACAGTATCTGAATGGCACAGAGACCATGGAGTTGAAGTGACATCTGGTGATTAGAACAGTTTGACCACTCAAGTTTGTTAAAGATCTAATAGCAACACACCAACAAGGTGTTCTCCCAGAGTGCTGATCATCATTCACCCTTCACCCAAAACACAAAATATCGGTGAAGACATTAAGTGCTGGAGTAACTGTTTGTAGGACCGTGCTGGGCATATTTTGGTTTAGTTTAGTTTAGAGATACTGCGCGGAAACAGGCCCTTCGGCCCACTGAGACCATGCCAACCAGAGATCCCTGGACACTTGCAGTATCCTACACATGGGACAATTTACAATCTTTATTGAAATGAATTAACCCGCAAATCTGTATGCCTTGTGCGAGGAAACCAGAGCACCCGAGGAAAACCCACATGGCCATGGAGAGAATCTACAAATTTTGTACAGCCACTAACCGTAGCCAGGATCGAACTCGGGTCTCTGGCGCTGTAAGGCAACAACTCTACCCCTGCGCCACCATCTCGCCCCATCTGTGATTTCTTAAATGGTAACAGTGACTACACTTCAAAAGCACAAGAAGCAGGTGTGAAAATGAATAAGGATTTGTCATAGATTTGGTGCCAAGCTGTCAATTGCTCCTGATAGATAGCTGGGTGACAATATCAGTGCTGCATTGCATTATGAATGAACAGCAGCTCACTAGACAAGTGTAAACTAAAATCATTCTTCAAGAAGGTAGCTTAAGGGCCTGTCCCACTAGGGCGTCATTTGCGTGTCATTTACGCCACATCATTTACGCGTTATGACGTGTGCATCGTGACGTGCACGTGACGTGCAAATGACGCCCAAGTGAGACAGGCCCTTATGTTTGCAGCTCTGAAAAGCAGAGGAGCAGAGGTTAACCCTCCAGGGATTGAAAGGAGTTCATTACCATCACAGTGAAGCTCAAACACTTTATCAATGTCATTTCACTCTGGGAGTAACTTGTCACCTAACGCACACTCCTGCCTCCAACAATCTTGCAAAAAGCCTTTTATTGGCAGTAGATTTATCTTACTTGCAATGTTTTGGTGGGAGAAGCAGGAATTGACAGCCATGAGGAGCACAGTAGTTATGTCATCGGTTGAGTAAACCTGGGCACACAGACAAGATCTAGAGATAAGATTCCACCCCACTGAATTGAAATTTAATTAAATAAACTAGGAACAAAAACTAGTCTCTGTGGTGGTGACTACGTGGATATCAGGGTGTTCTGGTTCATTATTATCCTTCAGGGGAGGAAATAAGCTGCCTTTGCAAAGTCAGGTCTAAATGTGAATCAAAGCCAGAGTTGACATGTGCCCTCAAAATGGTCCAGCGAACCACCTAGTCTGAGGGCAACAGGGAATGAGCACAGGGAGTGCATTTGAGGCTCTCAGTCTGTGAAGAAGCTGGAAACCAAAGGAATTTATGTCACTACATTAATGCCAGACTCTAGGCAATCGACCGTAAGACCCGGCATGGAGCATGGCCAACTGGAAAACTCGCCGCAGATTGGCCGCAGATTGGCAGATCCGATGTGGAGCATAGCCTAAAGTGGCAGACACCGAGCCAGCCCATGCACGGAGAACACACCAGACAATGGCCTGGAAGAGGGAGCCCACCAAGCTGAAGCTGTTCATCCCCAAAGACCAGCCTGGGGCTTGCCTGAATCAAGCACTGCTCTTAACAACTTTAACATGGACTGGACTTGGAAAATGGCACATAACATGGCTCCTCTTGCATTTTGTACATAGGGCAATAAAATGCCATAGAACCAGAACCATTAGGCTTGGAGCTAAAGTGATCTCCAGTGAATAGAATATTGCATTGTTAGATAGAGTATGCATAGAGAGATTGAAAGGTGTTAGTGTTCACAGGTAGTCTGAAGAAGGGTCTCAATTTGGGGAAGTCCAGAACAAGGGGTCACAGTTTAAGGATAAAGGGGATGAGATGAGGACCGAGATGAGGAAACCTTTTTTCACACAGAGAGTGGTGAATCTCTGGAATTCATTGGCTATATTTAAGAGGGAGTTAGATGTGGCCTTTGTGGCTAAAGGGATCAGGGGGTATGGAGAGAAAGCAGGTACAGGATACTGAGTTGGATGATCAGCCATGATCACATTGAATGGCGGTGCAGGCTCGAAGGGCCGAATGACCTACTCCTGCACCTATTTTCTATGTTTCTATGTTTCTAATCCGAAACATCACCTACCTATCTTCTCCAGAGATGCTTCCTGACCTGAGTTACTCCAGCACTTTGTGTTCTTTTGTGTACTAACCAGCATCTGCAGTTATTTGTTCTACCTGAGTGTTCTTTTAGATGAATCACTTAACATTAATGGGCATATACTGCAAGCAATTAGGAAAGTAAATAAAATGCATAGTAAGGAACAACAAATGCTAGAAGTTCGATACAGTACGAATTGTAGTGGGTGTAGGTCCTTACTAAGACAGGAGTTGATACATTTCATAACCAACCTCCCAATGCACTTCATCACAAAGGACGTGTGTCTGCCACTGATCAGTGGTCATTATATACATTATTTTAAAGCAAGTGGGGATATTGGACCACAATAATGAGAGGCTGTAGCTGTACATGAAAACTTTATCCAGTTAGTCCATGCAGGAGTTTAAGAATGCAGCCAGATATGCCATCAGACCTGTACACTTTCCAAAGAACTGTCCTCATGAAGAATCTTCTGATGTCGGCCTCGGAGACTGAGATCAGTGCCATTTAGGGGCTATGGGGTTATGAAAGATATTGTTCTAGCTTTTGAAGCAGATACAGAAAGGGACAGGATGTGCTGCTGTAACTCAATGGGTCAGGCAGCATCCAAGAGAACATGGTATGGTGACGTTTTGAGTCAGAATCCTTCTTCAGACTGATTGTGGTGGATCCAGTGGTGAATAAAATAAAGTTGAGGTCCATTGCAGGTTTGGATAAGTGAGGCCGAAAGCTGCAGGAGAGACAGAACGAAGGACCAGCTGGTGCTGGAGCATAGCATAGAGTGTAGCATGCAGGGCAAGGTGGGAGAATGTTGTGAAAAGTGGTGGACTGAGTGTAATACCTGAAATCCTGGTATAAAAAAACCTTCACAGTCGGCAAACCTTGAGGAGATTTCACAGTGGAGCTGTAAAATGTTCAAATATGACTGCACTGCTGTAGCATGGTACAAAAAAAGGCACAAAGTATGCAGATGACTACAGCAGGTGATTGGCCGCATCATCAGCAACAACATTTGAGGCTGACATACAGGGAGGAGGTCCTTCTTTAGCAGCATGGTGCGCTAAACCAGCACCTGGCCCTTAACTCCAAGAAGAGCAAGGAGCTCATTGTTGACTTCAGGAAGTCCAGAGGTGACGCACACCCCCATCCACATGTCACGGGACGGAGGTTGAACGTGTTTCTAGCTTCAGGTTCCTGGGAGTCAACAGCTCCGATGACCTCTCTTTGACCCACAATACCTCTACTCAGATCAAGAAGGTGTCATGTCACTTCTCAATCTTCCTGAGGAGACAAAGTCGTCCATGGTCTCCTATAGTCCTTATACTCCTGGATCACTTGACTTGAATGCTTGAAATCTGCTCCTCAGTAGCTTGCAAATCCATGATTTATCCAACTGCTTCTGTCTCCCGAAGGTGAAGGCACTGCAGAGGGTGGTGAAAATTGGAGAATGCAATGTTCCACGCTCCCCTCCATTGAGTCGTTCCAAAGCGAGCGCTGTCTATTCACAAAATCAGCATCGCTCTCACCCAGAGCACTGCTCTCAAAATCACAACCATAAATTTACCCTCCTACCATTCGGGAGCTGATTGGATGTTGATCTTTCCAAATATGACCAAAACCAGCAGGATCGAGGAACAGCTTCTTTTCAGATGCTGTCACTCTGACTAAAAAACCCTTTTGCCAATGAACCCCCCCCCCCCCCCCCCCAACACCTTATTATCCTATTTTTTATTCAATATCGTCTCTCAATGTCGCTCAGTTCAAGGGAGATGCTAATTGCATTTGACGAATATGTCTCTGATACTGTACACTGACACCTGACAATTATAATCTTCTTCATAATCTGCAAACTTGACTTTCTGAAGGGGATAGTGGTGCTGGAGCATAGTAAAAATGAAGGCATGTTCACAACAAATGTATTCACTGCTCAACAAAGTCATCCTATTCTGGACATGAAGTGTAATACCTAAAATGTGGTATAAAAAAAGATTCACAGTCGTCAACCATGATGAGATTTCACAGTGGAGCTGTAAAATGTAGAAATAAGGAACTGCAGAAGCTGGTTTACAAAAAAAGGCACAAAGAGTTGGAATAACTCAGCAGATCAGGCCGCATCTCTGGAGAACATTTACAGGTGACATTTCAGGTCAGGCCCCTTCTTCAGATTGATTGTATTTTGTAAACCAGCATCTGCAGTTCCTTATTAATGCATAGCAAGTATTAAGCTTGTCCAAGTTAGTCCACGAGTGATGCATCAATGTCATTTGTGTTGCTTGGTTTCAACTTATAGGAAAGTAATGTTGTACAATCCTTGCCACAGATGCCGAACGTTGATCTGATCCTTCAGACCAAAAGTGTCTTGTCACTTCTCAATGTCCTAAATTAACAAAGTCGTAATTGGTCTTCTTATAGTCCTTATACTCCTGTATCACTTGACTTGAATGCTCGAAATCTGCTCCTCAGTAGCTTGCAAATCAATGGTTTATCCTAGGCTTCTTCTCCATAAGGTGAAGTGGGGTGTTACTTATTGGAGAAATTGGAGAATGCAATGTTCATATCTTCAACGTTCAACGATCCTATTATTCACAAAATACATTACTGAGAGCACTTTTTTAAAAATCACAATCATAAATTTGCTTGTGTATTCTTCAGCTGATTGGATGTTGATCATTTCCAAATATGACCAAAATTCCTGGATCATTTTTCCTCTTTTCAGATGAATTCGTTATTGACTGAAAACCTTTTTCAATGAACCTGATAAATCTAACCCAACACCTTATTATCCTACACTTCCAATACTCTTCTCTCAACATCGTATCAGTAATTTTATTAGGATTTAATTTGACGAATATATCTCTGATGATGTTACAATTGAAACCTATTAATTATCTTCGTCATAGAGAGGCAAAGTTAACTTTCCCCAAAGGGATAGTACTGGTGATTGTAAAAATGAAGGCTCGTTCACAACAAATGTATTCACTGCTCAACAAAGTCATCCTATTCTTTCCATGAAGTCATCTAAATGTAATTGTCTTCAGATTCAACTTGTCAACATATGAATTCCACACAGTTATAATTGTGTAGAAATAAATGTGGATGATGAAACAGCGCAAATCACTTTGATTGGACCCACAATAACTCTACTCTGATTTGTAATGCAAAAGACATAATAATTACTGGCGAAGATAACATTCTTTTACAATTAATACTTTAAAATTACGCTCGTGTTGGTCTATGAATGTCACCCTCTTGCTATTTCTTGATGACAAGGCTAACATTATACAAAAAATGTACAAAGTTGGACCAGTATGAGGAAAGCTTATGACATTTCATGGCCCTTCATGTTCTCAAGCCAACAAATTGAATTATGTATTAGTAGTTTACATTTCGTCACTACTTTTCATAAATTATACAATAACTGCTAATTTATCTTTGCTAAAAGGAACTAACATTAGATCGAATACCCCAACACCGAATAATAATGAAAATTACTGATAAGCAATTTTCAAAGCAGCCAGTTTCAATATAAATTAATTAATAAGTAATTGTCTACTGAGTGCCAGGTGATGAGTTCAATGCAAAAACGATGAAAAAATGCACAACCTTGGTAGGATACCAAAAAAACTTACAATTGAAAAACACAACATCTGCAAATCAAACTCTTGACACAACTCACTAAAACGGCAATGCACTGCCGTGAAGCCTGGAGAGACATCTAGTAACCCCACCTCTGCTCCCATCTTTGTTATGATAAGAAGATAGAATAATTTACTACTTCAATAACTTGCTTGTTCAAGTGCCACTGCTTTTTACTGCAGAACAAAATTGTGACAATTAATAAACCAATCTCAATTGATTTCAGGAAAATAACCTGTGAAAGTGACATAGTTTTTAATCATATTTTATTTTAAATAGAAGTCAGAGTATTGAGTGGAAGGATGATAAATTAAGCATAATTGCTTGATTTCAGTGGCCATTTCTCCTGAGTGGCCAATTATTTTCTTCCTTATAGAATGGATGTGGAGAGGTTATTTTCCCCTAGTGGGGGAGTCTAGGACTAGAGGTCATAGGCTCAGAATTAAAAAGGACTTTCTTATAAGAAGGAGATGATGAGGAATTTCTTTAGTCAGAGGGTGGTGAATCTGTAGAATTCTTTGCCACAGAAGGCTGTGGAGGCAAAGTCAGTGGATATATTTAAGGGGGAGATAGATAGATTCTTGATTAGTATGGGTATCAGAGGTTACGGGGAGAAGGCAGGAAAATATGGTTAGGATGGAGCGATGGATCAGCCATGATTGAATGATGGAGTGGACGCTGGGCCGAATGGCCTAATTCTCCTCCTATCCTTTATGACCTTATGACCTTGTAATGTAAAGCCGAAGCAAAGGGATCATAGGGCCAAGTCCTGAAAGTGGCAACACAAGAGATAGAATGGTAAAGAAGGTTTATGGTATTGTTGCCATCATCGGTCTGGGCATTCAGCATAAGAATCAAGTAGTGATATTGCAGTATTATAGGAATTTGGTTAGGCGTCATTTGGAGTATTGTGTGCAGTTCAGGACGCCCCATTACAGGAGGGATGTGGATGCTTTGGAGAATATGCAGATGAGGTTTTCCTGGATTGGAGGGTACTAGACTAAGTGGGACCTATTTGGTCCCTGTCACAGAGCAGGCTTGGTCCCCCAATGCAATATTCCACCACGTACCCATAGCCCACAACTGCACAAGCGCAGCTCATTTCCCCTCATCCCTAGCACTCTCTCCCCCTCATCTTCACCCTCCCTCTTCTTTCCCCTCTCCTTCTCTCCTCCCCCAATCCCTCTCTCATTTCTCTCTCCCTCTCCATTCATCTACCCTCAGTCACTCCCTCCTTCCCTGCATAACTCCTCCCCTCTCCCTACCCCCCTCCTATCGCTCTATCCCCCACTCATCACCACCCCCTATCCGCTATCCCCCACTGCACTCCTCTCCCTCTATTCCCCACTCACTACCTCCAACACTCCCCGCTCCTCTACTCCCCCCTCCTCTCCCTCTATTCCCCTCCTCCCCCACACTCCCTCCACACCTCCTCTCCCTTCTTTTCCCTCCCCTCCTACGCTCCCTCAATCCCTCCCTCACCTCTCCTTTCCCCTGCCCTCAGTAACTCCCTAACTCCTCTCCCTCTATCCCCTCTCCTCCCCCACTCTCCCACCCCAGGATCTCGAGGTTGCCGCTCCTCTCCCTTCTTGTGCCCCGGAGGATCATCAGCCGTGGCCAGGCCTTGGGCCGGCCCAGAAGCACCAGCAGCTACAGCTGTGTCGGCATGTGGGCGGGAGGGAGGGGGGGGGGGGGGGGGTGGGAGAGCTCGGAGAAAAGACGGGGGAAGACCCGTGGGGGACAAGGGGGTATCATGGGGTAAGGGGCAGGAGCCAGCGAGGGGTACCAGAGGGGAAGGGGTTGGAGCTGCGGGGCATTACGATGGCGGTGCGTTTGGGACTCACAGCGGGCGCTGGGTGGTCTCCTCCACCTGGATCAGATTCACCGCTTTCCCTTTGGCGACATCGCCGCGCTGCGCCACTTCCGGTCCCTCCGAAAATTGGAGACTTCCACCGGCCACCCACAGTATCCCTCAGCTCCAGTAAAGATGCGATGGCGCAGGAAGGGGCGGACTATCCCGGGGAGTGACAGAAGAGACCAATCCGCGCGGCGCGGACTGGCAGTAGAGGAGATCGATCTGCGCTCGCGCGTATTTTACCATTTTTAAACCTCGCTAACTTTTACAATATACCACCGATCGGAACAAAACTTGTTACACTTACAGCACAGGAGAATGGTGAGTGAGCTGGCGAAAAATCATTGCGCTATCTCGTACCATTTTTGCGCAAATAAAAAAACCATGCAAACCGGAAGAGCACAAAATCATAGATAGATAGATAGATAGATAGATAGATAGATAGATAGATAGATAGATAGATAGATAGATAGATAGATAGATAGATAGATAGATAGACAGACAGACAGACTGTAAAGAGAAGTTGGAGAGCTTGGGTTATTTTCTCTGGATCATCGGCGGTTGATGGGAGACCTGATAGAAGTATGGTAAAATTATAATAAGATAGTCATCCAGACCCTTTTTCAAACGGTGGAAATGTCAAAGACTAGAGGCCATAACTTAAAGGTGAGAGGGACAAAGTTTAAAGAAGATGTGCGAGACAATTGTTTTTTACACAGAGAGCGGTGGGTGCCTGGAATACACTCCTGGGTGTGATGGTGGAGGCAGATATGATAGTGGTGTTTAAGAAGCTTTTAGATAGGCACATGGATATGCAGGGAATGAAGGGGTGGGGACACATAGACAGCACCAGAGGTGCGGAATGAACCCGGGTCACTGAAGCTGCCTGGCAACAAGTCTACTACTAGGCCATTGTACCACTCTTCACATAACAATCTACATGGGGAGAAGAAAATACCACCCACTAGAGGCCTCTATGTGTGAACCTGCTTCAAGGACTTAGGCTGTTGTTGGCATCTGAAAGATTACTTGTGCTACCATAGCCTGATTTGAAAATAAAACACTGCACCATTAACTCTGTTCTGCCGCAACAAAGCTGTGGAATATATATATTTTTTAAATGTTTTTCCTTCCCTCCCGTAACTAGACAATGCAGACTCTGAAGGCAGTGGTTTATATTTCCTCCAGTGACAGACTAATGTTTCAACAATAAAGGACGGAACCAGCAGGAACTACTGAGAGAACCAGAGATGATGGAGTCAATTAATCATATCATTACAGACTGTGTAATAAGGAGCAGTGAGGCTGTTAAAAGAAAAACAACTTCAGCCGCAGAAAGCATCCTACCTAAAAAACAAATGCTCTACCTATATGTGGTCATCTTTCAAGTGGCAGGTTTAATAACTTAAAATAAATATCTCTTTGGCAAATAAATATAGCAAGAATCACAAGAATTAGGTGCAAGAGTAGGCTGCACAGTCCCTTGAGCCCACTATACCATTCAATAATGTCACGGCTGATCTGATGCTGTCCCCAACCTCGCTTTCCTGCATAATCCTCGTAACTCTCGGTACTCCTGCAGTACAAAAATCTATCTCAGTCCCGAGTGCATTCAACAATTCAGCCTTCATAACTCTCTCGGGGTACAGCAGTACAATGATTCGCAACTCACACGAACAAAATGTCCTCATTCTACAGTACACACTGGCAGGTGGAATGTCAGCTAATCTCGGACTACCTGTACATTCCAGTGGTAAAATTCTCCAGGGCACACCAGGAGTTTCAGAATAAGGGTGAATACTTTACCGCAGGCTAACATTTTGTGTTAACATCACATGTGCAGATAGTGGAGGGATACGGACCATATGTAGGCAGAGATTAGTTCAACTTGGTAAGACAGCCTGAAGAAATGTCCCCACATGAAATGTCACCTATCCATATTCTCCCTGGATGCTGCCTGACCTGCTGAGTTACTCCAGCATTTACCCAGCATCTTTCCTTGACAAACCAGCATCTGCAGTTCCTTATTTCTACAATTCAACTTGTCATCATGATTGCACAGACATTGTGGTCTGAAGGGCCTGTTCCTACGCTGTGCTGTTTATGCTCTATGTGTAATGATGGTATTACATTACATACTCAAATGATTTGTGCATGTATTGACATATAATATTTTACTTTCGTTCTCTATTTGAAAGAAGAGTATGATCTTTACATACAGAAAGCATTTACAGGCTCAGTCTGTAGGTTGCGTTTGTCAGATACTTAAACCTCACGGACCTGAATCACCAACAGTTTATTTTCCACATATGTTTCCTGACCTGCTGTGTGTTTGCAGCACTTCTTTTCATTTAGGGAAAGGCACTTCGGCCCAACAGTCACCCACCTGTAAGTAATTCTAATTAGTTCTAAGTAATCCCAGTTTCGCATGCTACACTGAGGACAATTTACCGAAGCCAATAAACCTACCTACCTGCACGTCCTTGATATGTAGGAGGAAACCCGTGCACCCGGAGAAACCCACCCAGTCACAGGGAGAAAATACAAACTCCGTACAGAAATCACCCAAGGTCAGGATCGAACCTGGGTCTCTGGCGCTGTGAGGCAGCAACTCTACCGCTGGGCCACTGTACTGGCCTTTATTTCAGATTTCCAGCATCTACCTTTTTTTGCTTTACTTAAGCATTCTTAACTGTGTTTGTCTCTCAAAGCTGTGCAATCACTTCTTGATCTGAAGTGTATGTTACTTTCTGACTCAATTCAATGTCGATATGCTTCTCCTCTTCAGCAGTCATTACTGTATCCACCTGAAAAAACTTCATCATCAATTAGTTATTTAATATGCTTTGGTCTATCTCTTGCTGTGATCATTTGATCAAACAGCACTTCTGAGCGTTCCTATCATTTTAATCACAAACTCTTTCAGGTTGGAGATTTTCACCACCTTAACAATATTCCATTTCTCTTTGTTAAACTTGTTCACCTAACTTAATGCTCTCACTTTCTCACTCAGTGTCTTTCCAATGCAAGTCATGATCTTACTTTTCCTTGTAGCTGCTGCCTTTGCAATCATTCCCCCAAAGCTGACTGCAAAGTAGTGCAGCGGTAGAGTTGCTGCCTTACAGCACCAGAGGTCTGGGTTCGATCCTGACTACGGCAGCGGTCTGTGTGGAGTTTGTACATTCTCCCTGTGACCACGTGGGTTTTCTCCGGGTGCTTAGTTTTCCTCCAACATTCCAAAGACGCGCTGTTTTGTAGGTTAATTGGCTTCTGTAAATTGTCCCTAGGATAGAACTAGTGTATAGGTGATGGCTGGGTGATGTCAGATTCACTAGCACCGACAAACTCGGTGGGCAGAATGGCCTGTTTCCATGCTGTATCTCTAAACTAAACTAAGAACATTGCAAGTGCATGGCGCATCAACACTCAGCTGCAGTGAAGCATCTGACATAATGTGGTGTTGTATGACATTTGGTCGGGAAATTAGCCAAGCAATGACTCATTGGTAGCATGCTGGCACATCTATAAATATGGAAGAAATACAGCTATATGATGAGATTGCAGGTCCAACAGTATTTTCTTGTAATCCTACATGGGGAGTGATGAACCAGACTCGATGGATCGAATGGCATAATTCTGCTCCAATGTTTTATGGTCTTGCCATAACATGTATTGAGGAATATTTTTGTATACATTTTAGTACGAGTATCACTATACATAAGCACTTATATACATCTTAGATAACCATCTCAGTTACAGCACAAGTGTATAGCTGACACAGTATACAGAGTCGCTAATTTTGACACAATTTCAAGTCCCAGTTTATAAAGGGTCTCGACCCAAAACATCACCCATTCCTTCTCTCCAGAGTGCTCCCCGTCCCGCTGAGTTACTCCGGCATTTTGTGTCTAACCCCAGTTTGTAAGTGCAGGCTTCCTGACCTAACCATGAAGGCTAGTTGTCCTGGTGGCATTGTTGGGTTGGCCTGGCTACATGTGGCCGAGATGTCCTCTGCTAGTCCTCTGCTGCTGCTCCACCACTGTAGGCCACGTGCAGTCCACATGCATGGTCTCTTGGAGTGTTGCCTGATCTAACCAAGCCCCAGGCAGTTGCAGGGCCTCCAGCGGCCCACTCCCCTGTCGATGCAGGGGTTCTCCCTCCCGCCACTGGTCTTAAAGATGCATTCCACTGACCTGAAAGTTGTGACCACTGCCCAGTCCATCATCGGCTCTGACCTCCCCACCATCGAAGGGATCCATCGCAGTCGCTGCCTCAAAAAGGCTGCCAACATTATCAAGGACCCACACCATCCTGGCCATACACTCATCTCTCCGTTGCCATCAGGTAGAAGGTACAGGAGCCTGAAATTTGCTACATCCAGGTTCATGAACAGCTTCTTCCCCACAGCCATCAGGCTATTAAACACAACTTCAAACAAACTCTGAACTATAACAGCCTATTGCACTTTATCTGTTTATTGATGTGTATATATATGGTCTATGCTACATAGAAATACTGTATTTATGCTTACTATATTCTGTTGTGCTGCAGCAAAGCAAGAATTTCATTGTCCATTCTGGGACACATGACAATAAACTCTCTTGACTTGACTTAATATCAGATGTGAATTCACCAAATTTCATTCCACACCACATCTGGTTCTTTGGAACATTCGCTCCTGACATTGATATCCACACCTTTCCATTCTCTCTAGTTCTTTAATATACTCATGCTGCAGTTTGCTCCGCCTTCCCAGCTACTCCATTACAGCTCTGTGTACAATGTCTGTAAAACCCCAAGCCTGCCTCATGTTACGTTTCCCACTGTTTCCTAAATCCATCTGGACTGCCCACACTTGCTCCAGCCACAATACAGCGCCCCTTTCAAATGAAAAGCAAAACCCTCGCTGGCTTTCTAAGACTGTGGCGGGAAGCGCCCTGGTGGAGCAAAGGTGGACAGGCGAGGAGAGGACATCGATTCGTTGGTCGATCCACACGTCAAAGGAAGGTGACGGCTGGAGGCCCTGGAATGGTCACCACTCATAACAACCAGCGTGAGGATTGGATTTTGAAAATGGCGCCAAAACACGGCACCTTTTGCATGCGCGATCAGTAGACTATTTCTATACAATTTGCTAATTGGGGATGTGCTTAGTTTAGAGATACAGCGTGGAAACAAGCCCTTCAGCCCACCGAGTCCACGATGACACGCAATCCCCATACACTAGCACTGTCCTACATGCTAGGGACAATTTACAATCTTTACCAAGGCCAATTAACCTACACAACTGTACGTCTTTGGAGTGTAGGAGGAAACCGGAGCAACCGGGGAAAGCCCACGTGGAGAAAGTCACAAGGAGAATGTATAAACTCCATAAAGACAGCACCCATAGTCAGGATCGAACCCAGGTCTCTGGCGCTGTAAGGCAGCAACTCTACCGCTACGCCACCTTGTCGCCCTTTGGTATGGCAATATTCTACTGGACTGTTGGTCAGAAATGAATTTCACTATGTGTTTGCACATGTGACAGTAAAAGCACCATTGAACCATTGAAGATATACAGACTAGATTTAAGAGGTACAGAAGACTGGAGGCTACAAAATTACAAAAGGATAGAGTAACTCAATGGGTCAGGCATCATCTCAAGATAAAAGGAATAGGCAACGTTTTGGGTCGAGACCCTTCTTCAGAGGTACAGATTAGGCTGCACAGGTACCTGCAGTTTACAGGTTTTGGAGCACTGGCAATGCTAGCAGCCACTTAATAGGACAGCTCGCTGTGGGCAAGCACATAGAAAAATCATTATAATGAGCAGGCAATACCTAGTTGGTAGCCTGCCAACTTCACAAACTATGAGGAAGATATTGACAAGGACCTTCCATTTTGTGTGACTATCAACACTTTGTGCCTTTAAATGCTATCGTTTTATGAAGCCAATCCAATGACTCACTTCTATTTCTAGATGCATATGTCACTGCATATTATTACTTGCCTTTTAAAATGGGACCAGGAGCTACATCTGTACAACTAAACTGGGTTCGGCAGTCAGGAAGTCTCCGGGGTGATATGAGTAAAGATTGCTTGAGACGGTACCAGCAGTGATTAGTTTTCTTTAAGCTGGCCTTTTAATCTTATGCTGCTTTCTAATTGCCTTGGAAGTACACCAACATCCAGAGTGTGTCACACAAAACGAGGATAGATACCCTGAGTATTAGCCATAATTAACCACTCTGACTCCACACAAGAGATGACCTACAGTTATGGTTCCTAACACTTTCACCCAAAGGCATGCTCAATTTAATAAAATATTGCTGAGGTACACTAGACTGGATTAATTCTTGGATCCAGGAATAACTAAGGACATAGAGGGAGAGAGTGATGGAGGAATGAAGGAGCGTGAGAGGAGTTGGGATGGGGTGGGGGGAATGTTTGGGGAGAAGAAAATGAGAGGGATAGGGGATTATTGGAAAAAATTCTGAAAGACAGTATTAATCTTGATTTGGAGTTACATTCGATTAGGGACCGTCAATATGGCTTTGTTATAGAGGGTTCTATCTGATTTGGTTGAAACCTTCAAATTAACTAATTATGTTATCAGGAAGAAAGTAAGAAAGAGTTCAAGAGAGTGGAAAGGGTGCTTCAGGGAGAGAAAGCATATTCCTCAGGCTAAACTTCGTGGATCAGGCAGCATTTGTGGAGGGAAAGGGACAGTTGGCATTTTGGGTCGAGGCAGTTTGGGATCTGCTGACCCTGCCATGGTTCGGCCAGGTATGAGAGTGTGGGGGTCAGCTGTTTGTATACTCTGTTGTGTTCCTGCTTCTGTTTGTCCGTGGTCTCCGCATGGTTCCATCATAGAGACCCGAGGTGCTGAGTGACCTTCTGGGATGGGTCAGTCATGCGTTAGGAATTCCCGTGAGTTGGCGAGAATGTCACATGTTTTTCAAGGACATTTTGAGAACATTCTCTCCTGTAAATCTCAAAGCACAGAGCAGGGTACTTGCTTCAGGAATCTGCTGTGAGACCCACAGGTGACATGTGACCTGCCAACAAGAGCTGGTTAATAAAGTTCAGAGCCTTGATGACGGGGATGTCAAGATATTAATGTTGGTTTGCTAATCTTTCCAGTAGGTTTGGATGCTTATGTCGACAGAGTTGGCGGTACCTCTGCAGTGCTTTTGGGGCATGTTGTAGGTTGTCCATGTCTCCAATGTGTACAGGAGAGAGAGCATCACTGTACCTCAGTAAGTTTAGTTTAGTTTAGCTTAGTTTAGAGATACAGTGTGAAAACAGGCCCTTCAGCCCACCGAGTCCGTGCCGTCTAGCGATCCCCGCACACTAACACTATCCTACACACACCAGGGATATTTTACAAATTTACCAAGCCAATTAATCTACAAACCTGTATGTCCTTGGAGTGTGGGAGCAAAAACCGGAGCACCCGGAGAAAACCCACGCAGATCACGTGGAGAATGTACAAACTCCATACAGATAGCACCCATAGTCAAGATAGAACCCGAGTCTCAGGCACTGTAAGGCAGCAACTCTACAGCAACTCACCGTGCTGCCCTCAGTCAACAGGTTGATTCTTGCACAAGTGATGTGAACATCATTACACTTCTTTGCTTGGACAATGAAAAGGTCTAAGAGGGTCCAGTGCTTGGATGGAGAGAGTTGACATGAGGTCTCGTTCTTGTCTAATGAAAGTAATGGAAAAGTCATCTTCCAATCCAGCTGTTAGGAGAACTCCATGAGAGTTAACATTTTTTCCCCTCCTTCGTAATCAACTAGCTCATTCTTGCTAGTGGAATCAGTCCCATGAAAATGGCATTCCTGCACGATAAACTTTAGTTTAGTTATTTAAGTTTAGTTTATTGTCATGTGTACCATGATAAATTGAAAAGCTTTGGTTTGTGTACTAATCAGTCAGCGGAAATACTATACATGATTACCAGCGAGCCATCCACAGTGTACAGATACATGGTAAAAGGAAAAACGTTTAGTGCAAGATAAAGTTCAGTGAAGTCCAATTGAAGATAGCCTGAGGGTCTCCAATGAAGTCATTAGTAGCTCAGCACCAGTCTCCAGGAGTCATTTAAAACCATCTTAATAGGGTGCAGTTTTTTTTTAGAGATACAGTGCGGAAACAGGCCCTTCAGCCCACCAAGTCTGCACCGACCTGCAATCCCTGCACATTAACACTATCCAACACACACACACACTAGGGATAATTTACATTTTTTTAAATATCAAGCAAATTAACCTACAAAGCTGTACGTCTATAGAGTGTGGGAGGAAACTGAAGATCTCGGAGAAAACCCATGCGGTCACGGGGAGAGCGCACAAACTCCATACAGACAGCACCCGTAGTCAGGATTGAACCCATGACTCTGGTGCTCTATGCGCTGTAAGACAGCAACTCTACCATTGTTGTTGATAGGATGGTTCAGCTGCCTGGGAAAGTTGGCTCCTTGCAACAAATCCAGAAAAAAAAACCCTGCCTTATTAATTGATTTACAATATGCAGCATGGAACTCATGATGCACTCCTTCATGAATTGTATGAAATGATGGGCTTACTCCTGGAAATACCTAGAAGAGAAAGGGGTTCTTCCAACCTGTCCTCTCTACAACTGAAACCCCCTCCCTACCTGATAATCATGACGTAATGTCAAGGCCATTGATAAGAGTCCTTTTCTTGGGTGCCACCTCTCTGCAAAGGCTGACAACAATGAAAAGATTCACCAGTACAGCGTTCAACTCACTGTGGCAGGGAGCATTTGAGGATCAAGAACTCCAAGTCAGAAACAGGCTTAAGGCTCACAAAGCTTAAGGCAGTGTTCCTCTCCCTCCTGTATACGTGCCAGGCTTTGCCTCATCCTCATCTCGCATTTCCTGCTTTCCCCCCCCCCCCCCCCCCCCCCCCACTACAATGTGTGTGAAGAAGGGTCCTGACACAAAACCTCTCCATTACCTCCATTGAAGCTGCTTGACCTGTTGAGTTACTCCAACATTTCATGTTTTGCTCAAGATTCTAGCATTTGCAAGTCCTTGTGTTTCCTTCCTGAAGATTCTGTCTTCTATCTATTGTTTGACTCTTTTGCTGATATTTCTGTACCTTTCCTTCCTGTCTTGTGCCTGAAAATTCTTGCCCTCGTTCCTGGCTTCTTAGGTTCTCATGAAGTTTCTGTTCCTTTTCTTGAAACCTGTGCATTTTTACCTGAAGATTCACTTTCTCCTTTGAGGTTCTGTTTTTGCTGAAAATTTATGCTCCTCTCCTACATCACATTCTTCATCTCTTTTGAAGCGCTGTGTCTCTCTGGAAAGCATCTATCCTCTGAACATTGACTCTTTGCTGGAGTAAGTACATTTCTTTTAAAGATTCAATCTCTCTCCTGAAGATAACTCCTGTAAACCTGCCCCTTTTCATCTTCCATATAACCATATTTTGACAGCACGAAAAAGGCCATCTCGGCCCTACAAGTCCGTCTTTTTTTTTTCCCCTTAGTCCCACCTGCCTGCACTCCTACCATTGACCCTCCATTCCCTTCTCATCCATATGCTATCCAATTTATTTTTAAATGATACCAATGAACCTGCCTCCACCACTTCCACTGGAAGCTCATTCCACACCGCTACCACTCTCTGAGTAAAGAAGTTCCCCCTCATATTACCCCTAAACTTCTGTCCCTTAATTCTGAAGTCATGTCCTCTTCCCTCTCATCTGAAAATAGTCAATTCGTTTTCTGAGCGTAAATGAGCATTAATCTGGAAATTTGAGTCATAAATTCATATGTTCAAATAACAGAATTGGGCCATTCAGCCCATCAAGCCAACTCCGCCATTCAATCATGGCTGATCTATCTTTCCCTCTCAACCCCATTCTCCTGCCCTCGCTCCATAACCTCTGACACTCGTATTAATCAAGAATCTGTCAATCTCTGCCTGAAAAATATCCATTGACTTGGCCTCCATTGCTGTCTAATTCACCATCCTCTAACCAAAGAAATTTCTCCTCATCTCCTTGAATCTTGAGTTTGAATCTCACTATGGCCATTACATTTTAAGTAAAAAGCTCGATTTAATGATGGTACTACCCAGTTGTGGCAAAACCCATCAGATTCACAAAGAAAGAAATCAGCTGCCTTAACCTTGTCTGGTGAAAGACTGGCAACAGGACCCACCACTGTGGCTGAATATTAATAATCTCCTCATTCAAGGGGCAATTATAGACAATTGATAAATGCCAATGATGCCATTCACTTTTGGAACTGTGAATGATGCAACAAAAACATTTTGCTTAAGAAGTCAAAAAGCATTGACGGACTAATTTTGTGTTGGAGCAGCGACGGATTGGGTTCTGTCTTGTTCAGTTGTCAGAAATTATTTTTGCCCTGGTTAGATAAAGCACCATCAAAAAATGTTGACCTGTCAGAACAGGAACGGCCTGCAAAACAAATGCATCTAATTGATACTGACACTCATTGCAGAAGCAGCTAAAATATTAAAATGTAAAATGTAGAGCGCAAATGCAGGCACCATCCCTTCCTCCTGCAACCCACCTCCAGCTTAATCTTCAATGTGAAATAGAAGACGAATAAAAATAACGTGCCAGCCTGCTGTAATCCTTGACAGGCGAGTGACAGGCTGGCAACGGTGGCTGAGTCCTCGATCGTCCTTGCAGCTCACTCCTTTTATTGATCAATGATCCCAGCCAGAGCCTTCGGGCAGCAGACTCCTGCAGTAATCTCCTGCATGCTCAACACGGCCTTATCACAGGCGAACAGCTGTAGAAGTTGCAACACTTTTTGAAAGATGTTGTACTGATGCGAAATGGATCGCCCGGCAGCTGCTTTTATTTCAGCTCTTGCTTCACATTTGCATTCCAATGATGCTGTGATTGAACTTCCCTACGATGCATCTTATCTCTCTGCCATTAGGTTGCACATTTTAGATGACTTGAAATGCGTGAACGATACTGAACTGTCCCTACTTCCTCTTGTCTCTCATCCCATCACCAACACCACCCCTCCACCATGAACCCAAACCCATTCCCTTCCTCAGCAAATGATATTTGGCTTAACTGGCTGCATTCCAGATATTATCAGCAGGTCTGCAGTTGTATAGGGCTCTGGTAAGACCACATCTGGAGTATTGCGTACAGTTTTGGTCCCCTAATTTGAGGAAGGACATTCTTGCTATTGAGGGAGTTCAGCGTAGGTTTACAAGGTTAATTCCTGGGATGGCGGGACTGTCATATGCTGAGAGAAGGGAGCAGCTGGGCTTGTACTCTCTGGAGTTTAGAAGGATGAGAGGGCATCTCATTGAAACATATAAGATTGGTAAGGGCTTGGACACACTAGAGGCAGGAAACATGTTCCCGATGTTGGGGGAGTCCAGAACCAGGGGCCACAGTTTAAGAATAAGGAGTAAGCCATTTAGAATGGAGATGAGAAAACACTTTTTCTCACAGAGAGTGGTGAGTCTGTGGAATTCTCTGCCCCAGAGGGCGGTGGAGGCAGGTTCTCTGGATGCTTTCAAGAGAGAGCTAGATAGGGCTCTTAAAAATAGCAGTCAGTGATATGGGGAGAAGGCAGGAACGGGGTACTGATTGGGGATGATCAGCCATGAATACATTGAATGGTGGTGCTGGCTTGAAGCGCCGAATGGCCTCCCCATGCACCTATTTTCTATTGTCTATGTTTCTATGTCACTGTCTGCCTCAATGTAATGCTGAGGGCATAAGAATAAACTTCTCAAAGCTATGGTGTATAGAAAGAAACTGCAGATGTTGGTTAATACTGAAGATAGATATAAAATGCTGGAGTGACTCAGCAGGCAGCATCTCTGGAGAAAAGGAACAGCTGATGAAGTCTTCTTCTGACCCCATTCTGCCACCTATTCCTTTTCTCTGAAGAAGGGTCTCGACCCGAAATGTCACCCATCCCTTCTCTCCAGAGAGGGAGTTATTCCAGCAATTCGTGTCTATCTTCTCTACACTCTGAGCTTGGGAACTGGCCAATGGATTCTGATTCCTAAATTCTGAACTTCCAAGGAGGAAGCTTCAATCACAGGAGTTGAGCCTTGAAATAAAACAATATAACGTTGCATGGTTTACTTACCACCTCTTTCCACGAGGCAGTGACTGTAGATTTGACAATGGCCTCAATATAAGTAGCATCCTGGGGTATCCCACCATGAAGGCCGACAACAATAATGTGTATCATTGCAGGGGATTGCTACAAATTACACAGGGCATGCGGCAACTTTTCATAGAATCTGTTCAATTTAATCCCATTATCATTTTCTTTCTCCTTATTTTCTTACTTTGTTATAAATATACACAAAGTCCATAATATTTGTGAGTAATTGGATTCTGGATGGCCACAAAAGTTCTTTGGATGCTCCCCTAAAAACATTAATATGCACTAAAATCTTCAAAGAGGTTTAACACATATTAATAAATACATTAAAACATTGAAATACCTTAAAGAAAATAATGTCAGTGAAGAAACTATTTCATTGAACTTACAGAGATTGGTTTTGAAATAACAAGGTGTCCTGTGTAAACAAGGTTTGCTCTCTATTAGAACAGCGCACAGCAAGGAACCATTTGACACAAATGGTTTGGAAACTACAGTCATTATTCTATTTATACAGGCAAACATTGCTTCCTCAACTAATATATAGAGATGGGGCCCAGGGTTGACCTCAAATATGTGGATCAATGGGGGGGGGGGGGGGGGGGGGGGATCAGTGGATAACAAGAACTGAGTGTATTTGTCAAAGTACTTTATAAACAGTGCCTTTGTCACTGACACAGTAACTGTTAACAGTAACTCTTCGTCTGTTCAGGGGGTACCTTGGGGCTGAACATGATTGGCCTCTGCTGCAGTTCTGCACAGTCAGAGGTGGTGGATGAGGCTAGCTTGGGACCCAATGCCTCTGCCAGAGAAGTGGATGCATTACAGGAGTGGTGGGAGGGTATTTAAGAAGGAACTGCAGATGCTGGAAAATCGAAGGTACACAAAAATGTTGGAGAAACTCAGCTGGTGCAGCAGCATCCATGGAGCGAAGGAGATAGGCAACGTTTCGGCCTGAAACCCTTCTTCAGTGGGAGGGTAGTTTAGTTTAGTTTAATTTGGAGATACAGCATGGAAGCAGGCCCTTCGGCCCACCGGGTCAGCACTGACCAGCGATGCCCACACATTAACACTATCCTACACACTCTAGGGACAATTTCTACATTGAGACCAAGCCAATTAACCTACAAGCCTGTACCTCTTTGGAGTGTGGGAGGAAACTGAAGATCTTGGAGAAAACCCCCACGGTCATGGGGAGAACGTGCGGACTCCTTACAGGCAGCCCCCATAGTTTGTGAAGTGGCACACCCCACCCACTGATTAAACTGAGTTTCTGCACATTCTGGTGTTAAGCTTCTTGATATCATCCTGAATGCTCCTCCAGTTTGAATGCCCATGGGCCAAGCCAAGGAGTTCCACAACTTGTAGGCAAGTTACCCTTTGATAAATCTTGCGCTGGGGCAGTGCTTGGAGCAGAGTGCTGGCTGCGGGAGTCTTGCGCTCATCTTTCAAACAGTGTGGCTTGCCCATCAGAAATGGCTGAGTTTAATTGGAGCCTCCATGCTGGGATGTTAACGTGGCTAGCCTGACTTTCGGTTCACTTATCCTGCCAGTGGTCTTAGAGGAGCCTGCAATGGTGGTACCTTTCCAGTGCTTTGGAATGGCAATCCATTTCTATGAAGCGCATTTATAGAGAAAGGTTGAACAAGTTAGGGCTTTATTATTTGGAGCGCAGAAGGTTAAGGGGGGACTTGGTAGAGGTCTTTAAAATGATGAGAGGGATAGACAGAGTTGACGTGGATAAGCTTTTCCCACTGAGAGTAGGGAAGATTCAAACAAGGGGACATGACTTGAGAATTAAGGGACTGAAGTTTAGGGGTAACATGAGGGGGAACTTCTTTACTCAGAGAGTGGTGGCCGTGTGGAATGAGCTTCCAGTGAAGGTGGTGGAGGCAGGTTTGTTTTTATCATTTAAAAATAAATTGGATAGTTATATGGACGGAAAAGGAATGGAGGGTTATGGTCTGAGCACAGGTATATGGGACTAGGGGAGATTATGTGTTCGGCATGGACTAGAAGGGTCGAGATGGCCTGCTTCCGTGCTGTAATGGTTATATGGTTATATGGTTATAAGAGGGCAGGGATCAGTACAATGCTACACACATGAGCCCCATGGTTGGTTTGAGGCCTCCATCTGTAAATGGCAGCCAATTTTCTCCTCAGGCAGCCAAAAGCCATGCTGGAAAACTGAAGGCAGTTTTTCCACATTTTCAATGTCAGCATCGATGAAGATGAAAAAGATGACAGAGTCAATCATGTCTTGATATTGATATGTGAACCTGCACCTGAATTGCTCTCCTTCACTGTTACCAATTTAACAATATGAAAATCATGAGATGAGGACTGGGAATACAGCAAAAACCAAATTTCTGTAATGTCTTGAGTTACCTAATTTACACTTTATTCAAAGCCCTGAATGATTTTGCATCTACTGCCCTACTTGTCACATTATAGTGAAATCCTACAGCTTCTGAGCCATGGCAATTGAAAATTGGTAGCCTGCATTGCATTGACATTAATACACCCAGAATTGTACGGAGCTGTACAACACCCATTCCTTACTGTCTCGACAAAGTCACCCACAAGGAATAGGAAACGTGTAGGCAAATAAAAACTGAAAACAGCACGTTATTACCATAATGCAAAAAGCCCATAGAGTCTGATTGAAATTGCTTGCTGCTCCAAATGTGGGTTGTGACACCAGGAACTGTGAGGAATTTGCACATTGAGTTGTTTTACATGCATTAGTTTCAAAATAAATGACCCGAGTATGTTTGCAGTAAGGGAGCATCGTGTTGCATTCATGTTTATTGGTCGAGTCTAAATACAAAGCTGTCTTTACATTTGTGTCACTGACAACCAGATTATTGGAAAAATAGATCCAAAAGCTTTGGTATCTGTGTATTATTATTACTGCTGACTGCGCAAGCCTCTTAATCCTAAGGTGAATAACTCTCTTATTGATTTTCCTCAGTGCCATCTCAGTAATATGCACCTGGGTCTGGCTTTTTGTTCAATTACATTCAGTCCAACTCCCCAGGCAGGCTCAAGTCTGAATGTCTTTTTTGGATGACGATTTATCATGTAACGCAGACAACCGCTGTGGCTCAGTAGCTGGCTGCCTCCTCATGCGTGAAATAGAGGGCGAGAAAATGTTGTCTGTAAGTGGCATGAGAAGAATTCAGTTCAACACAGAACTGGAGCAGAATGCAGAACTTGGTGGAATCTGAAATAATCACAGCATGTAAACTAAAGGAAATCAGCTCGTGCAATTAACGAAATACGAGGCAGCCCAGTTTAAATTATATGTTAAACATAATAAAGTTAATGTTTTCTGGTATTTTGTCAGCAATCTTTATAAAAAATATTGATGGTTTGTTTTGTATTTTACTTAGAATACATAGTATTTGAATTTGGTATTTATTTTAATCTGTGAGTCTTTATAGTTAGTCATAGAGGAAATTTTATATCTGGTTATGTGGGAATTAGTGGACTTGTAGTAGGCATCAGTCGATAGTCTATCCCCTTGCTAGAGCCAGAGGGATAAAGGGGAGAGAGGTGTCAGAGATGGTCCAAGTGAATTTGTGGGAAGGGTGGAAGTTAGTGGTAAATTTATGGAAGTCAATGGGTTCTGCATTACCATTACACTTTTAAAAGCATCTGACTTTCTGGGATGTATATGGAAATCAGAATATTTCAAGTTCACTTTTAGTATTTGAGTCTCCATTTTAAATCAAACTGCCCTGTATGGGATCGCAATTCATATCAGTACTGGATACAGTGATGCAAGATTACAAATTCAATAACAGGACTGCTCTCCTGAGCTATTAGCTATTTCATTCGAGACCCTTATGCCCCTGTCCCACTTAGGAAACCTGAACGGAAACCTCTGGAGACTTTGCGCCCCACCCAAGGTTTCCGTGCGGTTCCCGGAGGTTTTTGTCAGTCTCCCTACCTGCTTCCACTACCTGCAACCTCAGGCAGCCAGAGAGTCAGAGTGGGCCATCACACATCCACGGCCCTCAGCCTCAGTACCGGCTCTCCACAGGGCTGCGTACTGAGCCCCCCTGCTCTACACCATCTACACACATGACTGCACCCCCGCCCACCACAGCAACACCATTGTCAAATTTGCGGATGACGCTACGGTGGTGGGACTCATCTCCGGGGGGGACGAGTACGCCTACCGGGATGAGGCGGAGCAGCTGACAGTGTGGTGTGGAGAAAATAACCTGCTCTCAACACCTCAAAGACAAAGGAAGTAATAATAGACTTCAGGAAGAATAAAACGGACATGTTACCATTAATTATCAGAGGGGACTGTGTGGAGAGGGTGGCGGATTTCCGCTTCCTGGGAATCCATATTGAGGAGGACCTGACGTGGAGCGTGAACACCACTGCGCTGCTGAAAAGGGTCCAGCAGAAACTGCACTTCCTGAGGGTACTCAGGAAGAATAACATCACTCAGAGACTGCTGCTGTCCTTTTATCAGTGCTCCATTGAGAGCATCCTAACATACTGTGTATGCGTATGGTACACCAGCTGCACAGCGGCTCAGAGGAAAGCGCTCCAGAGGGCCATTGACAACGACCAAAGGATTGTCGGCTGCCCTCTCCTTACCTTGGAGGACTTACACAGTTCCCGCTGCATCAAAAAATCCCGGAGTATTATAAAGGACATTTCCCACCCCGGACACTCCCTGTTTGAACTGTTGCCGTCAGGCAGACGGTACAGATCTACAAGGACAAGGACAAACAGACTTAAAAACAGTTTTTACCCCACTGCTATAAAAGCTCTAAATGTAGCCGCCAAGGAACGCAGGGGTGATACATACTAATAATAATGGATGGGATTTAAATAGCGCCTTTCTAGATACTCAAGGCGCTTTTACATCACATTATTCATTCACTCCTCACACACTCGGTGGTGGTGAGCTACTTCTGTAGCCACAGCTGCCCTGGGGCAGACTGACGGAAGCGTGGCTGCTAATCTGCGCCTACGGCCCCTCCGACCACCACCAATCACTCACACACATTCACACACATTCACACGCAGGCAAAGTGGGGACGGTGGTACACTGTGAAATCGACAGAAGGATGTAGTGTTGGGTGTTTATGCGTGCTATTTTCATGATATCTATTTTAGTTGTTTATCTTTCTTTAAAATATTTTACCTTGTATGTATCGTTAGCTTTTAGAAATGTTTGAATGGTGCACTGACTGGCTGACATTTTTAAATTTTGTTGTACATGGTTCATGTTACAATGACAATAAAGAAACTATTCTGTTCTATTCTATTCTATTCTATTCAACCACATGCAACCTCCGGGAACCACACGGAAACCTTGGGAGGGGCGCAAAGTCTCCAGAGGTTTCCATTCAGTTTTCCGAAGTGGGACAGGGGCATTAGACTCTCTTTGATCGAACTTTACTGGACTTTATCTTGCACTAAACATTATTCACATTATTTCCCTTTATCAGGTATCTGTACACTGTGGATGGCTCGACTTCGGCCCCCTCTCCCTACTATCCTACTGGCTAATGTACAGTCCCTTGAAAATAAAGTGGAGGACTTAAGGGCAAGACTGCTTTATCAAAGGGAGCTGAGGGAATGCTCTGTGTTCTGTTTCCCAGAGACATGGCTCACCCCCAGCTCCCCAGACTCAGCGGTCCAGCCTGAAGGGTTCTCCATCCACCGCATGGACTGTACCCTGGCATCTGGGAAAGGGAGAGGAGGGGGCGTCTGCCTCATGGTCAACTCTACATGGTGTTCCGACGTGGCAGTCCTCTCCAACTCCTGCTCTCCACACCTTGAACATCTGGCGGTGAAGTGCCGTCCCTTCTACCTCCAAAGAGAATTCACCTCCGTTATCCTGACCGCGGTCTACATCCCACCCCAGGCAGACGTCCGTCTGGCACTGGAGGAGCTGCACACCGTGGTCAATAAACACCAGACGTCTTACCCCGAGGCATTTACCACCATTGCTGGGGACTTCAATAAGGCGAAACTCAAGAAATCACTCCCCAACTTCCACCAACATGTCTCCTGCTGCACCAGAGGACCCAACACCCTCGACCACTGCTACACCACCATCAAGAATGCCTATCGTTCTATCCCTCACCCTCATTTTGGTAAGTCCGACCATACCGCGGTGCTGCTTCTTCCTGCCTACAGGCAGCAATTGAAGAGCGCACCCCCAGAAGTGAGGACAGCACAGAGCTGGTCGGGTGGGGTGGGGGGCAGAAGAACAACTCCAGGACTGTTTGGAGTCTGTAGACTGGGCAATGTTCAAGGACTCGGCAACGGACTTGAACGAATACGCCACAGTTGTTACAGACTTCATAAAGAAATGTGTGGAGGGCTGCATCCCTACAAAAACCTTCCGAGTGTTTCCCAATCAGAAACCTAGGATGAACTTTGAGATCCGCACTCTTGTAAAGTCCAGACACAGGGCATTCATGTCCGATGATACAGTGGCCTACATGAAGTCCAGATACGACCTTGGTAAGGCCATCAAAAAGGCCAAAAGAGACCTCTGCTCCAAACTGGAGGGTGACAGATGTTTGGCAGCTGTGGCGGGGCCTGAATGCAATCACCTCCTACAAGGCGAAACCAGGAGGCAGCTCGAATGTCGGTGAAACATCACTCCCTGACGAGCTCAATGCGTTTTACGCACGCTTTGACAGGGAGAATACTGATGTGCCTTCCCGATCCCCCATTCGCTGTGATGGTATTTCAGTCTCAGTCACAGAGGCCAACGTCAGGAAATACTTCAGAGTGGTGAACCCCTGAAAAGCACCTGGTCCTGATGGTATACCCGGTCGTGTTCTAAAAACCTGTGCGGACCAACTGGCGGGAGTTTTTACGGACATTTTCAACCTCTCACTTCTGAGGTCTGAGGTCCCCACCTGCTTTAAAAGGGCATCATTTATTCCAGTGCCCAAGAAGAGTAAGGTGACGTGCCTCAATGACTATCGACCAGTGGCACTAACGCTGGTGGTGATGAAGTGCTTTGAGATGCTGATCATGGGGCAAATCAACTCCTACCTCGACAAAAACCTGGACCCACTGCAGTTCGCTTACCGCCACAACAGATCAACGGTGGATGCGATCTCGCTGGCCCTCCACTCCGCACTGGACCACTTGGACAACAAAAAACTCATATGTCAGGCTGTTATTCATCGATTACTGCTCGGCATTCAACACAATCATCCCCTCCAAACTGGTTACCAAACTCGCAGAACTGGGTCTCTGCGCATCCCTCTGCAACTGGATCCTCGACTTCCTCATCCACAGACCACAGTCTGTTCATATTGGTGGAAATGTGTCAGCCTCGATAACAATCAGCACAGGAGCACCTCAAGGCTGCGTGCTCAGCCCCGTGCTGTACTCACTCTATACCCATGACTGCGTAGCTAACCACAGTGCAAACTCCATCATTAAGTTCGCTGACGACACCACTATTGTGGGGCGTATCACTGATGGGGATGAGTCAGAATATAGAAGAGAGATCGAGCAACTGTCCATATGGTGCCAGCACAATAACCTGGCCCTCAACACCAGCAAAACCAAGGAACTGATTGTGGACTTTGGAAGGAGTAGGAGGGGGGGGGACACAGCTCCATTTATATTATATTTGGTTGAAAGGGTCAAGAACTTCAAATTCCTGGGCGTGCACATCTCTGAAGATCTTTCCTGGTCTGAGAACACTAACACAATTATCAAAAAAGCATATCAGCGCCTCTACTTCCTGAGAAGATTACGGAGAGTCGGTTTGTCAAGGAAGACTCTCTCTAACTTCTACAGGTGCACAGTAGAGAGCATGCTGACCGGTTGCATCGTGGCTTGGTTTGGCAATTTGAGCGCCCTGGAGAGGAAAAGACTACAAAAAGTAGTAAACACTGCCCAGTCCATCATCGGCTCTGACCTTCCTTCCATCGAGGGGATTTATCGCAGTCGCTGCCTCAAAAAGGCTGGCAGTATCATCAAAGACCCACAGCATCCTGGCCACACACTCATCTCCCTGCTACCTTCAGGTAGAAGGTACAGGAGCCTGAAGACTGCAACAACCAGGTTCAGGAATAGCTACTTTCCCACAGTCATCAGGCTATTAAACCTGGCTCGGACAAAACTCTGATTATTAATAACCACTTTCTGCTATTTGCACTTTATCAGTTTATTTATTCATGTGTGTATATATTTATATCATGGTATATGGACACATTTATCTGTTTTGTAGTAAATGCCTACTATGTTCTGTGTGCTTAAGCAAAGCAAGAATTTCATTGTCCTATACAGGGACACATGACAATAAACTCACTTGAACTTGAACTTGAACTAATCGTGTATTGTCTTTCTGCTGACCGGTTAGCATGCGACAAAAGCTTTCCACTGTACCTTGGTACATGTGACATTAAACCACACTCTAAGGCAGGCACGGGTTATTGATTGGGGACAATCAGCCATGATCATAATGAATGGCGGTGCTGGCTCGAAGGGCCGAATGGCCTCCTCCTGTACCTATTGTCTATGTTTCTATATTTCTAAGTACGATTTACCATTGTCAGACCAGGCACAGCCAATATAAAGTGAGGCTGTCAAAAAGGTTATGCAATTTGCCGAGGTAGCTTTATATCAAGAACAAAATATAATTCAATGTTCCTCCAGATAATGAATACTTGGTGATATGAAAGGCTGGATATTTTTAAATTGGGAATGTGTGCATAGTGTTGTGATGTCCCAAAGGATCAACATGCCTAGTGCAGTCTCACACATGACCAGTGAGCACCAGCACAAGGTATCTGTCCCTGGAGATCTCTTATTCAAGCACAGCTCAGCTGCTTGAAAGAAGTGAGAATGAAAGAAGTGAGAAAAGTAAAGTTAAAGCACATAAAAATGGAGAATAGAGTTTAGGGCTAGAAAGATGGTGTCTGCTGTGGATAGACACAAAATGCTGGGATAACTCAGCAGGCCAGGCAGCATCTCTGGATAGAAGGAATGGGTGATGTTTTGGGTCGAGACCCTTCTTCAGTCTGAGTCTACTCAAAAATGGAGGCAGCTGTTTCTGAAGGTGAGCAGCATTCTACATTTAGTTTAGTTAAGTTTAGAGATATAGCACAGAAACAGTCCCTTCGGCCCTTGTGGTATCAGAATCAAATTTATATAAATGTCACGTGCTACTGAGTTGTAAATCCATGATTCTGGTTTCTAGTCTGAATGGGAATTGAAATCTCATCCAGGGCTATATGGATTAAAATGAAAAGTAAACTGTGCTGGGACCTCTGCTGTTTGTGATATATATAAGGTACACAAAAATGCTGGAGAAACCCAGTGGGTGCAGCAGCATCTATGCAGCGAAGGAGATAGGCAACGTTTCGGGACAAAACCCTTCCTCAGACTGTGATATGTATAAATGGCTTGGACGATAAATGGGTTGGTGTGCATGTTTGTTGCCTACACCAAAATTGAAGGAGTTGCAGACAATGAGAGATGCTATCAGAAAATACAGTGAGATGCAGATAAGTTGCAGAAATGGGTGGAGAAATGGCAGGGAGTTTAATCTGAGCAAGTATGAGGTGTTGCACTTTGGGAGGTTGAATGTAAGGAGAATGTATACAGTTAATGGCAAGACTCTTAACATCATTGATGTGCATAGGGATCTTGGAGTACAAGTTCGTCGTTCATCGAAGGTAACAGCACAAGTAGTTTAGTACAGTTTAGTTTATTGTCACTTGTACTGAGGTACAGTGAAAAGCTTTTGTTGTGTGCTAACCAGTCAGTTCTTAACTTATACCTCTCCTCCCTCCCTTTGTTTTAGGTGTCCCATAGCACATGTCGGGTATCAGATCACATGGACATGTAAAGAAGACAGTCATGACATTGGGATTTTGAAAATCCAATATAAAGGATGCATGAAACAAGCACATTATGACAAAGAGGGTGGCCATTACACCCTTCGAGCCTGTGCTAGATCCCTGCAGAGCAATCCCATGAGTTCCTGTAGCACTGCAACCTCCTCCCCCGGACACATCTATCGAGTTACCCCTTTGATTGTTTTGCCATTTACTCACGCTAAATCAAAGCATACATGGGCAATCAATCTATTAGCACAGGTACACAAAAATGTTGGAGAAACTCAGCGGGTGCAGCAGCATCTAAGGAGCGAAGGAAATAGGCAACGTTTCGGGCCGAAAACCTTCTTCAGACCCCCTATTTATTAGCACATCTTTGGGACGTGGGAGGAAACCTGTGCACCAGATTGAATCAACTTCCCAGTGGAAGACTGATTGATAGAAACGTATAGCATGGAAACAAGTCTTTTGGCCCAGTGAGTTATTGCCCACAATCAATCACCCTAGTTCTATGTGATCCCACCTTTGCATCCACTCCCCCCTACACGTTAAGGACAATTTGCATAGCCCAATTAACCTACATATCCATATGTCATTTGGAATGTGGGAGGAAACCAGAGCGCCAGGAGGAAACCCACACGGTCACAGGGAGAATGTGAACACTCCACACAGACAGCAACCGAGGTCAGGATTGAACCCCGATTTCTGGTGCTGTGAGGCAGCAACTCTACCAGCTGCTCCCAAGTGCAGCCCCTAAGGCAGGGGTTCCCAACCTATTTTGTCCCGTTTACCCCAGGCAACTTTAGTAGCACATATCGATGTTATTTCACTTATTTATGAACACCTGGTGATGAACAGATACTGGTATACCAGAACCAAATACAGTCAGTCAATGAGAAAAAAATATGTACAAATCCAGAATCAACAAATGTACCCCCTGATAGGTAAAATTTACCCCCTGGGGGTAAATTTACCCCAGGCTGGGAACCCTTGCCCTAAGGATTGGGACCTGCCCTGTGTTAATGATCCCAGTCTATTTATGGAGCTGTTGTCCATATGGAATGGAGAAAAACCATTCCCACCAATGAGGGTGAGGAAGTAGAATCTCCGCAACTGCATATTCAGGCTTGCACATGCCAGGCTATTGTGCTCCATCAGTGTCTTTCAAAAGGTGAGGAGAACATAGGGCAGGCATTTTCTAAGCATTAATAATGCAACAGTACTTTTCATTGACAGTTGTGTAAAATCTTCAATAATGAAGGCAGATAATGCAAAATCACTCAGTAGGTCAGACAGCATCCAGGAAAAGAGAAACAGACTTAATATTTCAAATCATTCTCTACTCAACCAAAAGGACACAAAGTTCTGGAGAAACTCAGCGGGTCAGGCAGCATCTGTGGAGAATGTGGATAGGTGACATTTCCTCGGACTGAAGAAGGGTCATGACCTGAAATGTCATCTATCCATGTTCTCCAGAGATGCTGTCTAACCAGCTGAGTTACTCTAGCACTTTGTGTCCTTTTGTGTAAACCAGCATCTGCAGTTCCTCGTCTCTACCCCCAACTCAGGCAATCCTGTATACTCCGCAGTATTTTGATTTTCATTCAGTGTGAAATCTGCCTTTTGTTTTGTAATTAACTCTTTTGACCCAACACAGTCTGCCTGCCATTTCAAACATGATCAGTATGTGACTCAAATATTAATGCAAGCAAGCCGACCACAGGATGCCACTCATGAAACCATTGCCTGCCCTTGATGTGCTGCAGAACAGAAGTCACCATGGGGAGCTCAGAGCAACGGCGGGCAATTAATTAGCACTAACAACGTGAATTTGAGAAACTTGGCACATCAAAAGAATCATGCCAGTTAAGTGAAGCGATGAAGTGACAAATAGAATGCATGGGGAGCTGTGGATTGCAAATCGACTGAGAGAATCTAAGAGAACTAAAAGATATCTGACTCACAGGAAAATCGCAGGATATCAAGCAGGTCTTGAAGCAGTCCTGGGGCAGGAAGGATACATTTTCCGGTGTTACTGCGCTAAATTACCAGCAAAGGGCCTGTGATAATGTTGCAAGCAAATTAAGTTTCCTTTGTAAAGTCACAGAGGATCACAAGGATAAGCCTTTTAAATAGGCACTCATCATAGAGCTGCAGGCAGCAGGTTAAATTCACAATGTCTCATGGTTTGATTCATTGCTAGGCCCAATTATTACCTCCCATGCTGCTCATTGATTGTACATCAGCAGAAAGTTGTTTCTCTTTCTGTGGGGATTACAAAGGCGTGGCTGCTGGAGGATCAGGACTGGGAACTAATTATTCAGGGTACCAAAAATGTTGAAAAAACTCAGCGGGTGCAGCAGCATCTATGGAGCAAAGGAGATAGGCAACGTTTCGGGCCAAAACCCTTCTTTAGTCTGAAGAAGGGTTTTGGCCCGAAACGTTGCCTATCTCCTTTGCTCCATAGATGCTACTGTACCCGCTGAGTTTCTCCAGCATTTTTGTGTACCTTCGATTTTCCAGCATCTGCAGTTCCTTCTTAAACACTAATTATTCAGGGTTATACGTCCTATAGAAAGGACAGGCAAGTGGGTAGAGGAGGTGGGGTAGCACTGTTGGTGAGTGATGAAATTCAGTCCCTTGCGAGGGGTGACATAGGGACTGACGATGTTTAGTCGCTGTGGATAGAATTGAGAAATTGAAAAGACACCAATAAAAGTTATCTCCAGGTCCCCTAACAGTAGCCTGGATATACGGTGCAAGTTGCAGCAGGAGTTAAAATTGGCATGTAACAAAGATAATGCCGCTGTGGTAATGGGAGAATTCAATATGCAGGTGGACTGGGAAAATCAGGTTGGTTCAAGAAAGGCAGTTTGTAGAGTGTCTCGGAGATGGATTCTTGGAGCAGCTTGCCAAAGAGAAGGCAATTCTGGATTTAGCGTTGGCTAATGAACCAGATTTAATAAGGGAACTCAAAGAAAAGGAACCACTAGGAGGTAGTGACCATAATATCATAAGTTTTAATCTGCAGTTTGAGAGGGGAAGGTTAAATCAAAAGTGTTAGTGTTGCAGTTGAACAAAGGGGACTATGAAGGCATGAGAGAGGAGCTGGCCAAGGTCGACTGGAAAAGGATCCGAGCAGGAATAACTGTGGAACAGCAATGGTAGGAATTTCTGGGTATAATCCAGAAGGTGCAGGATCATTTCATTCCAAAGAGGAGGAAAGATTCTAAGGGGAGTAAGATGGAACTGTGGATGACAAGGGAAGTTAGAGAAGGAATAAAACTAAAGGAAAAGGTGTATAACATAGCAAAAAGTAGCGGGAAGCCAGAGGATTGGGAAACTTTCAAAGGACAACAGAAGGTAACAAAATGAGTACGGGATGAAAAAATAAAGTATGAAGGTAAGCTGGCCAAGAATATAAAGAAGGATAGTAAAAGCTTCTTTAGGTATGTTAAGAGAAATAGATTAATAAAGACAAATTGGGTCCCTTGAAGGCAGAAACAGGTGAAATTATTATGGGGAACAAGGAAATGGCAGAAGAGTTGAACAGATACTTTGGTTCTGTCTTCACTAAGGAAGACACAAACATTCTCCCAGATGTACTAAAGGACAGAGGATCAAGGGAGACAGAGGAACTGAAAGAAATTTGCATTAGGCGAGAAATAGTATTGGGTAGACTGATTGGACTGAAGGCTGATAAATCCCCAGGGCCTGATGGTCTGCATCCCAGGGTACTCAAGGAGGTGGCTCAAGAAAGCGTGGACACATTGGTGATCATTTTCCAATGTTCTATAGCTTCAGGATCAGGTCCTGTGGATTGGAGGGTAGCTAATGATATTCCACTTTTCAAGAAAGGAGTGAGAGAGAAAACGGGGAATTATAGACCAGTTAGCCTGACATCAGTGGTGGGGAAGATGCTGGAGTCAATTAGTATAGAAGTAATAACAGTGCATTTGGGAAACAGTAAAATAATTGGTCCAAGTCAGCATGGATTTATGAAGGGGAAATCCTGCTTGACTAATCTTCTGGAAAATTTTGAAGATGTGACAAGTAAAATGGATGAAGGAGAGCCAGTGGATGTAGCGTATCTGGACTTTCAGAAAGCCTTTGATAAGGTCCCACACAGGAGATTAGTGGGCAAAGTTAGAGCACATGGTATTGCGGTAAGGTATTGACATGGATAGAGAATTGGTTGGCAAACAGGAAACAAAGAGTAGGAGTAAACTTGTCACAATAGCAGGCAGTGGCGAGTGGAGTGCCGCAAGGCTTAGTGCTGGGGCCGTAACTATTTACAATATATATGAATGATTTAGATGAAGGAATTAAAAGTAACACTAACAAATTTGCAGATGACACAAAGCTGGGTGGCACTGTGAACTGCGAAGAGGATGCTAGGAGGTTGCAGGGTGACTTGGACAGGTTGAGTGAGTGGGCAGATGCATGGCAGATGCAGTATAATGCAGATAAATGTGAGGTTATCCACTTTGGCGGCAAGAACGAGGAGGCAGATTATTATCTCAATGGTGTCAGATTAGGAAAAAGTAAAGTGCAACGAGACCTGGATGTCCTTGTACACCAGTCACTGAAAGTAAACATGCAGGTACAGCAGGGAGTGAAGAAAGCTTAGCCTTCATAACGAGAGGATTTGAGTATCGGAGTTTAGTTTAGTTTAGAGATACAGTGCGGAAACAGGCCCTTCGTCCCACCAGGTCCGTACCGACCAGCGATCCCTGCACATTAACACTATCCTACACCCACTAGGGACATTTTTTACATTTACCGAGCCAATTAACCAACAATCCTGTATATCTTTGGAGTGTGGGAGGAAACCGAAGATCTCAGAGAAAACCCACGCAGATCACGGGGAGAACATACAAACTCCGTACAGACAGCACCCATAGTTAGGATCGAACCCAGGTCTCCGGCGCTGCATTCACTGTAAGACAGAAACTCAACCGCTGTGCCACCGTGACCGCCCTCTGTGCCAACGTGACCGCCTAAAGAGTAAAGAGGTCCATCTACAGTTGTACAGGTGAGACCACATCTGGACCATTGTGTGCAGTTTTGGTCTCCTAATTTGAGGAAGGACATCCTTCTTATTGAGGCAGTGCAGCGTAGGTTCACCAGGTTAATCCCCGGGATGGCGGGACTGTTATTTGAGGAATGATTGGAAAGACTGGTTACTGATTGTGGATGATCAGCCATGATCACAATGAATGGCGATGCTGCCTGGAAGGGCCAAATGGCCTCCTCCTGCACCCATTTTCTATGTGTCTATGTTTCTATGATACAAGTGTCTGCTTCCACCACCATGGAGTCTCGAAACAGATAGCAGCAGCATTTTGTGAACTGGTTTTGTGTTTTAGTTTTACTTTTACTTTTAGAGGTACAGCACGAAAACAGGTGCTTCTGCTCACCATGTCTGCACTGACCAGCGATCACCCCATACACTAGCATTATCCTACACATTAGGGACAAGTTACAATTCTTACTGAAGCCAAGCAACCTACAAACCTGTACGTCTTTGGAATGTGGAAGGAAACTGGTGCGCCCTGTGAAAACCCATGTGCTCAAAGGGTGAATGGACAAACTCCATGCAGACAGCACCCGCAGTTAGGATCGAATCCTGTGAGGCAGCAACTCTACCACTGCGCCACTTCTGAGGAAGAAAAGGACTGATGACTCTGCCAAGGAATTTGTCTGAAGAAGGGTCCCGACACAAATTGACACCTATCCATATTCTCCAGTGATGCTGCCTGACCTATTGAGTTATCCCAGCGCTTGGTATCTATTTTTGTAAACCAGCATCTGCTGTTCCTTGTTTCTGCTCCTTGAAAGAGATCCCCATTTATTCTCTCTTACTCATTTTTTCACCCATCGTCCTGCAATTGTTTTCTCTTCACGTCTCTTCAAGTTACTTGTAAAGGTTTCTGACCTTTCATATAGTGCCTCACCAATCTTGAATAAACTTGCTGTTAAATCCCTGTAGTTCTTTTTCAAATTATCCTTTGATTAATAACTGCATGCAGAAGTAGTGTCTATCACTGTGCGCAAGGCATGATCGTTGCCAGGACAACAAAGGTGATCCTCTGGCCACCTGCAGATAGCAAAGGAATCATATTCAGATGATGAAAATAACTGTTCACATGGGCGTGGGCATAGGCATAGGTAAAGTATAGTCAATTGTATCTGGACACCACTAGGAAGCTAGCCATCTGCAGGACCTGCTTGTGTTAGTTGATGTCAGGAGAATCTTAAGTGACCCTAAACACTAATTCACTTCAAACTGTAACAGATAGCATTTTGCCGCAGCTCAGAAGAAACCCTAACGTTCAGAGCTCAGGTCACCTTGACAACCCCAGGCCGTGTGGTTTGTCTCCTGAGATTACCATGATTAAAATACTTTAGTGACTTATTCAAATAACAAGATGTCATGTACACTGGTCTTCCATGAAGTGGGAGAATTTACCCCTAAACCCCTTGTCTTCTCTTGATGCCGTTTTCTCCAACGCCACACATTGCCTACTCTCCCTCATTCCTCTTCCCGCATTCACCAGATTCCCCATCTCCTTAGTCTTCTACCCATGCTCGTATTCCCTGAGAATGCCCTAACCAACCACATTTGGAAGCAGCGCCCTCTACAATAAATGTGTAGGAAGGAACTGCAACTGCTGGATTACACCGACGATAGACACAAAATGCGTTTCGTTGTCTCTGTACTGTACACTGCACAATGACAATAAAGTTTGAATCTTAATCTGAATCTGAATCTGAGTAACTCAGCGGGACAGGCAGCATCGCTGGATGGAAGGGATGTGTGATGTTTCGGATCAAGACCTTTCTGAATCTGAATTCTTCTGGAAGAATTCTTCAGAGTCTGAAGAAGAGTATCGACCCGAAATGTCACCCATTCCTTCCATCCAGAATTGCTGCCTGTCCCGCTGAGTAACTCCAGCATTTTGTGTCTATCTTCCTGTGCAATAAGATAGTGCTTGCGTCAGGCAGAAGGCAGATTCTTTCATCACATCAAGTAAACATATTGATTAATTGGTCAAAATTCTATTTTGGTGCATGGTTTGTATTGTATAACACTTCTCCACGCTATATTTAGATTGTTCACATGTTGCTGCAATGTGCTGTATAAATGGACTCTGCTGAGGACTTTGACTTTGATTGAAAGCTGCCATTAATCAAACCATGCGTCTAATTCAAGAACTGAACCTTTTTTAACTCATTGCCTACCTGGCAGTGTAAAATACCACTCTGAAATGTTTGTAGTATCATCTGTGTCGCAGGGTTTCAGCCCAAAAAGTCAACCACCCCTCTGTCTCCATGGAAGCTGCCTGACCCACTGAGTTCCTATTGCAGTTTATTTTTCTTCCCTTCAGGGCAATTGGACTGGCATCCTGCTTTCCTAAAAATGCTTAGGGCATGGCTATCTAAAACGGCTCCATGAATATGCAAGTAGCCAGATGAAATAATCTACCAAACCACCTGCAAATGGCTGAAGAAGGGTCCCAACCTGAAATGTCACCTGTCTCTTCCCTCCACAGCTGCTGCCTGACCCACTGAGTCCCTCCCTTGTTTTTTTTTCTCAAGATTCCAGCATCAGAAGTTTCTTGTGTCTCCACCTGAAAAATTTGCAGGCTCCTTTATTTTCCTAATAGAGCTTCATCACACATTGACATCAGAAGAAAATACTCAGGTGTTAATTACATTGCAAAGTCTGGGGTTTTAGCGGGGCCCTCCCTCAGCATTGGTTGCTGATTTGCTTCATTATCTTCCTGCTCCACACAGAGTTAGGCTCAGTGATGAGGAAGGAACCGCAGATGCTGGTTTAGATAGACACAAAATGCTGGAGTAACTAGCGGGACAGATGACCCGAAAAGTCATCCATTCCTTCTCTCCAGAGATGCTGCCTCTGAGTTACTCCCGCATTTTGTGTCTGTCTTTAGTGTTAGGTTCAAATGCAATACCTTTTTTCCAATACGAGGACCTATGCATTTTGCACTGGAAGCATGTGAACATATGTTGGTCTCATTTTGCAGCTTTAGAAGGTGTGTAAATAAGGGGCCGTTTTCAGTGTAATTTGACAAACACCATCTCTTGATTCTATTCCTCGAGCAGTATAGTTCAAGCCACTGATCCTAGGTCTTGCACATAATCCAAGGTTACACAATAACCACCATCTGACAACCATATTCTTCAATCAGTTATGAATCTTGGTTTAGTTTGGTTTAGTTTAGTTTAGAGATACACGACATTTTGAGCTGAGACCCTCCATTTGAACTGAAAGAGCAGAGGGGAAGCAGCCAGTACCTTTTTAAAGGTATTTTGTCTTTGTATTATTTTTGCTGTTCCTTACCTGGAACTGAAACAATTTGTGGATACAAACAACTGCAGATGCTGGTTTACAAGCAGAAACCTCACAAAATTGCTGGAATACAATAGTTAGGCAGCGTCTCTGGAAAACATGAATAGGTTTATAGATCAGGGCCCAATAATTTCACATCAGGGCCCTTCATCAGACTCGAGTTTGATTAGTAAGGTAATCACAGGTTATGGGGAAAATGCAGGAGAATATTGTTGATATGGAAGGATAGATCAGCCTTGATTGAATGGTGGAGTAGACTCGACAAGCCGAATGGCCAAATTTCTGTCCCTATGACTTATGAACTTAAGAAGGATCCAGACCTGGAACATCACCTGACCAGGTTCTCCAGGGATAATGCCTCACCCACTGAGTTACTCCAGCACTTTGTGTCTATCTTTGGTATAACTGCATCTGCAGTTCTTTCTTTCTACAGGTGAGTTTGATCGTCAGACAGCAGTCAGGAGGGGAAGGGAAGGATGGAGAGCACAACAGACTGGGGGAGGTGCCCAGAGCAGAGTGAAAGGCTGCAGATTCTGGAAAGTAAGGTGATGAAAGAAATCGGGACATATGGGAACAACAGAGGGAGGGGATGGTTGAGCATACGGGGATGAGGGGAGCCTGTGGGAGGAACATGTGAGGGAAGGTGAAAAGAAATTATGATAATGGATTGGGGAAAAAGATGGGAAGAAGAGAGTGTGAGAGAGAATAGATCGGAAAAGAAAGAACGAGACGGAGAGGGTGATGGATCTCTGAAATTGGAGAATTCAACAATCTTGCCATCAGACTGTAGACTACCCCAGGTGGTATTTGAGGTGCTGTTCTTCTCATTTGCTTCTGGCCTCACCCTGGCAGTGGAGGAAGCCGAGGACAGACAAGGATCCTAACCTGAAACAACATCTATCCACTTTCTCCAGAAATGCTGCCTGACTCGTTGACTTACTCCAGCATTTTGTGTCTATCTGAGGGCTGACAACTTGGGATGGAAAGAATTAAAATGACCAGCAACCAGGAGATCCAGAGTGCCATTATTGACAGAACACTGTCCTTTCTCCTTCCTCCTTTCTCCTCTGGTCCTCTTTCATATCTCCTGCTTCCCACCTTACCTCATCCCCAAATCCCTAGTTCCCTACCACCCTGTTTCTGTTCCATCCCCCCCCTGCCTCCCCCCACAATCTCCTGTCCACAACAGCCACTACCCCTCATTCAGTTCCATTCCTCTCTGACTGAACTCACCTTTCCAGTCAGATTCCAGCCAGAAACTGCAGGCTTTTGGTTTAGTTATAGAGATAGAGCATGGAAACAGGCTCTTTGGCCCATCAACTTCATGCCAACCATCGATTATCCATTCACACTAGTTCTATGTTATCCCACTTTCCCATCCACTCCCTCCCCACTTGGGGCAATTTACAGAAGCCAATCAACCTACGAGTACACACATCTTTGGGATGTGGGAGGAAACTGGAGCACCCGGAGGAAACCCATGCAATCACAGGGAGAACATGCAAACGCTGCACAGGCATCACCTGAGGTCACAATGGAACCCGGTTCTCTGGCGCTGTGAGTCAGCAGCTCTATCAGCTGTGCCACTGCACCACCGCTTATCATCTTCCCGCCTCCACTTCCTGCTATCTCCACCCTCCCCTGCCCCAACTGCCAATTTCACCTGTTCTTTATACTGGCTATTCCCCCTCTACATCTTCAGTCTAGATAACAGGTCTCAGCCCAAATGTCATAGAAACATAGAAAATAGGCGCAGGAGGAGGCCATTCAGCCCTTTGAGCCAGCACCGCCATTCACTGTGATCATGGCTGATCGACCCCATTGTCGACTGGCCATTTTCCTCCACAATTCTACTTAATCCTCAGAATTCTTCCCAACTGTTCCCCATTTTGTATATTAATTTCTATGCTATTTTCAGTGTCTTAATGGATGCACTTGGAAGGAATTCATTGCAGGCACTGGGATGCCTGGGGTGATGGTAAGCTGCCAAGGAAGGCTGGATTCTTTTTGTTGCTTATCTAATAGGAGATTTTTCTATTTCCTGCATAAAGCATTCTGCAGTCCCTGTGCAAGAAAGAAATTCAATCTGGTTTGAAATTGGTTTTCTTTTATGAGGAAATGTTGAGTCAGAAATGAAGTCCCCAAATTCATTTTGCACAGAATCCTTCCAGCTGGCAGAAGAGATTTCATATCATCAGTGTTGCTGGATTAGGATCTGATGCCCAAATCAAAATGACAGAAATAACTCTCTCCATTACTTGGACAGTGAGTTGCAAGCGCAATCATTTTGTATTATTTAGCACTGACACCAATGAATTACGTTTGACATGGTACAGTCCATATATATTCAAAAAAACATTTCCCAGTTTCGTTAAATTTCTGAAACCAAATACTGCTTCACACCTGACACGATGGGTATCTGTAGTCACAAGGTGAACATACTAAAGTAGTTGTTAGTAAAAATTGATAATTGGCACTTATTTCAACCTGTAAAATAATCCTTTGTGTTGCACAGAGTCATTATAATGTGCTATGACTTTTGGACCCTGACCTCCCTAAGCTTTTAATTATGCTGAGCACTTTTTAAATAGTCTCTATTCAACATAGATTGTTTTAGAAAAAAAGATACGAAGTGTTGGAGTAACTCAGTGGGTCAGGCAGCATCCCTAGAGAACATGGCTAGGTGATGTTTTGGGTTGGGGCCCTTCGTAAGTTCACAAGCCATAGGAGCAGAACTAGGCCATTCGGCTCATTAAGTGTATCCGCCATTCAATTCTTGCCCTCTTAACCCCATTCTTCTGCCTTTTCCCCATAACCCTTGACACCCTTTCTAATCAAACATAAGTCTGAAGAAGGGTCCCGTCACGATACCTATCCGTGTTCTCCAGAGATGCTACCTGGCCCATTGATTTAATCCAGCAAACAGGCTGCCAGCTCATGGGGTGGGCATCCTTTCAGTGAACACTTTCAAGTGAAAGATTTGCCAATGCAAGAAATCCCCAGGGCGACAGTTGTCATTTGAAAGGTTATACATTTAAGGTTTAAGATTTAATAGGAACCTCAGGGGCAACTTTTTCACACAGAATGTGATGTGTATATGGAACAAACTACCAGAGGAGGTAGTTGAGGCAGGTACTATCACAACATTTAGGAAACATTTGGACTGGTACAAGGATAGGATAGTTTTAGAGTGATAAGGGCCAAACAGTGGCAGGTGGGACTATTGTAGATAGAAACATAGAAATATAGAAATTAGGTGCAGGAGTAGGCCATTCGGCCCTTCAAGCCAGCACCACCATTCAATATGATCATGTCTGATCATCCAAAATCAGTACCCAATTCTTGCTATCTCCCCATATCCCTTGATTCTGTTAGACCTAAGAGCTATATCTAACTCTCTCTTGAATATATCCAGTGAATTCACCTCACTGCCTTCCACAGATTCACAACTCTCTGGGTGAAAAAGATTTTCCTCAGTCCTAAATGGCTTACCCCTTATTCTTAAACTGTGACCCTTGGTTTTGGACTCCCCAAAATCGGGAAAATCTTTCCTGCATCTAGCCTGTCCAATTCCTTAAGAATTGTACATATTTCTATACGATCCGCTCTTATCCTAAATTCCAGTGAATATAAGCCCAGTCGATCCATTCTTTCATCATATGTCAGTCAGTCCCAACATCCCGGGAGAGTGTGGTGGGTGCCTGGAACGTCCTGCCTGGGGTGGGTGTGGAGGCAGCTACGATAGTGGCATTTAATAGGCTTTTAGATATGCACATGGACATACAGGGAATGGAGGGATAACGTTCACACGCATGCAGAGAACATTAGTTTAATTTTGGCATCATGTTCAGCACGGACATTTTGGGCTGAAGGGCCTGATCCTGTGCTGTACTGTTCTATGAGAGAGAGACTGAGCTGCCGGAGGGGGTAGTTGATGCAGATACTATTGCAACGTTTAGGAAACATTTAAACAGGTACATGGACAGGGCAGGTTTAGAGGGATATGGACCAAATGCAGGCATGTGAGACTAGTGTAGATGGGTCATGTTGGCTGGTGTGGGCAAGTTGGGTCGAAGGGCCTGTTTCCACTGCCGTACGTCTCTATGACAAGTGGTGGAACGTACAATCGAGGAAGGAAAATATTTCAAGTGGAAGATATCTTCACCATTCAGCCCGATTTCTGTCAAATTCATGATATCACCTACAATAAACTGTATAATTACTGCACCAACAAAGACCAAAAGAAAATGAGTTGAAAATATTTCTAATTTCCTGCAGGAAATGTGATGGACAAATTTGAATATTTCTGGATGTGATAATGATATTATTTTTTTGGTCAGACTTCTCCTCAGCTGCTATTTTGCACACACCTGTGAAATTAAAGACCTGTCATGTATTGGCACACAGTTTGCCAAAAACCAGCTGCTTTCTTCAACAATTCCCACATTTAGCACATTTCAAGTTAGCTGTGAAAAAGCGTTTGTTTTCAGTTGTCCTGTACATCATAATTTTTCTATGATCAGAAAAAACCTAATGCCTTCCAGATTAAAAGCCCACTGACTAATGATTTCAATGCAAAGATCATCTAGCTCAACACTGAACCACAATTTGTGATAGCATTGTGAGAGCTCTTGAAATTTACCCTTGTTCGTGAGCTGAAGATGTACATACAGTATCGAAACAGTGGCACAGCCTATAGGGGAGCTTTGTCAGTATAATTGGGTGCTTCATGATTGGCACAGATGTGATGGGCTGAAGAGCTGATTTCTCTACTCTATGTCTCTGTGACTCTCTATGTGGTGACTGTACTTTTTACCTTTAGTTTATTTTTCTTTAGTTTGGATATGCAGCGTGGAAACAGGCCCTTCGGCCCACCGAGCCTGCACCGGCCAGCGATCCCTGCACACTTACACTATCCTACACACTAGGAGCAATGTACATTTATATCACACTAATTAACCTGCAAACCTGTATGTCTTTGGAGTGTGGGAGGAAACTGGAGATCTTTGAGAAAACCCACAATGTTATGGGGAGAACGTACAAACTCTGCACAGACAGCACCCATAGTCAGGTTCGCACCCAGGTCTCTGCCGCTCTAAGCCCTGTAAGGGAACAACTCTACCACTGCTACTTCTGAAATTTTTGGCTAGATTTAAATCAATGACACAGAATCGCAGAAAGCAGTATAGTATCACTGACTACACGCTTAGCACAAGAGACCATTGGCATATTTCTTCCTCAAGTATGCTCACAGAAGTTGCTCCATGAATAACCAGCTACTTGATTGTTTCATTCAACACCTGGAAACTTCAGAGAATGCTGGGGAACTGAGGAGACTGATGTTTTTTTGCTTTGCCAAGATATGGCTCTAATCAAAAATGTAATACAAGGTCATAAGGTCGTGTGATAGGAGCAGAATTAGGCTATTTGGCTCATCAAATCTACTCCACCATGCAATCATGGCTAATCTATCTCTCCCTCCTAACCCCATTCTCCTGCCTTCTCCCCGTAATCCCAGACACCCATACCAATCAAGAATCTATCTATCTCTGCCTGAATTATCCATTATCCTCCACAGCCGCCTGTGGTAATATCAAAACCCCTCAGGAAGAGAGTGTAGATAGGATGAGGATATTTTACCCTATCACTCACTTGAAATGGAAGGTCTTGGGTCAGGTCAATTAGCTATCTATCTATCTATCTATCTATCTATCTATCTATCTATCTATCTATCTATCTATCTATCTATCTATCTATCTCTAAAACTCTCATCTATCTATCTCTAAAACTCTCATCTTGACCATCTTGTCTGCGTTGTAATAAAATTTGCGCAAAAACGTTCCCCCATAGTGCTACGATTTTTCGCCAACTTACTCACCATTCTCCTCTGCTGCACGTCAAATAAGTTTTGTTCCGATCAGTGAAATATTAGAGAAGTTATTGGTCTGTTATTCGCCAGAATGGCGACGCCCCTTCCAGCACCCGCCATCAATCACCTGCCGCGAGAATAAAGCTGAAGGAGCGTAGTGAGCAAAGTGCGAGCGGGGACTGTGTTCTGTAAGCGGATGCCCACTCCACCCCCTCCCACATGCACTCCCTCCCCTATCCCCACAACCCCCCACCCCCCACACCCTCCATCCCCCCTACACCACTCCCCCCTACACCTACCCCCACACACCCCTCCCTTACACCCCCTTCTCCCCTACACCCCCCTCCCCTCACCCACCCCCCCTTCCCCCACACTCCTGCCGACCACACACACACACACCCCCCCCCCCACACCCCCCTACCCACACACACCCCTCCCCCCTACCACACACGCCCCTCCCCATTACCACACACCCCCCCTCCCCATTACCACACACGCCCCTCCCCCACACAACCCCCCTACCCCCCCAACCCCCACCACCCCCCCCCACCCACCCCACCCCCCCCCCCCCAACTTAGACTAGTATGATATAAAAAGGGGTTAAGAGTATTAATTATCCTGAATTATTCTATATGTTAAAGTAAAACTAACAGGGATGTAGAGTAACCCGGAGCAACCCAGAGAAAAATAAAATCACTGGAGATAATGCATTAAATTTTCATTCTCTTTGAAAATATTGATTGATGAGATTTTAAAAAAAGATTGTGGATAGGGAGAAAATCTATTTGACAGGGTGGAGTCATTAGAGATAAGAAGTCATGGCACAAAGTGTCCAGAAATATATCCCACCGGGATTATTATGGACTCAAAATAAATGTCAGATTTACTCGCAAGAAGGAAAGAAGGTGATGCTGAGAATTAATAACACAGCATCTAAATCTGCATCAGATGAACACGGAGTGGAAAACCAACAGGAAATCAAGCCAAAGATTTTGAAACAGACTGCCCCAGATCAGTCAGATGTTGAAACAACAATAATCTGTCTTGGTACAAATGATTCATTCTCTTTTTTCTGAAACCCTATTCCCAAACCCAAATTCCATCTGGCACCAATAAGATGAAAGATCCATGAGTGTAACTGTGCATATCCATAGAGTGGGTTTGCCAATCCTGGTGGCATATATTCCTGGAGATTTCATGGTATGATGTCTTATCACCCTACCTCATCCAGCAGAGAGGCAATAATATTATAGCCAACAAACTGGGGAGACACAGTGGTAGAGTTGCTGCCTTACAGCGCCAGTCATCCGGGTTCGATTTTGACTAAGGGGGGGCTGTCTGTAAGGAGTTTGTACATTCTCCCTGTGACCTTGTGGGTTTTTTAGAAGTGATCCGGTTTCCTCCCACACTCCAAAAACGTACAGGCTTGTAGGTTAATTGGCTTTGGTAATATTGTCCCTAATGCTAGTGTAAGGGTGATCGCTGGTTGGTGCAGACTCGGTGGGATAAAGGGCTTCTTTCTGTGCTGTATCTCCAAAATAAAAAATCTCTAAAGTTTAAGTCAATGATTTTATAATAAATGAAAAATTGACCAGCATCCCTAGTGATGTTTCACCTAGCTTGTTCCCAGCAGAGTTCATGGGAATATGGTTTAATATATAAAATCACAGTGGGGAAAACTGTGCTGCATCTCTAAACTAAAAAAAACTAAAGTAAATAGCACCTCTAACGCACAAAACCTGTTGAACATTGGACTCTGGTATGGACAGGAAGTATGGGGAAGCTCTGGGGAAGGTGTAAATGAGATTTATCAGAATGAAGAAGGGTCTTGTGCCAAAACGTCACCTATTCCCTCTGTCTAGAGATGCTGCCTGTCCCACTGAGTTACTCAGCAATTTGTGTCTATCTATCAGAATGCTACCTGGACTAGAGGATTGTAGGTATAAGGAGAAGTTGGACAAATGGGTTGTTTTCTCTGGAGTGTGGGAGGTTGAGGGAAGATCTGACAGAACCATGTAAAACTGTGAGAGGCATAGATAAGGTAGAACCCTTTTTCCCAGGGAGGAAATGTCAAAGATTTGAGGTCAAAGCTTTAAGATCAGAGGGGAACATTTTAAAGGAAGTGCACGGGGCAAGTTTTTATTTACACTACAGTGGGTGCCTGGGATGTGCTGCCAGGAGGAGTGGTGGTGAATGCAGATACGATAGTGGCATTTAAGAGGCTTTTGGATAGGCAAATGGACATGCAGTGAATGGAGGGATATGGATCATGTGCAGACAGAGGAGATTAGGGGATTAGTTTGATTTGGCATCATATTTGGCACGGATATTGTGGGCTGAAGGCCATGATCCAGTGCTGCACTGTTCTAATGTTTAACCATTCATTTCCTACTTCAGGACTTGGCAATGCCCTCTTGCTGCCCTAACTCAGTCTACTCTTGGTAAATTTGATGTCCTTAGAAATTCTCCTGCCCCTTTTCTAACTCACACCAATTCCCCAGTCATCCGCCTGTTGTCTGATTTATGTTGGCTGCTGCAAGTAAGAATTTCATTGTTCCGTTTCGGGATCCATGACAATAAAACACTCTTGACTCCTTTTACTTTATTGACCTGACTCTTGGCTCTTGCTCCCAGCTAAACTGAGTAAGATATTTTTTTCAAAAATGTTTGCTGTGTTTGCCTTGACTTTAGGACTCTGATGATTGTTCTTTATCATTCACCTGATCGTAACATTTCCTTATTTATGTGTATATTGGACTGAACTGTTCTGTATTTATGCTTACAATATTCTGTTGTGCCGCAGCAAGCACAAATTTCATTATCCTATCTGGGACACATAACAATAAACTCTCTTGACTTGACTTAACTTGACCTGAAATGTTAGACACCTTTCTTGACTTAACATTTCTTTTTAATCAACTCTTGCTCTTGCCTTACATAAGTGGTTGGGAAGGTATTGGAGAGGATTTACTTACATTCAGAAAGGCATGGTCTTATTAAGGATAGTCAGCTTGACTTTTTGCTGGACAGGTCGTGCCTTATCAGCATAAGATCATACGTGATAGGAGCAGAATTAGGCCATTCAGCCCAAATGAACGAACAAACGAACATGAACTTGACTGAGTTTTTTTGAGGAGGCGATTAAAGATGATTGAGGGCAAGGCAGTGGGTATTGTCTGCATAGATATTGCTAAGCCATGTGATAAGGTACCTCATTGGAGGTTAATCCAGAAAGTACAGATTTAATAACATTATTCACATTAGCCATTTACGTTATCATTCATTATCTGGAGCTGAAAGCTCATTGGAGTGGTGGCGCTGCCAAGCAGCTGCGGCTCGCCTGCAGTCCCTGTCTTTTCCTTTTTTTGTTTTCTTTCGTCTTGTTAGATGTATGTTTTAGTTTATTTTTAGTTGTGTATGTGTGGGGGGTGGGGGAGACCTTTTTTAACCTCTTCCTTCAACGGGGATGCGACCTTTTCCTTGTCGTATCTCCGTCTCTGCGCTGAGGCCTAATATCGTGGAGCTGGTGGCCTCCAACTGTAATCGACCTTGAGGCTCCGGTGGCAGAGCCTGTGGACTCACCATTACGAAGCTGGCCGACTTCGGAGGCTGTGGTGGCGCAGTGGCTGCGACCCGACTTCGGAGCTTCGGAGGCTTCAGCCGCGGGCCCTGTGGACGGTAACATCGGGAGCTCGCAGGTCCCAGGTTGGTGACCGATTCTCAGGAGCTCCCGCAACAACAGCTTCGTCCGCCCCGGGTCGTGGAGTTTGTATCGGCCCATTTGCGGAGCTTGGATTCGGCCGCGGGACTTACCATCGCCCGGCGGGGGGCCCAACATCGAAAGCCTGGATCGCCTCAACGCAGCGAGAGAACAAGGAATCATGTCTCAATTTTGCCTTGTTCTAGGCCCATCAATCACAAGAAAGGGAACATTTCACAGCGCTCAAAATGTCACTGTGTTGAACCATAATTAAAATGATAATCTGCATCTTCTGCTATAATAAGGACAGGCAGAGATGTTAAAGCAATGCTCCCATTTTTCCATCTTCATTCCAGTCAGCATCCTAATAAATCTGCACTGTACCATATCCAGTGTCTAAACATCTTTCCTATTTGAAGTCTTAAATCCTATACCTCAACGTTCATCTAAGGTGAAACCCAAAACAGCACCTGGTCGTCCAAATGAGAAATGTTACCAACATTTTATACCTGTTAACATTGCGGTGTTGAAAGTATCCTATTTATGGTGTACTACAACTGCCAATGAGATATGTTATATAGGTTGCCAAGGGAATGGCATCCTCTATGGTACAAGACATTATTATGATGATCTTTTTTTGGAGGTGAGAGCTGTTTCACAATCCTTCAACATCTCAACAGAATGAAAAATGTGGAAAGCTCTTTGCTGCATTTTAATTCATTTATTCAGATAAACACAAGTTGTGTGCTCTGCCCCTCCCCCTCCCCCTCCCATTGTAATATGTAACGGTTTCTTAGATAGCTGTAGGATTTATAACTTTACTGCCGATAAAGGTGCAATCCCCATACTAACCATTCATTTTACACCGATTGGGTGGCTCCTTTATCAATCTGGTTTGGTGAGGATGCTGTTGTAATTAATGAGATTGATGTTACAAACATTGACAGTGATATTTCAAGAATCACTAGAGTCAGGAGTGATCCCAGATGATTGGAAAATTACCAATGTTACCCCGTTGCACAAAAAGGGAGCAAGGCAGATAGTGGGAACTATAGGCTGACTTCAGTGGTTGGTAAGATTTTATAGTCCATTATAAAGGATAAGGTTACGTAGTACTTAGAAGTTCACGATAAAATAGGACAAAGTCAGCATGGCTTTGTGAAGGGGAGGTCTTGCTTGACAAATTTGCTGGAATTCTTTGAAGAAGTAAATAGCAGGACAGGCAAAGGAGAGTCAGTAGATGTTGTTTACTTACATTTCCAGAAAGTCTTTGATAAAGTGCCACATGTTAGGCTGCTTAGGAAGATGAGAGCCCACAGTATCAAAGGGCAGATACTAGCTTGGATAGCAGGTTGGCTGGATGGCAGAAGACAAAGAGTGGCAATAAAGGGGGCCTTTTCTGGCTGGCTCCCAGTGACCAGCGGAGCTCCGCAAGGGTCGGTGCTGGGGCCGCTACTCTTCACATTGTATATTAACGATTTGGACAAGCGGATTGAAGGGTTTGTGGTAAAGTTTGCGGATGATACAAAAATAAGTGGAGGGGCAGGTAGTGTAGAGAAAGCAGGGACTTGAACAGGTTGGGAGAGTGGGCAGAGAAGTGGCAGATGGAATATAGTGTAGCAAAGTGTGTAGTCATGCATTCTGGTAGTGGGAATATAGACTATTTTCTAAATGGGTGAGAATTCAGAAATCGGGGTATAATGTTGAGGCTCTATAAGGCGCTGGTTAGGCCGCATTTGGAATATTGTGAGCAATTTTGGGCATCAATATCTGAGGAAGGATGTGCTGGCTCTGGAGAGGGTCCAGAGGAGGTTTACAAAAATGATCCCAGGAATGAGTAGGTTAACTTATGATATAACCATATAACAATTACAGCACGGAAACAGGCCATCTCGGCCCTACAAGTCCGTGCCGAACAACTTTTTTTCCCTTAGTCCCAACTGCCTGCACTCATACCATAACCCTCCATTCCCTTCTCATCCATATGCCTATCCAATTTATTTTTAAATGATACCAACGAACCTGCCTCCACCGCTTCCACTGGAAGCTCATTCCACGCCGCTACCACTCTCTGAGTAAAGAAGTTCCCCCTCATATTACCCCTAAACTTCTGTCCCTTAATTCTGAAGTCATGTCCTCTTGTTTGAATCTTCCCTATTCTCAAAGGGAAAAGCTTGTCCACATAGACAATCCCACTCATCATTTTAAAGACCTCTATCAAGTCCCCCCTTAACCTTCTGCGCTCCAGAGAATAAAGACTTAACTTATTCAACCTATCTCTGTATGAGCGTTTGCCATCCCTGGGCCTGTACTCGCTGGAGTTTAGAAGAATGAGGGGGGGACCTCATTGAAACCTACAGAATAGTGAATTTTATCATAGTTTCTTTTTTTGCATATCTTTTATTCAGTTCTTTATCTCTCCACATCCGTCTATCTCTCGTTTCCCTTATCCCTAACCAGTTTGAAGCAGGGGGGAGGGGTGAAGAAAGCCAGAAAAGGTGAAAGGCAGGACAAAGCGTGGCAGGTTAATAGGTCGACATAGGTGAGGGGGGATTTGATACGCGGATGGTTGCAACAAAGGCCAGGGATAAGACCAGAAGGTGTGAGACAGGTTTGAGGTGTTGCTGATTGTGAAGCCAGAGGTAGGAAAGTAGCAGGAGGGGAGGTAGGCGAGGATGAGTCGATAAATAGGTGTGAGTCAATTACAGGAACAGTTGGTAATGGAAGTGGACAGTTAGCTTTAATGGGCGAAACCCCCTACTTTGTATATCTGATGAAATGTAGTATTATAGAGATGCAGCTTGGAACAGGCCATTCTGCCCACTGAGCTCATACTGACCATTGATTACCCATTCACACAAGTGAGACCAAACGGAGGTTGGGCGATCGTTTCGCCGAACACCTCAGCTCGGTCCGCAATAACCAAGCTGACCTCCCGGTGGCTCAGCACTTCAACTCCCCCTCCCACTCTGTCTCCGACCTCTCTGTCCTGGGTCTCCTCCATGGCCACAGCGAGCAGCACCGGAAATTGGAGGAACAGCACCTCATATTCCGTTTGGGGAGTCTGCATCCTGGGGGCATGAACATCGAATTCTCCCAATTTTGTTAGTCCTTGCTGTCTCCTCCCCTTCCTCAGTCCCCCTGCTGTCTCCTCCCATCCCCCAGCCTTCGGGCTCCTCCTCCTTTTTCCTTTCTTGTCCCCGCCCACCCCCGCCCCCGATCAGTCTGAAGAAGGGTTTCGGCCCAAAACGTTGCCTATTTCCTTCGCTCCATAGATGCTGCTGCACCCGCTGAGTTTCTCCAGCTTTTTTGTGTACCTTTGATTCTCCAGCATCTGAAGTTCCTTCTTAAACACACAAGTTCCATGCTATCCCACTTTCTCATCCGCTGCTCACATATTTGGGACAATTTACAGAGACCAATAACCGACAAACCCACATGTTTTTTGGAATGTGGGAGGAAGCCGGAGCACCCAGAGGAAACCCACGTGGTCACAGGAAAAATATGCAAACTCCATACAGGCAAATCGGGATTGGACCCGGGTCTCTGGAGTGAGACAGCAGCTCAAGCAGCTGGGCCGCTGTGCTGCCTTTAAATGTAATTAATTAAGCAGATGGTTTAGAAACATAGACATATGGTTTGAAAGGTTAATTAGCTACTGTAAAATTGTCCTGAGTGTGCAGTTGTGCAATCTGGAGGAATTAATGGCTTATTGGGAAGAATGAAAAGAAAAGATTCATATAGGATTAGCCTAATTGGGTGGTTGAAGGTCGGCATAGATCTCGTGGCGTGAAGGGCCTGTTTCCATGCTATACCTGTCTATGTCTCCATGATGAAGATTGCTGGAAATAAACTTAATATCTGAAGGATTTTATTTCAGCATGTGAGCTTCATCACCAGGTGATTTTCACCAGCTGGCCAAATTGTCTTCACCTGTAGCCAATTTATTGCCTAATTAGAGGCAATCATTATTTGCCGAATTAAAGATACAACGTGGAAACCAAATCCTTTGCCCCGCTAAATCCACGCCGACCAGCGATCAACCCAACACTAGTTCTAGCCTCCACACTAACAATCCATAGAAGCCAATCGCTGTACAAACCTGTACGTCCGAACCTAATTGCCCTTGAGAAGATGGCGCTGAACTGTTGCAGTCCTTTTGCTGAAAGTGAGCCTTATCTCACAACGTTTTCAGGAGCAAGTTCCGGCAATCAGTCCTAATTCCAAATCAGAATGTAAGTGTCATGTGGAGGAGAAAGTGCAGTTGATGTTTTTTTTCATGGCCTGGTGCCTTTGTCCTCCTTGGTGATAGAGGGTCACAGTTATGGGAGATTCTGTTGGACTACTTGATAGGAAAGTACACTTCATTTTGCAAATGGGGCACTCTCCAAAAATATTGTGATGCTGGTGGAGGAGGTGAATGAGATGGTAACAAAATGAGTTGCTTTATCCTGGATGGTGTTGAGCATTTACGAACAACAGGCAATTGGAGAGACTCCCATCACTGACTTGTACCTTATGGAGGATTGATTGCTGTTGGAACATATTGCCATGTTAGCAAGTGAGTCACTTGCCAGAGGATAGTCAGAGCCCCTGAGCTGATCTTGCTCTCACAGTATGTATGTGAGTGATCCAGGTAGGTGAATTTCTGGTCAATGATGACCCTGGAATCCTGGTGATAGGGAACCTGGCAACAATAATGTCATTCCATATCAAAGGTCACACTCACGTTGGTAATGATTGTGGTCCAGCAGTGTTCTGGTATCAAACGAGAGGAGTTCCTCTGTGGAATAAGCACCTCAATGGAATGACCTGCCAAAGGGGGTAGTTGATGCAGGTACCAGAACAACATTTAAAAGTCATTTGGATGGATAGGAGATGTTTTGAGGCTTATGGTTCAAATGCAGGCAGGTGGAACTAGTGTAGATGGGGTGTCTTTGTCGGCATGGGTAAGTTGGGCCGAAGGGTCTGTTTCCATGCTGTATTATTCTATGACAATGAGAGATATATAGACAAGGCCAAGGATGTTTAAGTTGGAACGAAACTAAGTCAACAAGCTCAAGAATGATCACAAACAATGACTTGCTGTGAGTTTGGGAAGTTTTTGACATTATCTGACATTTATCAAGATCCAGGAGGACAATGAAATAGACAAACATAGAGATGACCACAGCACGGATCATGGTTTGGGCAGCAGGTGAGCTGAGGCAGAAATGATGCTGTGAAGATGCCAATAGTCAACCCAAGTGAGCCATGGATACGAGTTCCTCAGGGCCACCTCTGATATAAACTAACAAATGCGATCATATATGCATTCCCGCAAACGCACATACGTGTACACATATGCATATACATAAATGGTAGTGTTACTGAAACCAGTTGTGCATCTGATCCCAAACTGAAGATCCATCATCTATTGAAGATAGACATAAACATGTTAAGAGAAACTAAGCAGGACATGCAGCACCTCTGGAGAGAAGGAATGGGGAATGGCCAAAATGTTAACCATTGCTTCTCTCCAAAGATGGGGCATGTCGCGCTGAGTTGCTCCTGCATTTTGTGTGTATCTTCGGTGTAAACCAGCATCTGCAGTTCCTTCCTACACAATCCACCATCTATCTGCATCACTCCATTCCCTTTGTCGGGCTCGGCTGTGATCCTTCATACCCTGCTCACTGCCTGTGCTGAGATATGTTGACAGGCCAGAGTCCTGAGGGACATCAGTTCCAGGAGAACTAAAGCAAGAATTGGCAGCCTCAGGAAAGAAGAGAGAGAAAAGCATCCCTCCTCCCTGCCTTTGAAGCCATCTATTCAATAAATTGCTAACAGAAATTCCAACTCATTTGATTAGTAATGAGTCAATAGATTAACTATTTTTTATCCACTTTTCAATTTAGATGGAAGTGATAATTCAATTGTGGAATCAAATTAAATTTTCATATGTTATTAGGTTATATATCTGATCCAATTCCTGTAACATTTTTAATTTAAAAGGTTCATATTCTTCAGCAACTTGTTAAGTAGGAAAAAAACACCATAATTTTCAGGTTATAGCATATGTGTACCATATTCTAGCGAGGGGACACTTTAAGTCCTGGGATAATTTAGTTTAGTTTACTTTAGTTTAGAGATGCAGCGCTGCTAACATAATAACAACAACAACGGGGACTGCTCTTCAAAATTACTTAATTGACCATAAAGCACGTTGTTACATCCTCATGCTGTGTAAAGCACTATATGAATGCAGAACTTCTTCCATGATTATATTTTCATGGGGTTTGATACCATGATACCAATTTTATTTTTCTGTCACTTCAGAAAAGATAAAATGGAACATAAATCCTGCATCTCGACCTCAGCTAAACAATAACATGCTTTTCTTTGCTTTACTGTGGTTACTTCCTTCAAATCCTAACAATTTTCTTTTCAACACAGTAATTCATATGTTGCTGGAAATTGCTATGGTGATAACAGCAATCGTGTTTAAAACATCTTACTGCTCTTTAAATGAAATGTTAAATTATTTAATAGACAATTTTAACATCTCCCATAATGTGCACATTGATATTTATCCATAATGATAGTCATTTCTGATATACATTCAACCATAAGAAAAAGATTTTTGTTTCTCGGATGCAAATTTGTCATATTGCAGTAATGAAAATACATAATAGAAAAATTGAAATGCTTTTTTTTCCAGCTTTAAAATGGGATTGACAATTACACAAACATTGATTACACAAGCCTGGGAACTTAATATTCAGGGTTATACATCCTATAGAAAGGACAGGCAAGTGGGCAGAGGAGGCTGGTAGCTCTGCTGGTGAGGAATGTAGAGTGCCTCCGAGATGGATTCTTAGAGCAGCTTGTAATGGAGCCGACCAGAGAAAAGGCAATTCTGGATTTAATGTTGTCTAATGAACCAGATTTGATAAGAGAACTCGAGGTAAAGGAACCGCTTGGAGGTTGTGATCATAATATGATTAGTTTTCATCTGCAATTTGAGAAGGAGAAGGTTAAATCAGCAGTGGCAGTGATGAGGTTTGACAAAGGGGACTATGAAGGCATGAGAGGGGAACTGGCCAAGGCAGATTGGAAAGGGATCCCAGCAGGAATGACGGTGGAACAGCAGTGGCAGGAATTTCTGGGCATAATCCGGAAGACGCAGGATCATTTCATTCCAAAAAGGAAGAAAGATTCTAAGGGGAGTAGAATCTTTCTTGGCTGACAAGAGAAGTTAGGGATAGAATAAATCTAAAAGAAAAGATGTATAACACAGCAAAGAGTAGCCAGATACCAGTAGATTGGGACAACAGAAGGAAACAAAACGGGCAATACGGGCTGAAAAGATGAAGTACGAGGGGAAGCTGGCCAGGAATATAAAGAAGGACAGTAAAAGCTTCTTTAGATATGTTAAGGGAAAAAAAGTAGCAAAGTCAAATGTAGGTCCCTTGAAGGCAGACACGGGTGAAATTATTATGGATAACAAGGAAATGGCAGAAGAGTTGAACGGGTACTTCAGATCTGTCTTTACTAAGGAAGACACAAACAATCTCCCAGATGTACTGGAGGACAGAGGATCTAAGGGGGTAGAGGAACTGAAAGAAATTTTCATTCGGCGAGAAGTAGAATTGGGTCGGCTAATGGGACTGAAGGATGATAAATCCCCTGGGCCTGATGGTCTGCATCCCAGGGTCCTCAGGGAGGTGGCTCTAGAAATGGTGGACGCATTGGTGATCATTTTCCAATGTTCAATAGATTCAGGATCAGTTCCTGTGGATTGGAGGATAGCTAATGTTATCCCACTTTTCAAGAAAGAAGCGGGAGAGAAATCGGGGAATTTCAGACCAGTTAGCCTGACTTTGGTGGTGGGAAAGATGCTGGAGTCAATTATTAAAGAGGTAATAATGGGACATTTGGATAGCAGTAAAATGATTAGTCCAAGTCAACATGGATTTATGAAAGATCATGATTGACAAATCTTCTGGAATTTTTTGAGGATGTGACAAGTAAAATGGATGAAGGGAAGCCAGTGGATGTAGTGTATCTAGACTTTCAGAAAGTCTTTGATAAGGTCCCACACGGGAGACTGGTGACTAAAATTAGAGCACATGGTATTGGAGGTAGGGTGTTGACGGATAGAAAATTGGTTGGCAGACAGGAAGCAAAGAGTAGGAGTGAACGGGTCCTTTTCAGAATGGCAGGCAGTGGCGAGTGGAGTGCCGCAAGGCTTGTTGTCGGGGCCGCAACTGTTTACCATATATATTGATGATTTGGAAGAGAGAATTAGGAGCAACACTAGCAAGTTTGCAGATGACACAAAGCTGGGTGGCAGTGTGAACTGTGAAGAGCATGTTAGGAGGTTGCAGGGTGACCAGGACAGGTTGAGTGAGTGGGCAGATGCGTGGCAGATGCAGTATATAGATAAATGTGAGGTTATCCACTTTGATGGCAAAAACAAGGGGGCAGATTATTATCTCAATGGGGTTAGGTTAGGTAAGGGGGAGGTACAGCGAGACCTGGGTGTCCTTGTACACCAGTCACTGAAAGTTGGCGTGCAGGTACAGCAGGCAGTGAAGAAAGCTAATGGAATGTTGGCCTTCATAACAAGAGGATTGCAGTATAGGAGTAAAGAGGTTCTTCTGCAGTTGTATAGGGCTCTGAAAAGACCACATCTGGAATATTGTGTACAGTTTTGGTCTCCTAATTTGAAGAAGGACATCCTTGTGATTGTGGCAGTGCAGCGTAAGTTCACGAGATTGATCCCTGGGATGGCGGGACTGTCATATGAGGAAAGATTGAAAAGACTAGGCTTGTATTCAGTGGAATTTAGAAGGATGGGGGGGACTCTTATAGAAACATATAAAATTATAAAGGACTGGACAAGCTAGATGCAGGAATAATGTTCCCAATGTTGGGCGAGTCCAGAACCAGAGGCCACAGTCTTAGAATAAAGGGGAGGCCATTTAAGACTGAGGTGAGAAAAAAAACGTTTTCAGCCAGAGGGTTGTGAATTTGTGGAATTCCCTGCCACAGAAAGCAGTGGAGGCCAAATCACTGGATGGATTTAAGAGAGAGTTAAAGCCCTGTCCCACGGTACGAGTTCATTCCAAGTGCTCTCCCGAGTTTTAAAAAAAATCAAATTCGTGGTAAGCACGGAGAATGAACATAGCGGGTACGTCGGAGCTCGGGTACGTCTCTTAGAGGCTCGTAACGCAAACGGCAGATACTCGGGAAGACTCGCTAACGACAGGTAAGCACGGGAAGATTTGTGAAGATTTTTCAACATGTTGAAAAATGTCCACGAGAGCCCGGGAACCGATGAATGGCCATTACCGTAAATCTCCGAGTTTGAATCAGAGCAAACTCGGGAGAGCTCTTGGAATGAACTCGTACCATGGGACAGGGCTATTAGATAGAGCTCTAGGGGCTAGTGGAATCAAGGGATATGGGGAGAAGGCAGGCACGGGTTATTGATTGGGGGTGATCAGCCATGATCACAATGAATGGTGGTGCTGGCTCTAAGGGCTGAATGGCCTCCTCCTGCACCTATTTTCTATGCTTCTATGTTTCTAACAAGCGGGAAGATATGTTAGCATCAGTTCCAAAACAATGTCAGTGGGCTCCATTGCATTGTAGTACTGTTTCAGGAACCAGAGGACATAGGTTAAGGTGAGGTTGGGGGGGGGGGGGGGGGGGGGGGGGGGGGGGGGGGGGGGGAAGGAAAGATTTAATAGTAACCTGAGGTGCAACGTTTTCACACAAAAGGTGGCAGGTGTAGGAACGAACTGTCGGAGAAGGTAGTTGAGGCAGGAACTATAGCAACATTTAAGAAACATTTCAGACAAGTAGATGGATAAGATAGGTTTAGAGAGGTATGGGCCAAACACAGGCAGGTGTTCTAGTGTAGATGGTGTACTAGTGTAGATGGGTTGGTGTGGGAAAGTTGGGTTGAAGGGCCTGTTTAAATGCTGTATGACTCAATGATTCGAGGAATAATGGTCATTGCTGAAGCAGCTGAAGATGGTTTGAACAGCCAAGGAACTCCTGCAGTGATAGCTTCAGGTGGAATGATTTACTTCCAACAGTACAATCATTTTTGGTGATATCATGCCTTAATGACTACCGTCCAGTGGCTCTGACATCCACCATCATTAAGTGGTTCGAGGGACTGGTGATAGCACATATTAACTCCAGACTCCCCGTCAGCCTTGATCCACTGCGGTTTGCTTACCATCCACAGCAAACACCATCTTTATAGCCCTAAACTCATCTCTGGAACATCTGGACAAGGACTCCTATGTTATATTTTTTATTTTTATTAACTAAAGCTCTGCCTTCAACACCATAATCCATCCAAACACATTTCCAAATTCCAGGTCCTGAGAATTAGCTCCCCCCTCTGCCACTGGATCCTTTCTGACCCACAGACCACAATCAATGAGGATAGGTGACAGCGCCAGAGACCCGGGTTCGATCCTGACTATGGGAGCTGTCTGTACGGAGTTTGTACATTCTCCCTGTGAATATGTGGGATTTCTCTGGGCGCTCCAGTTTTCTTCCAAACTCCAAAGACATGCAGATTTGTAGGTTAATTGGATTCTGTAAATTGCCCCTAGTGTGGACGATAGGACTTGTGTACGGGTGATCGCTGGTCGACGTGGACTCTGTGAACCAAAGGGCCTGTTTCCAGGCTGTATATCTAAACTAATCTAAAACTAAATACACTGAACTACCACAGTGCAGACCCTGTAGTTGAGTCTGGCCCAGAGGAATTTACAGGCACCCATAACTTTCTGATTCAGGCACAGGAGTCACACCACAGACATACAAATTATGCAAAAGTGCTAGAGATTGCACAGAACATGCTCTCTGACAATGGTATAGGAATGAGAAAATAATTTTCCATCGACACTAAAAGCAGGAGTAACTCAGCGGATCAGACAGCATCTCTGGAGAAAAAGACCAGGTGATGTTTCAGGTCGAGACCCTTCTTCAGACGTTACCTATTCCTTTTCTCCAGATGGTGTCTGACCCGCTGAGCTATTCCAGGTTTTTGTGCCTATCTTCGGTTTAAACCAGCATCTGCAGTTCCTCCTACAAATAACTTTCCATGGCATGCTTAAAAATGGTGACTAGCTAGGTGGTGAGAGTGTTCTTTGATCTAATGCATTATGATACAGTTTCTGAACCCAATCTCTTGGAATAATAATGGGCCGTATTGAATAGTAATTTAGTTCTCGCTCTGTGACTATGGCACTTAAATCACCCATTTGCTAACAATCATGAAGGGGATCTGTCAGCACATTCACACAGTAACTCCTGTCTCTTCCCTTCTGCTTTCCCTGAATTCTTGAGCTCACACAATGCTCAATTAAGGCTTCAGCCTCTCCCTACCTCTCATCTATTTTCTACACCGAATTGACTGTGAAGGAGATTTTTGTGGCGTGAAACATCGCTGCATGAATAATGCTGAGAATTATAATGAAAGCCTTTTGTTATTGCAATCTTTTTAATAGCAAATCGCTGTGAAGTGTAACTTCTGATTTCGTTACCATTTGCTGTTTAGTGAGGTGGCTGTAAAGGCATTAATCAATAATGAGTAGAGCAGCTATTTATGCATGCATTTGGCATCCTCTGTAGTCTTCCTCCTTATCTTTTTCCACCTCACCAGAATTCCAGTAAGTAATAATGCAAAATCCATGCAAGAGGAAATTTGACTGACTACATTGTGATTTTCTACCTTTTTCATTCTGAAATGAATGTAACTGGATAGTTTTCTCTGCTTCAGAGCATTATATTGATGTGAGGGAACATCACACTCTCTTTTCTCGTTCCCCATCATAAGGCATTCCACACGTCAAACAGGAACAGGCTCACGGTGGATTCAAATATTCAACCACAAGACAGTTAAAGAAGGGACAGGTGTTGAATCCATCAAACTTTACCTGTCAATATGTTGCAGCGTGGCTCCATAATTAATTTAATCCCAACCAAAAATATCTTTGAATTTTGGTCAGGTAAGAAAGTTTAGTCAGAACTTTTTGTTAATAACAATCACAAGGTCTGTTTGGCTGTCGTATGACACTTCCATCAAAAGATACCACACTGTATATTTATATTAATTCTAGAGTAAAACTGTTTTTGTTCTCCCATTATTTCCATGAACCCCTCCAGATTCTATCACTCACCTACACACACTGGGCGTGGATCTGGCGTAGAATGATGTAAAGTTGGGGTCCATTGCAGGTCTGGGGGATCGACGAAGGGTCCTGATCACGAAGCGTCACCTATTCCTTTTCTCCTGAGATGCTGCCTGACCTGTTGAGATACTCCACCACGTTGGGTCTATCTTTGGCGTAAACCAGCATCCGCAGTTCTTCTTTTCTACACACACCAGGGACAGGTTACAGTCGCTAATTAATCTACTGACCTCAATGTCTTTGGAGGTAGAAGGAAACTGGAGTATTGAGGGAATATCCACAGTCATAGAGAGAACATGCAAGACACAGACAGCATTAGAGATCAGGATTGAAACTAGGTTGCTGACATTTTCCAAGGTCTTTTCAACATGGTTTTTTTGCAAGGGAGATAATGCAATACAAAATGTTTGAGGAGTTAACTAAGAAATTTGATGAAGGCACTGTGATTGACATGGTTTAAATGGACTTCAGAAAGGCTTTTGACAAGGTCCCGCATGCTAGCCTGGTCTAGAAGGTTAAGGCACAAGGGATCCAAGGCGTTTTAGCAAACTGGATCTAAAATTAGCTTAGTGAGAGGAGGCAGAGAATAGTAATGAATGAGTTTTTAATGACTGGAAGCCTGCAACAATGGGTCAGTATTGGAACCTTTTGACTTGGTTAAGAATACAGGTGGGCTTGAGGTAGTGCTTCAAGAATGGAGTCTTTGATGGAGGGAAGGGTCTGTGGCCAAGATGGACCGGGCTGAGTCCACCATTTTCTGCAGCCTCTTGCATTCCTGTGCATTGGAATTGCCACACCAGGCGAAGATGCAACCAGTCAGGATGCTTTCTATAGTATATCTGGAGGTTTGTTAAAGTATCCAGAGACATGCAAAATCTCATTAAACTTCTAAGAAAGCCAAGGTGCTTGTGTGCCTTCTTCATGGTTACATCTATATGCTGGGCCCAGGACAGGTTATTCAAGGTGTTAGCTCCCATGAATTTGAAGCTGTTAACTCTCTCTATCACTGACCCATCGATGAACAGTAGTGCATGCTCTCTGAAATCCCTCTTCATAAGTCAATGATTAGTTCCTTGATCATACTTGGTGTATTGCACACAGTTCTGGTTACCACACTACAGGAAGGATATGGTAACAATAGAGAGGGTGCAGAAGAGATTCACCAGGATGTTGCCTCGAATAGAGGGCTGTGGTTATCAGGAGAGATTATATAGGCTGAGTCTAATTGGAACATACAAGGGTGAGGGGTGACCTGTGGAGGTTTATAAAATTAAGGGGCATAGATAGGTTGGACAGGATCTTTTTTTCCAGGGCAGGGTAGTCTAGAACTAAACAGCACAGATTTAAGGTGAGAGGAGAAAATCTTTAAAAGAACTTCCACACAGACGCTGGCGAATATGTGGAATGAGCTGCCAGAGGAGGTAGCAGATGCAAATACAATTACAATGTTTTAAAGGCATTTAAACTAGGTGGAGCCCACAATTGTCCATTGTTGGCTGGGGAAGACATGCTAATATCAGGGATACAAGAATGCGAATAGTGGAACCAGTACGACACTAGAGTGGGGGAGGGGGGAAAGAAAGGAATGCAGGAGTTACTTGAAATTAGAGAAAACAATATTAATACTGCTGGGTTGTAAGCTGCCCAAGCGAAATATGAGGTGCTGTTCTTCTGATTTACCTGTGGCCTCACTCTGACAGCAGAGGTGGGCCAGGACAGAAAGTCAGTATGGGAATGGGGAGGGGAGGTTAAATGTTTGGCACCTGGGAGATCGCGTAGGCATAAGACACAAGTGTTCAGCGAAATGATCGCTAGTCTACGCTTGGTCTTGCCGATATATAGGAGTCCACACCAGGAGCAGACGGATACATTAGATGAAGTTGGAAGAGGTACAGGTAAACCTCTGCCTCACCCCAAAGGACTGTCGGGGTCCCTCAGTGGCATCGAGGGAGGAGGTATAGGGACAGGTGTTGCATCACCTGTAGTTGTGGGGGAAAGTCCCTGGGGAGGGGGTGGTTTGTGTGGGAAGGGATGAGTAATCCAAGGAGTTGCAGAGCCAAAAGGAAAAAGGGGTGGAGATGGGATTATGTGACTAGTGGTGGGATCCTGTTGGAGGTGACAAAAATTTCGGAGGATGATGTACTGTATACAATGACTGATGGGTTGAAAGGTGAGGACTAGGGTACTCTGTCCCTGGTGTGACTAGGGTGATGGGGAGCAAGAGCGGGGGTACTGGATACTGAAGAGACCTGTGTGCAGGCCTCATCTATGATAGAACGGGGGAACCCCAATTCCCTAAAGAATGAGGACATCTCGGATCTCCTAGAATGGAACAGCTCACCTTGTGGAGACGGAGGAATTAGAAGGAGGTGACAGAGTCTTTGCAGGAGGCAGGGTGGGAAACATAGAAACATAGAAATTAGGTGCAGGAGTAGGCCATTCGGCCCTTCGAGCCTGCACCGCCATTCAATATGATCATGGCTGATCATCCAACTCAGTATCCCGTACCTGCCTTCTCTCCATACCCCCTGATCCCCTTAGCCACAAGGGCCACATCTAACTCCCTCTTAAATATAGCCAATGAAGAAGTGTAGTCACAATAACTGTGGGAGTCAGTCGGTTTGTAATAAAGGGCAGTTGATAGTCTATCTCCTGTGATGGTGATGGTGAGATCAAGAAAGGGGAGAATAGTGTCCGAGAAACCTGTCCTTATACCACCTCCCTCAACCTCAGCGGGTCAGGCAGCATCTATGGAGAACATAGATCAGTGGCGTTTCGGAGCAGGATGCTTTAGTCTGGATATATAACAGGTTTCGATTCATCGACTTCTGGGTTCTGGGACCAGCATGTTCCCACTGCACCACTCTTTTTTCAGGGACAAAGAGTTAATTTAGCTTGGCAACATGATCGGCACAGATCCCCGAATGGCCTGTCCTATGCTATACCTTTCTATGTTTTATGGTCTATGTATATCCTACCAGTTATTTATATGTTGTGATATCAGCCTCTGCCAAGTCCCTTGGCTGGCTTGTGATGGAGTTAGTAGTTCTGCTACCTCGCTGCATGATAGCATCAGTAACCTGGGTTTGATCTTGACTTCTGTGCTGTCTGTGTAGAATTTATATGCTCTCCCTGCCTCCGTGTGGGTTTCTTCTGGGGTTTTTTACTCCGTTTGATCCATGTGGACAAAGTTGCAGGTCAAAAAAAATAATTTCCTCCCATATCGCAAAGACTTTTAGGTAGGTAGATAAATTGGCACTGAGTGTGTACAGGTGTGGTAGAAACCAGTGGGAGCTGATTAGAAAGTGGAGAGATTAAAATGAGAATAGCATAGATTTGGTGTAAATGCACTTGAAGGTGAGAAGTCGGCACAGTAGCGCAGCGCCTGAGTTGCTGTCTTACAGCTCCAGAGACCCGGGTTCGATCCTGACTACAGTTCTTGTCTATACGGAGTTTGTACATTCTCCCTGTGACCACGTGGGTTTTCTCCGGGTGCTCCGGTTTCCTACTACATTCCAAAGAAATGCAGGTTTGTTGGTTAATTTGGCTTCTGTAAATTGTGAAGATATGTGAAAAGAAAGAGATTAGTTAAAACAAATGTAGGTCCCTTGCAGTCAGAAACAGGTGAGTTGATCATGGGGAACAAGGATATGGCGGACCAATTGAATAACTACTTTGGTTCCGTCTTCACTAAGGAAGACATAAATAATTTTCCGGAAATAGCAGGGGACCGTGGGTCAAAGGAGTTGGAGGAATTGAGTGAAATCCAGGTTAGCCGGGAAGTGGTGTTGGGTAAATTGAATGGATTAAAGGCCGATAAATCCCCAGGGCCAGATAGGCTGCATCCCAGAGTACTTAAGGAAGTAGCTCCAGAAATAGTGGATGCATTAGTAATAATCTTTCAAAACTCTTTAGATTTTGGAGTAGTTCCTGAAGATTGGCGGGTAGCAAACGTAACCCCACTTTTTAAGAAGAAGGGAGGGAGAGAGAAAATGGGGAATTACAGACCAGTTAGTCTAACATCGGTAGTGGGGAAACTGCTAGAGTCAGTTATTAAAGATGGGATAGCAGCACATTTGGAAAGTGGTGAAATCATTGGACAAAGTCAGCATGGATTTACGAAAGGTAAATCATGTCTGACGAATCTTATAGAATTTTTCGAGGATGTAACTAGTAGCGCGGATAGGGGAGAACCAGTGGATGTGGTGTATCTGGACTTCCAGAAGGCTTTCGACAAGGTCCCACATAAGAGATTAGTATACAAACTTAAAGCACAAGGCATTGGGGGTTCAGTATTGATGTGGATAGAGAACTGGCTGGCAAACAGGAAACAAAGAGTAGGAGTAAACGGGTCCTTTTCACAATGGCAGGCAGTGACTAGTGGGGTACCCCAAGGCTCAGTACTGAGACCCCAGCTATTTACAATATATATTAATGATCTGGATGAGGGAATTGAAGGCAATATCTCCAAGTTTGCGGATGACACTAAGCTGGGGGGCAGTGTTAGCTGTGAGGAGGATGCTAGGAGACTGCAAGGTGACTTGGATAGGCTGGGTGAGTGGGCAAATGTTTGGCAGATGCAGTATAATGTGGATAAATGTGAGGTTATCCATTTTGGTGGCAAAAACGGGAAAGCAGACTATTATCTAAATGGTGGCCGATTGGGAAAGGGGGAGATGCAGCGAGACCTGGGTGTCATGGTACATCAGTCATTGAAGGTAGGCATGCAGGTGCAGCAGGCAGTAATGAAAGCGAATGGTATGTTAGCTTTCATTGCAAAAGGATTTGAGTATAGGAGCAGGGAGGTTCTACTGCAGTTGTACAGGGTCTTGGTGAGACCACACCTGGAGTATTGCGTACAGTTTTGGTCTCCAAATCTGAGGAAGGACATTATTGCCATAGAGGGAGTGCAGAGACGGTTCACCAGACTGATTCCTGGGATGTCAGGACTGTCATGAAGAAAGACTGGATAGACTTGGTTTATACTCTCTAGAATTTAGAAGATTGAGAGGGGATCTTATAGAAACTTACAAAATTCTTAAGGGGTTGGACAGGCTAGATGCAGGAAGATTGTTCCCGATGTTAGGGAAGTCCAGGACAAGGGGTCACAGCTTAAGGATAAGGGGGAAATCCTTTAAAACCGAGATGAGGAGAACTTTTTTCACACAGAGAGTGGTGAATCTCTGGAACTCTCTGCCACAGATGGTAGTTGAGGCCAGTTCATTGGCTATATTTAAGAGGGAGTTAGATGTGGCCCTTGTGGCTAAGGGGATCAGGGGGTATGGAGAGAAGGCAGGTACGGGATACTGAGTTGGATGATCAGCCATGATCATATTGAATGGCGGTGCAGGCTCGAAGGGCCGAATGGCCTACTCCTGCACCTAATTTCTATGTTTCTATGTTTCTATGTCCCGGGTGTGTACTGTAGAACTAGTGCACGGGTGATTGCTGGTCAGCACAGACCCAGTGGACCGCAGGGTCTATTTCCACGTTGTATCTCTTAAACTAAAATAGATTTGGTTTGCCAAAGGGCCCATTTCCATGCTGTATGATTCAGTGACTGAAAACAAATCTTCACTTGCTACATTGGCTGCTGGCAGCTTAATCCAATTTTCAATCCTTTTGCCAAAAGATAAACCCTGGTCATCAAACCAAATTTATTTAATTTCATGCTCAAATCATGGTTCTTCAAGCTGCATCTATTCCAAACTGTCGACCTACAAAATACACAATCTAGTCCCTGTAATAATGAAAAATACTTCAATCCAATCCTCCTCGAATACATAGTTTCCTAGAGTTAAGAAAGTAAATCTCTGTAAGCCTAAAAGGGCTTTGAAGCAATGTATTAATTTGTTGATAATCAGAAACGTTTGTCAGGACTATCATCTATACCCCTGAAGCAGATCAAACCAATCAATAATCAGCTGGTAAGGGAGAGAGAATTTGAGATAAGAGATTGAAAAGGACCTGAAATAGATTTATGTTCACTTTAATAGTTTGTTTCCTCGCAGGATGCACTTAACAATCAAATCCTTGAAGAGACATAGAAGGGAGCAGAGATTCAATAATGCCAATTGCATGGCATTACTAATAATATGCAGTGTCAAGAATTTCCAAGTAGATGCATTTTGCTCAGTGGGTAAGAGGATAGGTAGCAGATGGCATGTACTTTGACAGACAGATTTCCTTCCTCTGCATTTCATGAATATACTTTGAATATTTCTATGTCCTAATCAAAAATTCAATCAGGTTGCTAAGCAAAGTGTGAAAACCATTGAAATGATTTTCTTTCCGTTGTAATTTCCGAAGAGCTTTGTGGTTTTGCGAAATTTTTGACACGAGTCAAACCATCTCGCAACCCACACGGTCCACTGCCCATTTGCTGGGCTGGTCAATGCACGCAGCCTGTGAAAGTAGGTCAAAAAACAGCTGCACTCTTTGCAATCTTTTCAACATGCAAAACACTAAGAAAAACACAGCAGTATTTCTAGCCCACCTTAAGTTACCACTTTTACCTAGCTATGCTTTTACTGAAATTTAACAGTTTGAAATTTCCATTTATTTAATGCTAAGATAACAAGTTATGTGTAGCAAAAGTGTGTTAGCTGTTCAGTGGAGAAATTAAGTGAAGAGGTAAGTAAGTTTTATTTATATAGCACGTTTTAAGTCAACTTGCATTGACACCAAAGTGCTTTACATAAATTAAATAAGTTTCCATACGAACCATAGAAAAAGGTTAAAATAATAAAGAAAATGGACACACATTATAGAGTTCAACACAAACGTCCCCCCTCAGCAGAATCAAAAATTTCCACTGTGGGGAAAGGCACCAGAAAGTTAAGTCCTCTTCCTCTGTGAAACACCCGAGGATTTCAGCCAGTCCGTAAATTTTCAGGGCCCTCTTGCCGTGAAGATGGAACTCCGGCATCGGGTGAAACATTCCTCAGTGGCTTGGAAAGTCTGGAGCGGCTGCATCCTCCCCGGAGACCGGGGCAATCGTAATCCTCAGGCCGCGAGGTAACGTTTGATGTCTTTAGGACTGCAGAATCTATTGCCAGAGTTGGATTTTACTTATTTTTAGGCCCTTTGGCCCAACTTGCCCACACCAACCAACATAGAAACATAGAAACATAGAAATTAGGTGCAGGAGTAGGCCATTCGGCCCTTCGAGCCTGCACCGCCATTCAATATGATCATGGCTGATCATCCAACTCAGTATCCCGTACCTGCCTTCTCTCCATACCCCCTGATCCCCTTAGCCACAAGGGCCACATCTAACTCCCTCTTAAATATAGCCAATGAACTGGCCTCTACTACCCTCTGTGGCAGAGAGTTCCAGAGATTCACCACTCTCTGCGTGAAAAAAGTTCTTCTCATCTCGGTTTTAAAGGATTTCCCCTTTATCCTTAAGCTGTGACCCCTTGTCCTGGACTTCCCGAACATCGGGAACAATCTTCCTGCATCTAGCCTGTCCAACCCCTTAAGAATTTTGTAAGTTTCTATAAGATCCCCTCTCAATCTTCTAAATTCTAGAGAGTATAAACCAAGTCTATCCAGTCTTTCTTCATAAGACAGTCCTGACATCCCAGGAATCAGTCTGGTGAACCGTCTCTGCACTCCCTCTATGGCAATAATGTCCTTCCTCAGATTTGGAATCCAAAACTGTACACAATACTCCAGGTGTGGTCTCACCAAGACCCTGTACAACTGCAGTAGAACCTCTCTGCTCCTATACTCAAATCCTTTTGCAATGAAAGCTAACATACCATTCGCTTTCTTTACTGCCTGCTGCACCTGCATGCCTACCTTCAATGACTGGTGTACCATGACACCCAGGTCTCGCTGCATCTCCCCCTTTCCCAATCGGCCACCATTTAGATAATAGTCTGCTTTCCTGTTTTTGCCACCAAAATGGATAACCTCACATTTATCCACATTATACTGCATCTGCCAAACATTTGCCCACTCACCCAGCCTATCCAAGTCACCTTGCAGTCTCCTAGCATCCTCCTCACAGCTAACACTGCCCCCCAGCTTAGTGTCATCCGCAAACTTGGAGATATTGCCTTCAATTCCCTCATCCAGATCATTAATATATATTGTAAATAGCTGGGGTCCCAGTACTGAGCCTTGGGGTACCCCACTAGTCACTGCCTGCCATTGTGAAAAGGACCCGTTTACTCCTACTCTTTGCTTCCTGTTTGCCAGCCAGTTCTCTATCCACATCAATACTGAACCCCCAATGCCTTGTGCTTTAAGACTAATTTCTTATGTGGGACCTTGTCGAAAGCCTTCTGGAAGTCCAGATACACCACATCCACTGGTTCTCCCCTATCCACGCTACTAGTTACATCCTCGAAAAATTCTATAAGATTCGTCAGACATGATTTACCTTCCGTAAATCCATGCTGACTTTGTCCAATGATTTCACCACTTTCCAAATGTGCTGCTATCCCATCTTTAATAACTGACTTCTAGCAGTTTCCCCACTACCGATGTTAGACTAACTGGTCTGTAATTCCCCATTTTCTCTCTCCCTCCCTTCTTAAAAAGTGGGGTTACGTTTGCTACCCGCCAATCTTCAGGAACTACTCCAGAATCTAAAGAGTTTTGAAAGATTATTACTAATGCATCCACTATTTCTGGAGCTACTTCCTTAAGTACTCTGGGATGCAGCCTATCTGGCCCTGGGGATTTATCGGCCTTTAATCCATTCAATTTACCCAACACCACTTCCCGGCTAACCTGGATTTCACTCAATTCCTCCAACTCCTTTGACCCGCGGTCCCCTGCTATTTCCGGCAAATTATTTATGTCTTCCTTAGTGAAGACGGAACCAAAGTAGTTATTCAATTGGTCCGCCATATCCTTGTTCCCCATGATCAACTCCCCTGTTTCTGACTGCAAGGGACCTACATTTGTTTTAACTAATCTCTTTCTTTTCACATATCTATAAAAACTTTTGCAGTCAGTTTTTATGTTCCCTGCCAGTTTTCTTTCATAATCTATTTTTCCTTTCCTAATTAAGCCCTTTGTCCTCCTCTGCTGGTCTTTGAATTTCTCCCAGTCCTCCGGTATGCTGCTTTTTCTGGCTAATTTGTACGCATCATCCTTCGCTTTGATACTATCCCTGATGTTTCTATGAACATGAACATGAACCACCTACACTAGTCCTACCTGCCTGCATTTGGCCCATATCCTTTTAAACCTGTCCTATCCATTTTTGATGTTATTTCCCTTATGGATGAATGGCACAAACTGATTTCTGGGCGAACTTGCTTCCTCTCATGGAATTCTCAACAAATGTCAACTACATAAGTAGAACACTGCCAATATCGCCATATTGAAGCCAAGTTATTATTGGTAGATGTCCATGAAGAATCTGCCATACTTACCTCTGAAAATAGTGTAGTGGCCATTTCGCTTGATTTTTTGTGACATTAATTATGGCATTTGCCTTTAAATTTTAGTCTGCCCGTCATGATGTGGGTGGGATTTATTACGTACTCGGTGGCGTGTTTATTGCTGGGCTTCTTGTGCAGAAGCTATTATCTAGTTAGTTTAGTTCGGAGGACGATGGCTGAGAGTTTAGCTTTTGACCACGGGAATTTTTCTAATGTTTAAGCAACAAGATGAAGTTTGACAAAGTTAAAAAATGCACGTAAAAGAAGAAGGTTGGTTGGATACCTTACTGTTTTTCTTCAACAATAAAGAAACTATTAATCAAAAGACTGTGATGAAGATTTATCTTTCGAGAAGCTTCGAGTTCGAAGGACGTGGAGAGCTCCCATGCATAACAAAATTACATTCTCCAAATACCATGTTTTGTCCAGAGTGGCTAGAGAGATAAAAGAACCATCTCTTGAACTAAATAATAATCTGCCACTACAAATAGAACTGTGATCCTTTAAGACTAAAGAAAGTCTAGAAGTTGCTCCTTCTCACCCTCCTACCAATCCCAGTTAAACTCTGTGAATGGAAATAAAAGACAAACCATTGCCAATGACCACCAGCATTCACCAGTTTGTGTGTGGCCTCACCTGGGCAATGGAGGCGGCCCAGGACAAAGATCAGAATGGGAATGGGAAGAGGAGTTAAAATGGTTAGCAATCATGTGATCTGAGCACAGATGTTTGGCAAAACAGTCATTGACCAAGCATAGATGCGGTGACCATTTGGCCAAACACCTGCGCTCGATCTACCAAGGCCTACTGGATTCCTCGGTTGCTAACCATCTTAACTCCTCTTCCCATTCTGATCCTTTTTGTCCTGGGCCTCCCCCATTGTCAGGGCAAAGCCACACGGCAACTGGATGAACAGCACCTCATATTCTGCTTGGGTAGCTTACAACGCAATGGTATTATTGAATTCTCCAATTTTAGATATCTACAACGCTCCTCTCTTCCAGCTTTTTTCCCCTGCCTCTCCCTACAATCAGTCTGAAGGGTCCCGACTCAAAACATCACCTGTCAATGATCTTGAGAGATGCTGCCTCACTCACTGAGTTATTCTAGCGCTTTGTGTTATTTTTGTAAACCTGCATCTCCAGTTCCTTGTTTCAACATTATTGCCTTGTTCATTGTAGATTGAAACTATGTTTCGATCAGAAATATATGACTCCAATAAATCTTATGTTTCAAAGTATATACAGAGAGTGGTAAATCACTAGCATTCTCGACCATGGAGGGTTGTGGAGGTGAGATCATTGGTGGTATTTAACAAGGAAGTAAATACTATTTTTCATTGACCAGGAAATTGAGGGCAATACCTCGTTTCCCTGTCCCCTGAATCTCAGTCTGAAGAAGGGTCTCAACCTGAAATGTCACCTATTCCTTTTCTTCAGAGACGCTGCCTGACCCGCTGAGTTACTCCAGCATGTTGTGACCATCTTCAATATGATAAACGGTTGAATATTACCCAAGCCTGGTGAATAAAGAGATGAAATGCATTTTTAAAATGAATAGACACAGCAGAGTTTTAATCATACAGGAAATTTTATTCGTCTATATATTCATTGATGTGATGAGAGGATAACTGCTGAATAACAGTAGATTTGGTGACTGAACCAAGCCCGCTTGGCTACCTGGTTTAGTTTTATTTTAAAAAAAGGTTCCAACAAATGACCACATTTGATATATTTTATAAAAAAACTTAAATATTTGTTCTGGTCACCTTAAATCAATAATAACATACAAAAAAATCCAACATACACAAATTAACTTATATTAATTAGGAAAGTGGAGACATTGTTGTTTTATGATTATAAAGTACATCATTTGGTGACCCTTGCCATATAAATTAGCAAAAATAAGTTTACATCAATTATTTTCATTAACCACTGAAATCAAAGGGAGAAATGAGTGGCAGAAGGTTTCATTCACAGTGCTGAATGATAAATCATCTCAACGTAATAAAAATTTGACCAAAAAATAACCCCTAAAAAAAACTTTAAAAAAATAAATTAATGAAGAAATAAAATGTAGTGCATTGTTCCACAACAGAATGCGGTGCTGTAGAAATATAAATAAGCACAACTGGGAAAGAAAGCAGGACCTTGACACAGATCGTCGAACGATGGAGAGCTGGAGGCAGATGGAAGTTGGTGGTCGAGGGAAATACGTTGACAGATTTGTCAACAATAAATTAAAGCAATTGCATATTCCTAGGTTACAGATGTGCATTTTCACTCCTATGGTCCCGTGAGAGAAATCAGATTACATAAAACATCCTGTTCATTAATTTTGCCAGAAAAATTATCTCTGCTTTCACCAGCAGAGGCTGCTGTAGCTTTGGTCGAGAATTTTATAAGGACATTTTAACTAGATAACTTGCTGAGCCAAGGGACGTTTAATTAGCTCGATGTCCAGCCTCACCTGCAATTCATTAGTGCCAATAGCTATTCTGCTTTGAAGCCTTACGCTGCCACTGTGAAAGTGGCCAAAACCACCTTGTCTGTAAAGTGAATAATGCAACAAAAAATAAATAAATAAATAAATAATCCATCTTGTACCCCTACAACTTGGAATGGAATAATTTATTTTAAAAATAATGAAAGAACAGCAGTCCAAGTTTTCAACCAGTTATTTTGTTCTTTGCATTGTTAAACTCGCAATGTAAAATAATCTGGTGCATCTGGTATCATTTGTCTACCTTTTAAAGTAAAACTCATTTAATGTATAATAATTGTTAACCTCAAGCATACTTTTGTGTTGAGTATTTTAATGTTTACCTAACATCTCAGTCCATTGAGGCCTTTTCAATTGTAACTGTATATTGAAAAGCCAGGAGAATATCGTAGCTCTCAATATTCAAATATTCCACTCCCCTCCCACCCACCCCGTTTGTATGCACCCTGTGATTCAATACCAGTGAGAGAAAAAAAAAGAAAATTATCTATCTATGGACTGCAAAATCCTTGATTTTCATCCTAGGTCTTCTTTGTGCCCACCCCACGCTTAGAAACCTAGACTGGTACAATTGTGTCCAAATTGTCCTTACTCTGTGCGGGCCACTCATGCAGTAACATGCAGTAATATGCATGCAAGTGTTTCGTCTGCACATATTGAGGACCATCTGCTGAGTATGTCCCTGGATGGTGCTGGAAAACCAATTTTGATGCGTCTCCTTCAAGTAATTGACTTACACAGCTCTCTCATGCACCAGTGCCATACCCAATCTCCCCCAGCTTGGTTACGAGTTCCATCCTCTCATAAGGTTCACAATCCGAGCCCAACTCCAATACAACACCCACCTATCAATTTGGTGCTCAATTTGCTTCCACCCTCCAACCTCCCCTGAGGAGCACTCCCATTACTGATTGCATCACCAGACCAGTGTCACCTCCACTCCCCCTCAGAACCCCAGTAATCGCCTCTCATTCCATCCCATCCCATCTTCGGCATGACCCCTCAAATGACCATGCAATGCCATTCTCCTTCCCTCCCGTTCGTGATCCTCCCATGGCCCCGTTCCTCCCCACCCCACAGATAGCACAATGGGCTAAGAGTTTGGCTGGCAACCGGAAGGTAGCCGGTTCAAATCCCGCTTGGAGTGCATACTGTCGTTGTGTCCTTGGGCAAGACACTTCACCCACCTTTGCCTGTAATGGAATGTTACGGCGGCAGGCGCGGGCACACCGCGACGCCCTGTGTCTCCCTTTCAAGGGAGATGCTAAAAATGCATTTCGTTGTCTCTGTACTGTACACTGACAATGACAATAAATTGAATCATTTCATTTCATTTTTTTTTTTTCAGTCCCCAGTCATCTCTCCATGACCTATCCCACTCCTGAGGAGGGCTGACAATTTCCTAGCAAATGCCCACAAGCAAATTCTACATTCGCCACCATGGCTTAATGTGCTGTTACAATGCCAGCTAATTACTAGTCGAGTTCACCGAGAGGTTTACTCTTTCCCAAACCAATACCTCAGAATACAAGGTGGCAGAAATTCCCAAGTTACATTCTTACAACTCCATCAAATACGCACAGTAACAATAACAAAATAGTAGTCTTTCAGTTTCGTTTAGTTTAGAGATACAGCGTGGTAACAGGCCCTTCAGCCCACCAAGTCTACGCCGACCAATGATACACTAGTTCTATCCTACACACTAGGGACAATTTACAGAAGCCAATTAACTTACAACCTGCATGTCTTTGGAATGTGGGAGGAAACCCGAGCACCTGGAGAAAACCTACATGGTCACATGGAGAACATGCAAACTGAAGTCAGGATCAAACCCGGATCTCTGGTGCTGTAGGGCAGCAGCTCGACCGCTGTGCCACTGTGCTGCTCATAATGAGTTTATGACTACAATGAGCAACATGGCATTCTTGCTATAAATCTGAAATCCCATCGTTAAATGGACTGTACACACCTTTTAAACCTGTCAACAATTATTACTTCAAAATACAATACAATTCCATTTCAGCAAAAATTTGGAAAGAAAAATGTGCATTTATATAGCTCATTTTACAAATCTCAGGCTGTTTCAAAGCCCTTTTTTAAAATAATATTTACATTCACAGCAGGAAATAAGTACCAGTCTATAACTTCAACTGTAGCCGCATACTGAAAATGATTTACAGGACGAGTTTCCATGTCTACAGTTGATGAACTCTATTATGAAAGCAGCTAACCTCCAACACTGAGGAGAACAAAGTTACAGTCTCTGCATTTTAGATTGGTGACAATCTATGTTTGACTAACTCTATTGCACTGATATCGCACGTGGTCAACGTGGAGCAGTCTTTAGTGAAACCGATTAAAAAGATGGCTGGCAACAGCAAGTAACAATGTCATTGTTCTGTTGCATGTACATATCACAATTAAACATTCTTGAATCTTGTACTTGGCACAGATGGCCCTCACTCTTCATGATGGTGGAAAGATTAAAAATTATGCCTCCGCAGTGCTTGGGTGATCTCTGATGTTACTATCACCAGCCAATTATGATACACGGGCTGCCAAAATTGAACGATTGACACTTGATCAAATGGTGTGGCAGCCTCAATGGGCCGAATGGCCTAATTCTGTTCCTGTGCCTTTTGAACTTAAGATAATGTGGCATGACCCTTCTTGCCACTGCTTGCTCTATCTATGGAAGAGTCTATGGTCCCCACATTAGCCACCTTGGAGCTCACAAAACAGTGGAAGCAAGTTATTCCCAATCTCGTGGGACCATCCAAGAAAAACTTCACTCAATAAGAAGAGCAGTTGGAGGAACTCAGCAGGTCGGGTAACATCGGTGGTGGAAAATAGTCCAAATGAAGGGACTCGACCCGAAACATTGATTGTCCATTTTCCTCCACAGATTCTTGCTGACCCACTGACTTCCTCCAGCTTTTTTCCTTTATTTTTTGCTCATGCTTGCTGCATCTGTAGTCTCTCGTACATTTAGTTAACAAGGTCAGGAATTGGAAGAAAATCGTATCACAACATTCAGTGCCCATTCCACTCAGATCCACTATTTGTTAGTCCTAGGGATCAAAAATGACAGCTCTCAAGAAAATTAATCCATATTTTGGGTATTAACTCAAGTTTAAAATTCCATATATTAGAGTGCAACTTTACGCTGACACCTTACAAACTGAATATTCTCAATTAACTAGCTGTCACAGGGAGACTCACTGAAGAAATTCTGTGCCAAAGTGTAAGTGTCTGTTTCTCTTTAAAAAGGTCAGGATTGGCAAGAACTATGGCAACCGAAAATATGCATTCCATTGCTGAGCAGGTAGAACCATTGAATATCCTCTCGTAATGTAACCCACTCAGTTGGTGACATGGGAATTTACTCTCCTCTCTTTCTATTGCCCCCCCCCCCCCCCCCCCCCCCCCCCCCCGAGTCGTCCTACAGATCTCACTGTTCGCATCCTTGCATCCCTCTTGTTATCACTTCTTCCCCAGCCAACAAGACTGCATCCTCCCAGAGGTCATCTGTTGCTGGCCCTGATTTGTTCTGGCCTTAACTTGCCTCCAGTTGATTACCTCACAACCACCTCCACTTTCAGATTGAAGAAGGGGTCGGACCCGAAACATCACCTACTCTTTTTCTGCAGAGATGCTAGCTGCCCTGTTAAGTGACTCCAACATGTTGTGGCTGCCATCAGTGTAAACCAGCATCTGTAGTTCCATCCTACATATAAATTGACAGCCATATTGCTAGCATGGTACAACAGGCCAAATAGCAGCCTTATTTGTCAAACTGTTCTGTGATTGTAGGATATGTCAGGAATACACAACTCCATGCATTCCCCTCCCCTCCCCCACTTTCAGTTCTGGTGAAAGACCATTGACCTGAATCTATGGCCCTTGTTTTGTTTGCCTTGGATGCAATCAAGTTCTTACAGCAGTTTCTGTTTTTGTTGTTAATAGAATTACAATGCTTGAAAAAATGTAATGACCAAACCAGGTTCTTATCCAACCCTGGGTTTGGTGCAAACGCTGCTGTTTCATCAGTGGAGACATTTTTTTTAAGTAAGAACTATGGGAAAGTTCTCTACATGGACAAACGGAAGCATTTTCAGAACCTCATGAAACGCGATTCCCTAATTCTTCTTCCTCTCCAGCTTTAGTACAAAGTTGTGTGCGCGGGGCGAGAGAGTGTCAATAATGTGTATACAGCTTGTAACAGTTCCTTCCATTGACCAACAAGAAAGGCACAGGGTAGAGATTAGCTGAAGGCAGTTTCACCCGAAGGTGACTCTCATGGCGTGCCACATTTAAAAACCAAACAGCTTGAATCTCAAGCATTTTGCCTCAGCACCATGCAAAACAAACTAATTATCCTTCATATACTTCCCACATCTTAGATCTGGTAAAAATACAAAGTATTTGAACAGGTTTTTTGAACTATAAAATGTACTCACAACATTGTCAACTCAAACAGCGGCTAAGACAAGAATGGTAATTTTAATGCATGACAATTATTTCTATTTGTGGTATGTGTTCTCTGAGTTGTACTGGGTGATGCCCACTGCTGTTGGGTTGTTCCAATACCCCCCTTTGAGCTTTCCCACAACAAACACTGGTTCATGGGATTAGCAGCCATTTTGTTCCCCATTTTCACTGTGACCTCCAGGAGTCTCACCCTCCCGCCCATTTCTAGCCCATGATTTAAAGGGGCCAGCCATCTACAGAATGTTGGCTTAGCTGGGACAAGATGTTGCCGCATAAGAAAAGCAATGTAGATGATAGAAGTCTGAAATAAAACAAAAAGATTCTAGAAATACTCTGCAAAATGGGAGCACAGTGGTCCATCTGGTGAAGCCGCTGCCTCGTGGCACCAGAATCCCGGGCTCGATCCTGACCTCGGATGCTATCTGTGTGGAGTTTGCACGTTCTCCCTGTGGCCAAATGAGTTTCCTCCGGTTTCCTCCCAAATCCCACAGATGTGTGGGTTTGTAGGTCAATTGGCCATTAACTACCCACAGTGTGTCGGGAGTGGATGAGAAAGTGGGATAACATAATGAATGTTCAGTGTGGACTCGGTGGGCTAAAGGGCCTATTTCCATGCTGTATCTCTAAACTAAAACCAAACTAAAGTGACAAAAAGTTATTGATCCAGAATGCTAGTCCAAATCATCTGGGCTCAGGCCACTACATTGATTTAGCATCTACTGTGCCCACCTGATCTCATTGTTACCTGATGCAGAACAACATTTCAGCAGATGATCTGCATCAAATGGGTGTCCATCGAGATAGAACAAGTTCCGAGGCCCCAGCCTTAGATCAGGTTGACAGCCTTTGACAGCGCATCAGCTGTCACAAGCCTTTGAATAGTCAAAAGCCATTCAAATAACTTAAATTAAAATACTATATAATTAAATTATTAAAATAAAAATATTAAGAGCACTGAAGTGAATAAATATTTAAGAACATTAAAGTAAAATAAGTTATTTTTCCACAAGGTTGGTGATCCCATTCAAATAAACAGAATTGTCGTTGGTATGCCAGGACACCCAGGAGTTAAGCCGAAGGGCCTGATGTGAAGTGCACCAACTCCTGTCAGCTCCAGTGGTGGAGCAGGAGGCCAGATGGGCCAACATCTAACTTCTAGCTCTTCCTGGGCTTCTGCATTTGGTCATGTGTGGATAAATGATTGTTAATGTGATTCAGCAGCATACCACAAGTTGTCAGGCAATTTGATTTAGACGATTAACTGTTTCTCGCCACACATTTTATTGAACCCACTGGCTATTTCCAGCAGTCTAGTCTACCCCACCCCACCCCACCCCACCCCGCTTCTTCCCTTTCTCACTCAGTGGCAAGAAAATAACCAATTGAGGTACAAGGTTATTACAGCAATCACATCAAATGAAACATCAACAGAATCAACAGAAAACTCTCCTTTCTGCATGCAAACCATGTTTCACCAATCTGTGCTGTCATTTTGTTGGAAAATTATTTCAAGCATGTGCCACTAATTTACAATCATAAGGCATAGAGCAAACATTTATAGGCAGTGGCCATTTCCAAATACTGTAAAGACCCTGTACTCCAGCTCAACAAAAGTTGACGCCACCCCCTCTCAGAAACAACAGTACATCTTTTTCCAATTTCTTATTATACATTATTAAAATACAGTCATCTTTGACTTTCAAAAAATCAGTGCAATAAACTCCCCCCAAAAAGCATTAAATACTAGTGATCAGACATATAGGGGCTTGAGATGAACTCTGGAATATTAGATCCCGATCCTTAGATTTAGCAAGTACAATTATATACCATAGCTGACTGAACAGTTGGGAGAATTATTGTTAATTCTAAGACTGTAATGAAGCGTTCCTCAATAGCTGATGTCCTCAATCCCAATTTTAAAATAAAAATTCAAAACCATTTCAGGGAGGCTACCCAAGTTTAATCTTGTGACCGATATGTCTATTCAATTCCTCCCCACCCGTAAACCATGCTAAAAGCTTGTGAAGGTTTATACAGGGAAACCATCAAGACAGATGAGATGGTTTGGAACACAGATCACAAAAAGGTGGCCAAACCAGGATGGAGAAAACACACAATACAAATACTTTGTAGTCTCCCAGTGTGATGGAATCTTTGTAACAGTTGTGAGGGTGATAAGAAGGTTTGTACATTCACTTCAAACGGTGGTGTCCATTCACTGAGCCTCTCGTTAGACCCAAATGTTGGTTTTAAAATCATTACTGATCTCAGGTTGTGGAATAATAGATTACTTCTACACTTTTGCTCTCAGTCCTAAACTTTCCCCATTTTGCTGTTTTTGCCATCCTTCTGCAAGAAGTAAAAAACAAATTGGTACCAGGTCTGCAGGGTCTCAGACATACGGTTATCTGGGATTATTGATAGGTTATTGGGATATGCATAAATCTGGTCATGCTTTTAGACTCTGCCGACATGCTTACCTTGAAACTGACTAAATAGATTACAACACAGGAGAATACAGACAAGTTTTTTTCGTAGTAATGGATCCTACTTGAACAGCCTCTATTTACTGTGACATGGTTCTAAACAATGTCAAAGTGAACAAGAATGGGAATACATAAAAAATATTTCAATTACGTACATTTAAAGGCGAGGTTTTGGAGCAACATGAGTGGAACTCCATTGAATAGATTCGAACAGCGTTTTTTATGTTGAGAGAATGAATTTGTGGATCTTGATTCCAAATTTGAAGTTCGTCAAGTTCCTTGGACGGTATTAGATGGCACTCAGTTCAAACCAGTCCTTATGTAAAAGTGCATTCCCAGTGCAAATTCCTTTCATAGATTCCTGTGAAATTAAGCATGCTGCTATGACCAGATATTTTGCTCCTGATCGTGGGTTGCTATCCTGCGCAGGTTCATTTCTGCTCTGCAGAGGGGAAGTGTTCCATCACGACTCTGACCTTCCACATCTGTGTCTAACAATGTCCGCTCGCAGCCAGCATGTCCTTGCCTGTGGGGCAGAAAGGGTGGGAGCCCTGGCCTTTCCTCCACTGTGCCACTGCTGCTGAGGCAGGAATCCAGGTTGGATGGCGTCTCAGTACTGGAACTATTAACAGGGGAGTTGCTGTACATTTTAGTGGGCGAAACGATCCACCACGGATCTAGCCGTGGACGATTTGCAGAAGGACGTGGCCTAGGCACAAATTCCAAAGTCTTGGGCCTTTCCAGGGTGAAATCTTGCTTCATGTTTCTTCGTCTCGGAGTGGGAGGAAAGACCAGGTTGGGATCAGGCAGACGAGGGACTTCTGTTGGATCCCTGTTAGGGCTTGGGGTTTTACCTATACCTTAAAAAAAAATAGTCATGTTAATCTTTCCAGTGCTCCCACTAAGCATTGTTTTGGTTAACAGTTTATTCCTTATTCCCATTATTACAGCCACGAACGAAGGAAATAATTAACTGGATTAAAAATGTCATTAAATGGGTTTTCTTACAATGACCATGTGATTGGAGCCTCTCATGACGTTGCCCTACAACAGCCTGGAATGGAGAAAGATTTAATATTTTATTTCTTCGTCCATGCTTCCGGCTGCTTTACCATGAGATCTAATGATAAAAAGATACTTAACATTAAAGATTAATGAAGTGACTTATTAACTAGCAGGGAAAGTGAACCTCCAGCTGATGTGTTAGAATTTTAATCTGGTATTTTACGCTGAGGACATTGAATTTTTATTTTGTGTGTCGCGCGACAACAAAGAAGTTTGCCCTTCAGCCCACTGAGTCTATGCTAGCTCTCAGAGAAGTTCCATCCCTCCACGTTTCCCTGTTGTCCAATCTCTCTCACATGCCCAGCAACTCCACCCTGCTTCTCCTATCACCAACCAAACTACACTAGGAGCAGACAACTGGCATTTCTTTGGGACAATGGAATGAAACAGGAGCACCAAGAAGAAATCATTGAACATTCGAACAGTACAGCACAGGGACAGAAACTTTGACCCACAAAGTCAGTGTCAAACATAATTCTTAATCTCCTTTGTGTACACTTGATATTAATGAGCATCTTCAAAAGCCTCCATAATTGCACTGTTGTAAATGCTGCCATCATCACCACTGGCATTGTGCTCCAGGCACCCAGCACTCAGTGTAAAAGAAAACTCGCCCTACTCATCTCTATTAATCTTTCCCCCTCTGACCTTAAACCTATGCCCTCTAATCTATGACATTTCCATCCCAGTTCTGCCTGTCTACCCTATCTATAATTTTATATACTTCTATCAGCTCTTCTCTCAACCTCCACAGAAGACAATCCATGATTCTTCAACTTCTCCTGATAGCTAATATCCTCTAATCTAGGCAACAGTCTGGTAAACCTCTTCAGCACTCTCTCCAAACCCTGCACAAACTTCCTGTATTGGGACGACGGGAATGTTCCATGGAAGGCATCCCATCAGGATGCATCACAACTTGGTTTGACGACGGCTGTCCAAGATGGCAAGAAATTACAGGGAGCTGTGGGTACAGCCCAGCCCATCACACAAACACGCCTCCTTCCAATCAACTCCATATTCATCACGCTGCCTTGGGTTAGCAACCACTTCCACCTCAGTCATTCCCTTTCCTCCCCTCTCCCTTTGATCAGAAGATATAAAAGCTTGAAAGCATGTCCCACCAGATTCCAGAACATCTTCTTCCCCACTGCTATAAGACTGTTGAATGGACCTTTTATAATCTAAGGTTGTAGACCAGAATTCCCAATCTATCTCTCTGTGACCCTTGCTCTAATGTTATTTCTGCTGTTTCTCTGCTGCTGCATCACCGTACTCTGCTCCCCCTTTCCTTTCTCTTTCAGCACTACCTGTTGTGTTTTGTGCATGGTTTGATTGTGATCATGTTATGGTATAATTCCAATTCAACAAAGTTTTTCCACTGTATCTCAGTACGTGACAATAATAAATCAATGCCAATAGCAAATGTTGGAGTCAATCACAGGATGAGTATACCACTGGCAATGCAGGTATTTATCACTGATCTCCATTGAACCCGATCTGAGGAAGCAGTTTAGTTCCATTCATACTGCTTGTTTGGCATTACATCCTTGTGTCCAGTCGTGGGAGAGTCTAGGACCAGAGGACAAAGCCTCAGAATCAATGGACGTACCTTTCGAATGGAGATGAGAAGGAATTTATTTAATCAGAGGGTGGTGAATCTGTGGAATTCTTGGTCATTGGGTATTTTTAAAGTGAAGATGTTTAGGTTCCTGATTAGTTTGGATGTCAAAGGTTGCAGGGAGAAGATAGAAGGATGGTGTTGAGAGGGAAAGGTAGTTCAGCCATGATTGAATGGCAGAGCAGACTCAATGGCCAAATTACCTAATTTTGCTCCTATGTCTTATGGTCCCTGAAGGACATTGGTGACTGTGATGGGAGTGTACACCAATCAGGTATTTTTATGGTTACCATTACTGAGACTTGCTTTTTTATTTAAATTACACAATTTCTTAAACTTGAAGCCAACTGTTTAAGATTCCCCAACTGCCCAGTGAGTTTCAAATCCAACCCTCTGGACCATTGGTGCAGAATAATGCTGCTGGTCATATGACTTAACCTTGGATTGATACTGTACAAAAAGCTGGAGTAACTCAGCAGGTCAGTTAGCATCTCTGGAGAAAAGGGAGAGGTGACCTTTTAGGTTCTGACCCGAAATGTCACCGATTCCTTTTATCTCGAGCTACTGCCTGAACCGTTGATTTACTCCAGCATTTTGTGTCTATCGTCAGTTTAAGCCAGCATCTGCAGATCGTTCCTACATATCTTAACCCTGGACTTGTTGAATGTTTTATATATTTGGTAGAGTGGACACTGTCGTAAATCTCCAATAATCTACTGTTCAACTGTTCAGAAATATTCAGTCTTATTGGGTGATGTTTCTTGTATTCCCCTGAGACACATTGGGGACCCAGTCCCCATGCTCCCCAATACTTGCCAAGGTGCCCAGTCCCCATGCTCCCCCATACTTGCCAGGTGCCCAGTCCCCATGCTCCCCCATACTTGCCAGGTGCCCAGTTGCCCAGTCCCCATGCTCCCCCATACTTGCCAAGGTGCCCAGCTCCCTTGCTCCTTTGAAACTTATCACATTCACTGAGGAATTTGTGATAATATTGTCTGTTAACTAATAAAACTAATTAACAAAGGAACATTAATAGAAATAATATTTAAGAGTCCAGAAACTCCACAAGTTTGACAAGGGAGGCACAGTGGCGCAGCGATAGAGTTGCTGCCTCACAGCACCAGAGGCCCAGGTTCAATCCTGACTACAGGTGCTGTCTGCTTGCAAGTTTTCCCTGTGATAGCGTGGGGTTTTTTCTGGCGCTCCAATTTCCTCCCACATTCCAAAGATGTACGGGCTTATAGCTGAATTGGCTTCTGTAAATTGCCCCTAGTGTATAGGATACAAAACTGGGATGACATAGAACTAATGTGCAGTGTGATGATTGGTTGCCATGGACTCTGTGGGTCAAGGGCCTATTTCCACACTGTATCTCTAAACTAAATAACATTTCCAAGTGTTTTAATTGCTGGAGTTTTTATGTTGTATGGTTCACACGGGCAATGCCACCACCTGGCAAGGAGGAATGCCACAATCATGGAACATTTGTGCACCAACTGGATGGACATCAATTTTCCTAATGCATGTAATAACAGATGTGAGCTCAAAGGCATCATATAGTTCTCTCCTATTGCCAAGAGATGCAAAGTGGGAGGGCAGGTCATGAAAAAATAAAAGCATAGGAAATTGGTTGTTTCTAAGTACAAGAACCACAAGTGCAAGATGGCAATGGATTGGCTTAAAAAAAAATAGGAAAATGTGAATGGAAGAAATTTAATGGAAGAATGCGTATGGAAACCATATTGGTCCATTTCGATTATGCACCCAGTTCAATCAACACATTATTGTCCTGGAGTTAGCAATAACATGACATTGAGCACCTACCTGCAGCAACAGAGCCCAAGGTGCCATTAGATGGCGTATTCAGAGTCTGGGGAATCTGTTTAATGGCCCCATCGGAAGGAGTCCTTCTGTGACTCTGGTGTCTGGTGGTGCTGCTTGTCGTCACATGAGTTGGGGTCAATGATTGGTTAGGGTCCCGTTTGAAACGTTCGATGGTTATGTCTACCAAAGGATGATTTGTAATGAACACTGAGCCCTCGTCCATTGAACTTGGTGTTGAGGCCATTTCGTACACCACCATTTCGTCACTGTCTGAACGTAGCAAAGACTTCGTAGAGTTGCATTCAGAAATGGAAGACAACGACAGCAGTGTCAATGTGGAAGATGGATCGAAGGAGGGAATGATGAATTCTTCCTTCTTGAAGATATTCCGGGAAGGAGGGCTGATGCTCCTTCGCAGTCGGCTGGTGCGCTGGAAAATGCCCTCCTTTTTTTTCTCCTCCTTGGGTTCAATAATTTCTTGTAAAATCTGGCATTTTCCCAGCTCCAGCAAGTCAAACCCCAAAGCCACCCCTGCCAGGACGGCCCCACATCCCAGGAGGACAAAGTCGCACTTCTTCCTTTGTGAGCCACGTTTACAGCTATTAGTGGGGGTGTGCTGGGGGGTGCTGGTGGTGGAGTTCGCTGGAGTCGGCTCCTCATTATTGTCACCAACATCACCCTCCACTTCATCATTACAGTAGAAAGGTAAAGTGAGGTAGGACTGGGTGGGGAACGCAGATTGTTGCAATCTAGGATCGCAATCTTTAATGGCATTCCCATCATGTTCTGCAAGAAAAAGAGAAAAATCTATGAATCTGCATTGCGTCATAGTAAATTCTCTCATTCCCACGGGTAACACCATCGGTTAACTTTTGATTCCAATCAGCTTACATCACAGCTGGCATCGAAGCTCCATTTACCATGCTACTCTATTTTCACATTTGCAATATTCTTACACATAAAGGATATCTTAAAACCTACCACTCACCCACAATGTTTTCAATGAGAGAACACCAGATTTCCATTACTCTCCAGGGAAAAACAAAGTGCTTCCTGATTCTCTGCTAAAACACCTGGTTTTAAGATCATGTTTTCTTACTCAATATTTCCTCACGAGGGAAAAATGTTTCTCTTGAGGTAGCACAATAATAACTTAAGCCATTTAAAAATACTTCAATTGAATTACCGTTCAGCCCCACCCCGTTTAACTGCCTGAACTCAAGGGAAAATGTCAGGTTTAGTCATAATTTTGATAATTTTGTCTCAGTACCATTGTGGTAAATCTATATGCAGTCCAAAAACAATGCAACTTTCCAGAGATATAATGCCAAAACTAAAAATTGTTTTCCGTTTGGATTCTGGTAAGTTCTCTGCATGGTGGGTGCAGTGGTAGAGTTGCTGCCTTACAACACCATAGGCCCGGGTTTGATCCTGACTACTCCTTGCTGCCTGTACGGAGTTTGTACGTTCTCTCCGTGACCTGTGGGTTTTCTCCGAGTGCTCCAGTTTCCCCCCACACTCCAAAGACATGCAGGTTTGTAGGTTCATTGGCTTTGGTAAAATTGTATATTGTCCCTGGTGTGTAAGATAGCGTTGATGTGCGGGGATCGCTGGTCAGTGCAGACTCTGTGGACCGAAGGGCCCCTTACCACGCTGTATCTCTAAACTTATGTGAGATATAAATTCTTCAATTATGTGTTTTCGATATAAAATTCACGATAACCTTATACTTTAGGATTTATTTTTCTGCTTTGATTTCTGAAGAGGTTTCAAAACCAAAGCAAGGAACTTGTTTTGCTAAATCATCTATCCCCTCAATTAAAGCTCTGCGGGGCATGCCGATCTACACCCTTTACATTCAGAACAGGTGATCAAGGGTCAATTTAGGATCACATTTTTATTTAATTAAGGGAAAGAGGAAGAGAAAATTGACTGTTACAAAGTCTTTACTGTGGGAATGCTCAAATAAAATGTCACTCATTTTAAAGTCGGGAGTATGGTGTGAAATAGGTCCTATGCTTTTACACAGTGAGAAAGGTAAGGAGCGAGTGAGGTAAGATTAGTGAAGCAGTGGAATCAAGAGAAAGCAGCGTTGGTTCCAAAATTTGAAGAAACTATTTGTCCAAGTTTTTCCATTCTCCAATATTAATCTGAGTTTAGACTTCAAAAAACCTTTAAATCTTTGAAGCCGCAGACAGGTACGTGGATGGGAAAGGTTTAGAGGGATATTGAGCAAATGCAGGCAGGTTGGACTAGTGTAGAAGGGCCATATTGGTCAGCATGGGCAAATTAGGTCATAGGGCCTGTTTCTATGCTGTATGACTAGAACTGGTAAGTGCAGATTCCGCACAAAGCAACTTCCACAAGGAAATCCAGCACACACAAGCTGGAATATTTTGTAGAGCTGAGATATTGATCCGTTTTTAAAAATGTTGCCTTTGTGAATAGCACTGAAATAAGCTAATAATAAAAAAAAGAACTTTGCCAAGATCTATGTCATGCCAACAATGCAGTGCTTTGACTCATTAATCACTGAGCACACAGAACTGAGGAGAAACATCAAAACCCTGTCAATAGAAACCCTGTCTCTTAGGGCAGCATGGTGGTGCAACTGAAGAGTTGCTGCCTTACAGCGCCAGAGACCCGTGTTCGATCTTGACTCCCGTGTGCATGTCTGAATGGAGTTAGTACGTTCTTCCCGTGACCTGCATGGCTTTTGTCCGGGAGCTCCAGTTTCCTCCCACACTCCAGACGTACAGGTCTGCAGGCTAATTGGCTTGGTAAAATTGTAAATTTGTCCCGAATGTGTGTGGGATAGTGTTAATTTGCAGGGATCGCTGGTTGCCATGGACTTTGTGGGCTGAAGGGCTTATTTCTGCACTGTATCTCTAAACTAAACTAAACGTATCCTGCTCTGTCTGATTGTAGTCTAGTTTTAGAACCAAACTCTGATATGCATTGAATTAGTCAATCACAACTTAACTCCTGGTAGATCTGTTCACATTGGCATCAATGGCTGTAGTGATCATTTGGCTTTTTTGTGTGTCATTGATTATGGCATGTGTCTTTAAATTTTAGACTGCCCGTTATATTGTTGGTGGAATTTATGACGTATTTTAGGGCGTGTTTATGAGCTACGTTTCTTGCGCAGAAGCTTAGTTTTTAGTGTAGTTTGGGAACAGCATTGGGAAAGCAAACCCTTTGACCATGTGAAGTGTAACGGAGACACGAGGAGTTTTCTAACCTTTAAAGCGATAAGCTGGAGTTCGATGAAGATTATAGTGTATGAGTCGGAAGAAGTTCGGATGTACCTTATTGTTTTTCATCAACAATAAAGAATATATTAATCAAAAGACTGTGTTATGAAGATTTATCTGTGAAGAAGCTCTGAAGGTCCCCGATGGAGAGCTCGTATGCGTATAACGACATCCTCCTTAAACATGTAGTACACTTAGCGGCTAGAGGGAGTAATCTCTTGAACGTTATAAAAATCTGCTGTTACATTAAGTCAAAGGATACCTCCGAATTCAGAATTGAGAGAAGACTTTGTTCTTTAAATTTAAAGACTTGGCAATCTGCCAAGACCTCTTTAAAATCATGGAGCCACAAGATGAAGGACGAGCCATGCCTGAGGAACCACAAGCTGACAAAGTCAAGCTTAGTCAAGGACAACCTGCCTGCCTGAGAGAAACTAAGAAGGAGGAAAACTCGATATGGGAACGAGTCAATTGAAAGCTACAGAAACTCATGTATTGCGAAGAAACAGATAATACACAAGCTGCCTACTTGAAAGAAACCGAGAAGGAGAGAAACAAATTATGGAAACAGGTTACCCGATTGAGAAACAGAAGAAATTAATGGAATCAGTACAGAATGCGATCAAAATGAAATCTAATATGAGCCAACAATGGAACCTCTGCCAAGAGGTTGGAAAAATACAAAATGTGCTGCTCTGTTCACAGCCATCCCGGGAAGAACACATAAGACACACCCAGTGGTGGGAAGACAAGGTGAAGATATTCAATGGTTTCATGGATAAGGCAGAGGAGTGGTTATCTGAAATTATACCATAACTTAAGATCTTAGTGATGCAACAAGGTGCCAGAAGGGAAGATGAAATTACATCACAAGATAATATCTTGAAAGTATCTACACAAAGATCAAGACATAAATCTAGTTCTACAGCCAAGGGTTTCTGCTCGATGGGAGGTTGAAGCTGATCTAGCCGCTCTCTCAATAGAAGCGGATGGCTTGAAGATGAAACATGAGATTGAGCAAAATAAAGAGGAGATGAGGCGACGACAAGAAGAACAGATGAAGGAAGAGATGACGCGACAAAACAGATGAGGCGACAACAGGAACAGCTAAGGTGACGAAAGGAACAACTGGAACTAGACACAAAGATGGTGGTGGCCAAATCGAAGAAGGAGATACTGGAATGTAATGGTTCAAGATGTAGCTCCAGATCATCGAAGACCATCGATGAGCTCTGGACCAAGAGGAAAAACTGTTCCAAGTGAGTCAGCAGTTGGATCAATTCCACAATCGAGGTCCACCGGATTTCATGGGTTTGGAAACCCATTGGAAAAGAGTAAGATGGGCAAAAGTTCATCTCAGCAAAGGAGTGCTAGATCAAAACAAACTAGTAATGGAGCGTCTGTGGATGCTCGAGACAAACCATTAGCGGACCACGCTTTTCCATGGCCTGATGCACAGGCTCGAGCAAGCCAATTTGAGTCACACACTACTTTTTAGTGTAGTTTGGAAACAGCATGGGGAAGGCATACCCTTTGACCATGCGAAGCGTAACGGAGACACGAGGAGTTTTCTAACCTTTAAAGCGATAAGCTGGATTTCGATGAAGATTATAGTGTATGTCGGAAGAAGTTTGGATGTACCTTATTGTTTTTCATCAACAATAAAGAATATTTTAATCAAAAGACTGTGTTATGAAGATTTATCTGTGAAGAAGCTCTGAAGGTCTCTGACAGAGAGCGGCTAGAGGGAGTAATCTCTTGAACGATATAAAAATCTGCCGCCACAATGGCAATGCTTTGAGCCAAAGGTGGCCTAAATATATGGGGTTGGGTTTTACCTGCCCGACTAACAGCCTGTTTAAAATAAAACAACATTTTCTATTAGTTAACCAGTCAGCATTATTGGAGAGTAACCTTTCCACTAAAGGAGAGAGGGAGATATTGGATGTGGGTAAGTGTTTACCTTTCAAACATCTCTCACAGTTAATATCTCAGATAAATAAAGCAAAGTTCAGTATTATAACATGTGTAAAATGGTGCACGTTGCTTGTACCTATTTCATCGAGGCTAGTAAACCTGGGAACTATGGCAGCTGTCCGATGAATTTTCCCTGGATTGGAGGCACTGGATGGCCAGTCTTTGCTTCCGTTGACCAGATGCTTAAGGCTTGTGTTGGGAAAGAAGGGAAAAGAACGGAGTAATTGTCAGAATATTTAGTCAGTTGAGCATGTTTATAAGCACTCAATCAAGCATTTACTTTGTTACAAAGGCAGGTAGCCATCCTTTCCTTGACATTCTCCAATTTCCCTCAGCTTTTGGAAGTCACATGTGAATCCTGTTGAATGCTGCCCAGTAGTTTATCACTATTACTGCATTAGGCATGGTGGGAGTTGCTTGATCCCAAACCTCCTTGACGATTTCTCTCTTCTTGTAGCTCCACAGTGAGCTGTACAGCCAAGATCAGTGATAAAAAATATGAAAACCATAGGCTTAAGCCTATGTCCATTACATACTGCATATCCACAAACATGGTCATACAAACTAGGAATTTATAGCAATTAACTGAAAATTATCAAAGGAAACATTGTTATTAAATATCTATCTTTTAAAAAAGAATAATAAGCCATTAAGTGACAAGCGCCATCTAAAAAACAATCTACATATTAAATATAGACCACTTTCTGTTTCTGCTCTGTATCTCTAAATTAAACTAAACAATTTCAATTTATAGATACTTTTTCCCAACCAATGAAGCAGGTTCACGTTCTGCATCGTAAATGATACAAAAAGAACCGGGAGCTAAGCAAAACAAGCTTCAAACTATTAATTGCTCATTGTTACTAGTTAGAAATTAATATTTGATGTGCTATAGATAGTGAATGCATTGGTTGCGAGTTTCCCAAATATTGGAAAGGTTTCAGCGGAACGGAAAACTGCCAAAGCATTATCCCTAATCTAGAAAGACCAGAAAACAGAAAGCAGGAAACTGAAGGATTGTCAATTTAACATCTGAGAAAAGTTTGGAACCCATCATTTATTAAGTGACATATTTGGGGTGATTTCCAGAATAAAATAGATATTCTACAAAGACAGATAGATAGTGTCTACATTCATTGGATTTTAGGAAAATGATAGGCGAACATCTAGAACGATGCCACTTTTCTAAGGGGCTTGATGGGGTAGATATTGAAAGAATGTTCTTGTCGTGAAATAACCCAGAACTAACACATATATTCAGGATAAAAGTCACCCATTAGAATTGCTCAAATTTGTTATGATCTTAACTGGCTTAGGGTTAACATTGTTGCCAATGTAAATGTAAGCACTTGCTAGGTAAATCAACAACACAAAGTGTGATTGCCAAATGTTATAACTAAAAAGCAACAATCATTCCACAAACATATTACATAAGCTTAGATGAAATGAAACCAGATCTACGTTGCATTTAACATTATTTCCAAAGCATTAGCCATTATAACTTCAAGCTGTCTCTCTGCTGAGGTAATCACCCTGGCCAGATGCCCTTCCGTCAAGTCAAGTCAACTTTATTTGTCACATACACATACAAGATGTGCAGTGAAATGTAAGTGGCAATGCCTGCGGATTGTGCAAAAACTACAGAACAGAACAAGTATTTACATGTTAGAAAATATTTTTTTTTACAAAAGACAACACAACAATAAATTAGTACAGTCAATTAGTCCCTGGTGAAATAAGAGTTTACAGTCCTGATGGCCTGTGGGAAGAAACTATGTCTCATTCTCTCTGTTTTCACAGCATAACAGCGGAGGCATTTGCCTGGCCGTAGCAGCTGAAACAGTTTGTTGTTGGGGTTGTAGGGGTTGCCCATAATGTTGCTGGCTCTGGACCTGCACCCCCTGGTGTATAGGTCCTGCAGGGGGGGGGGGGGGGGGGGGGGCAAGTGTAGTTCCCATGGTGCTTTCAGCTGAATGCACTACTCTGCAGAGCCTACCTGTCCTGGGCAGAGCTGTTCCCAAACCAGTTTGTGATGTTGCCGGACAAGATGCTTTCTACAACCCCAGAGTAGAAGCACTGAAGGATCCTCAAAGAGACTCTGAATTTCCTGAGCTGCCTGAGGTGGTAAAGGCGCTGCCTTGCCTTACTCACCAGTGTGGCAGTGTGTGTTGTCCATGTCAGATCCTCTGTGATGTGGCCTCCCATGTATTTAAAGCTGCTCACCCTGTCCACAGCAGTCGCATTTATCTCCAGTGGCGTGTACGTCCTCGGATGTTGTGCCCTTCTAAAGTCCACAATCAGCTCCTTAGTTTTTGTGACATTCAAGAGGAGGCTGTTGTCCTGACACCAGAGTGTCAGATCAGCCACCTCCTCCCGGTAGGCCTTGTCATTGTTATCGAAGATCAGGCCCACCACCACTGTGTCATCAGCAAACTTGTTGATGGAGTTGGAGTGAAGCTGGACACACAGTCATGTGTGTACAGGGTGTATAGGAGGGGGCTAAGGACGCAACCCTGGGGGTTCCTGATTTCCGGGTGAGGGGGTTGGATGTATGTCTCCCCATCTTGATCACCTGGGGCCTGGCGGTGAGAAAGTCCAGAACACAGACACACAGGGAGTGTCCAACTAATCTTATTAACCCTTTGAACAAGACTCCTATATGGAAATCATTAATCCTTCCTGAACACTCCCGTGTAAACTTTAAAAACATTTCTTGAAAAACATTTCAACACCAATTCTTGTGGGCAACACTGTTTTTCCTTGCTTGCCCAATTATTAGATCTACCCATCTAATCTGAATTCTAACCCCAAGCAGAACCCCATATAATCTTTAGTAAATCGGTGGATCCAACAGCAATTCAGTAATTGAATGGAATAGTCAGAGATTTAGAAATTCTAGAATTTGGGATGACTTGTTGCACAGTGCGTAAAGCTCTATTCTGAACCAGTCAGTATATTCAGTTCAAATCCCATCCCACAGATCAAGTCTCCAAATCTGAGGAAGGACATTGCCATAGAGGGAGTGCAGAGAAGGTTCACCAGACTGATTCCTGGGATGTCAGGACTTTCATATGAAGAAAGACTGGATAGACTCGGCTTGTACTCGCTAGAATTTAGGAAATTGAGGGGGGATCTTATAGAAACTTACAAAATTCTTAAGGGGTTGGACAGGCTAGATGCAGGAAGATGTTGTTCCCGATGTTGGGGAAGTCCAGGACAAGGGGCCACAGCTTAAGGATAGGGGGAAATCCTTTAAGACAGAGATGAGAAAAACATTTTTCACACAGAGAGTGGCAAATCTCTGGAACTCTCTGCCACAGAAGGTAATTGAGGCCAGTTCATTGGCTATATTTAAGAGGGAGTTAGATGTGACCCTTGTGGCTAAAGTGATCAGGGGGTATGGTGAGAAGGCAGGTACAGGATACTGAGTTGGATGATCAGCCATGATCATATTGAATGGCGGTGCAGGCTCGAAGGGCCGAATGGCCTACTCCTCCACCTATTTTTTATGTATCGATGTATCTATGTAACAGATCCAAGCTGCTCCTCCAGTGCACTACTGCTCGAGGTGGATAAATAAAACAATATTTGGCTCTTATTATTCTACTGTTCTGAGAGTGTACATTGCACAAATTGGCCGTCACATTTCCTCCTTTTCAACAGCAATTCCACTCCATTGACTGCAATGCATTGCGTTGCTCAGATTTCATGGAACATTCAATACAAAGGCAAATTGTATTCCCAAGACAGGATAGATCCCTTTAAAGGAAAAAAATGGGAATTCACCATTACGACCCAACATATAAAAATAGATACACACAGCTAGCTTTAATACTGAGAAATTCCAATCATGTGGAACATTTGTGGGAAAATATTATTTAAAGTTAGATGTACGAGGATCAATCACAAAGTCAATTATAATTTTGAATGCTTCTTTTCTAATCAACGTGCTGACAGTTCCCTTCTGTATTCACAAATATTTCAATATATTATCATATAGATTCATAAGCACACTTCAATATTTTGATCATGTCGTCTCCAGTTTACTGCAAAGTGCACAATCACATATGGCAGGCCTACACCATCCAACACCACAAAATTCCAGAAAGATTACTATTTTCATTTTAGAGAACACAGTCATTTTCTAATCTTGCAACACTCCTTGTGACTCAGGGACCTCCAAATAGCAGGCATTGATAATATCTGCAGCAATTCTGCCTGAGTTGATCTGTTGCCCATTCTAAATACTCTCCCAGGGGGAATTTTGAGGGATTAGAATGGGTTTTCCTAACAAAGTTTATGCCCGTTTTATTTTCAAATCAATTTATACCATCTGCTCTCTCCAACACTAACTTGGAATAGAACAAAGACCCCAAAGGAAAATCTCTTATTTTGATGAACATTCATTGCAATTAATAAATCTCTGGTCTTTCTTGCAGTGCTGCGATGCCCTTTTTTTTTTTAACAAAGCCAAATTTCTGAAGGACCATTTGTAACCTCTGGATATCCCAAATGGCTTTACAACCAATGAAGTACTTTTCAGGGTAGTTACAGCTTTCATGCAGGATACACGGCAGCCAACCTGTTCATTGCAGGTCTCCAAAACAACTTAATTATATCAATCAAATAGCCTCTTAGTTTAGCTTTCTGAGGAATTCGTGTCAGCTGGAACACCAATGCTCTTTGAAAGAGCGCGATGGAATCCTTTGAATCCATCTGTGAGAAAAGATCATAAGTGATAGGTGCAGAATTAGGCATTCGGCCCATCGACCACTGCCATTCAATCATGGCTGGTCTATCTCTCCCTTCTAACCCCATTCTCCTGCCTATGAGATCTGCTTAACATTCCATCCGAAAGATAGCATTTCCAGCAGAGCTGTAATATCAGAATATAATCGCAGAGCTGAAGTATCAGCTAGATTTCCGTATGACAAATTCTCAATCTACTGTATGCGCAGTGATGGCATTCTCAGAGGCAATAATCTATCCACGGAATCATAACTCGGCAAGTTGCCTAATTTTAAATCCCATTTATTATCCTAAAAAACTCTGTGTGGGAGAAATACAGAATTTCCTCTGACAAAAAAAATGAACATGATTTCCTTCATGTTCAAACTCTGAATCCAAGGAACAAACCCTTTCACCTTCAAGCAAACTAAAAAGGTATTTGAAATAGGTTAGTCCACTCACGCAGAAAAACAGCATCCATTACAATTTAGCTTGATCAGTGAAAATAAATGAAAATCGATTTTAAAATGTGCTGCTCAAAAATGCAAAAACTGGAGTTTGAGAAAATAAAAAAAGCTATAATGTGCAATATTAGAATAATCAACAACCCTGCCTGCATCATTTTTCCCTCTCTCTCCCATCAACCATACAAAAAAAAATTGCACGTCACATTGAACCAGTTGTTTGATAAAATCTCTGGCTGTTCTGTGGCTTGTGGAAAAGGAAATCCATCATTTGCTTTGACTATTTTTTAACTGTACGGAAGTGGATTAGGGTTCTCAGAGATGCACATTGGGCATTTATAATTTCAATTGGTTCTATATTTTGCACAACTCCATTTTGTAAAAGATACACACAAACTGTTGAAGTTACTCAGTGGGTCAGGCAGCATCCCTGGAGAAAAAGAACATGGGACGTTTCGGGTCGGAACCCTTCAGCAGACTGAAGAAAGGTTCCAACTCGAAATGTCACCTAATTCTTTTTCTCCAGAGACGCCGCCTGACTATGCTGAGTTACTCCAGATTTTGTGTCTATCTTCATAAAAACATGCATCTACAGTTCCTTCCTAGACATTTTGTAAAATAAAGACTCAAATAATAAAAAGTTTTCCAATAAATTTACAGAAACAACATAGAGATACCGGATCGCAATCTATGACTCCCATTCAATTTTAATTCCAAAAACCTGCAGTTACAAACGGAGAGAAAAAAGAACCCAAGTGAAACAGAGGCATTTTTGTGGGAGAAAAAGACAAGATAAAAGTGTTGATTCTTATTTTCTCTCTATTTCAATGATTTTCATCTCATCCGTCAGTTTTTTATAGTGCATGCTACTTTGGCAACTTTATCTGCACCCTACCACAGACACCTCCCTCTATTTTTCCATTCCTCCTCCTCCAAACAATTTAAAGTGTTTGTTCCCCCACTTTTCCAGCTCTGATGGAAGGTCCTCGACACAAAACGTCGACTCCACAGGTGCAGCTCAAAGTGCTGACTGCTTCCGGCTTTTTCTACAATTGATTCATACCCGTTTGTAATCCACACAAATCTCTTCTACCCACTCACTTTCATCTAATCCTACAAGTATTCATAAGATCATAAGTGATAGGAGTAGAATTAGACCATTCAGCCCATCAAGTTTACTCCGCTATTCAATCATGGCTGATCTATCTCTCCCTCCTAACCCCATTCTCCTGCCTTCTCCCCATGACCTCTGACACCCATACCAATCAAGAATCTATTTATCTCTGCCTTAAATATCTCCACTGACTTTGCCTCCACAGCCCTCTGTGCCAAAGAATTATCAGATTCACCAACCTCAAATTAAACAAATTCCCTCATTTTCTTTTCCCTTTCACGTTTTAAGCAGTTCCCCTTAAATTAATGTCGTTTATCCAGAGCAACTGCTCCATGTGATGGCAAATTCCACTTTAGGTTAATTTAATTGAGAAATACAGCATGAAAACAGATCCTGTGTCCACTCTAGTTCTATGTTATCCCACTATTGCATCCACACACGAGGGGCAATTCACCGATTTACAGAGGGCCAATCAGCCTACAATCCCCTGCATCTTTAGGATATGGGAGGAAACCGGAGAACCCAGAGGAAACCCACGGACTCACATACGTCCCCCGTCCCCCACCCCCCAAAGATTTGACAGGTGGGGGACAATCCCCCCCCCCCCATATTTTGTAATCCGGATTTTAAAACACGGTGAAAAAAAATCTATTAAAAAACTCCGCTTTCCGCGAGACAGTGGGGGTGGGACTGATGATCGAGAGCGGCGATTGGACGAGAGAGACATCAGTCAGCAGGCAGTGGGGGGACCATGATGATTCAGCGTGATGATTGGAGGAGGGAGGTGTGGTTCAGAGGCGGAAGTAGGGGGTGGGACTGAGGATAGAGCGCGGTGATTGGAGGTGGGAGACGTCCTGGTGGAGCAAAGATCACAGATCGGAGCTTGAATCAGCCCTTTCATTGCCCAGCCCGGCGTGTCTTAAAAATCAGCCGCGGGATCTTTCACCGCCCCGCGGTCAAATTGCTGCATTGAGGCGATCGAGGCTCCCGATGTTGAAGCCCCTGCCGGGGATGAATGGCCCCGCAAATGGGCCGATTGAAGCCCCACGATTCGGGCGGACGAAGCTGCTGTTGCTGGAGTTTGGAGTCGGTCACCAACCAGGTCAGCTCCCGATGTTATCGTCCACAGGGTCCACGGCTGAAGCCTCCAAAGCCTCATGTGCGTGTGTGCGCATGCGTGCCCGTCGCAAAGGAATTGTCCCCCCCCCCCCCCCCCCCCCCCCCCCCCCCATGTTTTGATAGCGATTTCCGCCCCTGTGCTGACAGAGAGAATGTGCAAACATCACACAGAAAAGCAACCAAGGTTAGGATAGAACCCGATTAACTTTAAATTGAACAATTACGCTCAATCTCACCCTACATTTAAGCATACAAATTTTCACTCAAATTCTTCACTGTTGATCATTTTACAGTTGTGGCTCTGGTTTTAGGTTGCTCTGAGTAGTGAACACATTAAAAAAAAAAATCTTCTTGAGCAATCCCAAGATAATATTATAGACCTGTACCAGGTCACCCACCAGCCCTCCCGTCCAGTTAAGCTCCAGTTAAGAACAGAATACCAACATTTTGTGGATAACATTTTTTTTTTAAGTATTTCAGGTTAGGTCACTATGTTGCCGAAAAATACGAAAGCAATGTGTCAACCAACCCCCTGGCAATTTCCTTTGCAAGAAAGCCCAGAGGGATAACCTGTACAATCAGCTAACTTGAGGTTGGTTTATTAGCTGTTATGTCTCTTGACTGAAGGCAAATGAGTGACTTTCAAAATGAAAAAGCAATTTCTTAAAATGTATCAATGTGTTTAGAAATCTAGCTGTTATCTCCAGTTTTCAATGCTACTTATTAACAATTCAAAGAAACAGAATCTCAGTTTGATCCAAAAGTCCTAAAGAATTTATCAGGACTGAAACAAACGTGTAGGCCAGTGGAATACTAGACTTGAATAATTTTCTTGTGTAGACTATCTTGCTGCCCAGTTACAGGATGGGTGTAAATCATGAGGGACATATTTAGAAGGATACCCCAGTCTGCTGATGAACAATCTAGTAATGCAATATAACACCTGAAGTTTGCAACAGGGTGGTGAATAGTTAAGTTTAGTTTGAGTGGTGTGCTTTATTGGAAGAAGGTCACACTCTGTGGGAATAGTGAATCTAGGGACAGGAACAGCAGGATTCAGCAATTCAGATACATAAATAATAGAGCTAGTGATGCAGGTTAATAAGGATTAAAATGCAGATTAGCCAGACTATTAAACATAGATCAGTTGATTTGAGAGTGGCATGCTAATAGTGTATGGCAGAAAAATATGTTGGTCTCAGCTCTAATATGGATCAGAAAGATTTATAAAACGACTAACATTTCTGGATTAATCCTTCCGGAACTTGCAAGAGGGAGTTATTGATCTTGTTGCCATGTGATTGTTAGATTAATACAAGGTCATAAATGATAAGAACAGAATTTGGCCATTTGGCTCAACAAATCTGCTCTGCCATTCAATCATAGCTGATCTATGTCTCCCTCCTAAACCTATTCTCCCCACAACCACTGAAACCTGTACTAATCAAGAATCTATCCACCTCTGCCTTAAAAATATTCATTGCAGGTACTTGAGCATAATTACCTACTCATATCAAATTATTATTGAAACATATACTTCATCTCACATTATCAACATATTTTTTTTTAAATCTCTAATCAATCAAAGGAACTTTCCAAATGGAAATAACTCATCATGAATTCACCCCAAGTGGATAGATTCAATTCCAGTGACAACTGAGCCAGCACTTAATTTAAAAGTTGGCCACAGCCCAAAGGTTCCTAGTTGTGGAGCTTCATCAAGATTGCAGGTTCCCAAAGGGGACCAATGTGAAAACCTCCACAGCCAAATGTCATGCACCAGAAGATAGCCAGATTCCGCACTTTAAATTACTCCACTAATACTGGGAATGTCAAGTGTGCTTATTTCTCATTTGCACCGGATACAAACTGGAACAAATAAACTCTTCCTTGCTGCAGCTTCAACAGCACATTAGTCATAACATTAGAGCAAAGGGATTTCCCCCAAAATCAGGTCCAGCCACCCCGAACCTCTCCTCACCTTTCAAGACTCAGCTACCCCAAACTATGCGGCAAGAAGAGATGGAGTTAAAGTGGAGAGAAGTGCGGGCCATCCTGTGGACACATGGCCATCTGTATGGATGGTGGATGCCACGAGATTCAGAGCATTATCCCTGAGGAGTTTCTCTACCCATTTCATCTGAAAATACCTGTATACTATGAAAATGTATGGGAAAAAAATAATTTAACATAGCAGCACAGTTGAACAGCAACAGGAATGGGAGGTTCTTCTCTTACCTCTCTTCCACACCACCAAGGTCCTTCTGGTGCAAAGAGCTGGGGCCCCTGGTTCGACTTTTCTTTCTATGCCCTTTTTTCTCTTCCTCATCACTCTCTTCTCGCTGAAACACTGAACTGCGGCCCCAGGTCTTATTGCTTTCACCTGGTGTTACTATGAAGAGGTTAAAAAGATGGCCGTTTATCCCAGTAGTTTCATATCAGTCACTGGCAAAATAATTTAAGATTATTGAATATGTAGGACTTTGATAAGGCTTGCCTAGCAATGATTTATATATTTACTAAAGCCGACTACATATGGCTTGGAATCAATTCATTATGTATGGAGCCCCGATGCCCAATGTCCCAACTCTCCATCGGTCTCCTTGCCTTCATCCACATGGTTGCGCTTCTCATGGCAATCCTGGGAATGATCCACAACCCATTTAATCACAGGAAAGTGATGGAACTTCACATCTCACTTCGCACCATTTGCTATATTTAAGGAGCAGGAAGTTTAGCTGCAAATAGGGAATTAACAGGTGGTCTTGAAGAGAAACACCTTGTGTTATAATCAGATTTGCTCTAGACAGATCAGACCATGAGCTACGTCTGTTTTATTTTGCAAGTTAAGGAATAGATCGTAGACGCACAGAGTAGGGGAATTGAGAACTAGAGGACATAGGTTTAAGATTAAGAGTTAATGGAAACCCGAGGAGTAACTTTTTCCATACAAAGGGTGGTTGGTGTATGGAATGAGCTGCCGGAGGAGATAGTTGAAGCAGGTTCTATCGCAACTTTTGAGAACCATTTAGACAGGTACATGGATAGAACAGGTTCAGAGGGATATGAGCCAAACACATGCAGGTGGGACTAATATAGAAGGACATGTTGGTTGGTGTGGGAAAGTTGGGCTGAAAGGTTTGCTTCCACGCTGTATGACTTAATGAGTCTAAAAGCATGATTTATGTAAAACAATTTAAATGAATTTGAAATTAACAATGCATTTAAATATTTTATATGAACACCAAGATTATTGAGACATTTAGGAGCAGCCTCCTGCAAGTGTGATCGATTTGACAATTATCTAAAATTAGAAGCTAGTTTTTGGGTGCATCCCCCCCATCCAATTTAGCCCTCGTGCTTCCCTCCCCACCACCCTCCCATCACTCCACACACATACTCAGTCTGCATTTGTGTTTGAGGCAGATTTCTCCATCAAATCACCTTCATTAAATAGCCAAAATATTGCTTCTACCGTATATAACAAGAGCAGGTTGGCCCCATGGCAGTGAATGTCTGTGTGCTGTAAAGCCTGCCATCTGGTGTCCTAACGGGGGACTGCAAATCAAAGCCTGTTGCAAGCCTCCAGCGACCACTCACATGCAATCATAGACCCCACCCCCAACCCACCACACCCATCCTACAGACCCCTGTGAAACATTTGCTACCAACAGGTAGAAGCCCTTGGGGGAGGGAAAAATGAAGTCTAGGCAATCAGGGGTCTACCTGAAGACAAGTGACAGAGGACCCATAGGACCAATGACGACTCACGACAGCTCAAATAGCTGTGTTAGAAATGACCACATCAGCAGTCTCAGTGAGACGCATGCATGTGTTGCAACCGACAAGAGTTAATAGTGACCTAATAAAGGCAAATACCAAAGAACATCATTTGATTCCAGAGAAGAACTGCATTCTTGGTTATCTGAGGATTACTTTTTAAAAAAAACTTTCAACAATTGTGTAACGTGTTGGTAAAAGGCGAGTATACAGCTGGCAAAAAGAAATTGAGGAAGGTCTTTGGTATCAGTGATACTGTGTGTTTGTCAGTTTGATATTCATGTGTAAACATCACATCCAGAGAGCTACAGGTGGCCAATGGTCTAAGGAATGTTAATGTATCAATTAATAGGATTTGATAGGAATCTGAAGGGTATCTTTTTCACACAAAGGGTAATGGGCGTATGGAACAAACTTCCAGAGGAGGTAGTTGAGGCAGGGACTATCCCAACATTTAAGAAGCAGTTAAGACAGGTACATGGATAGGACAGACGAGGAGGGATATGGACCAAATGCTGGAAGATGGGACTGGTGTAGCTGGGACATGTTGGCGGGTGTGGGCAAGCTGGGCCGAAGGGCCTGTATCACTCTGTGACTCAACAGGTGATTATTACTCACTGTATCTAGGATCAAACTGGAAGGAAAGAATGTGCACCGTTGGCTTCAGTAGAAATGACTTATCTACAATCCGTGCACTAAGGCAATACTCACATTGAAAAGCCCTGAGACGTGGGATGATGGTAGGACTTGCTGGGGGGCTCGAGCTGTTACTGATCAGACTCTTCCTCTTGTCCAGGGTGGGAGAGGCCTGCACGGTGATTTTATGCTGGAAATCTGCAGAATATTTCAAGATCACAAGAATTCAGAAGGAATTGGAGAAAGGTGGGGAAGGAGGAGGAGGGAGGGGGGCAGGTGAGCAACGACAGGGAATAAACAGGCAGAAGGAAGTCAAGGATGAGTAGGGCTAATGGGGAGGAGGTAGAAAAAAAGAGAGGATGGAGAATGAAAGGAATGCAATGACCCCTATACATTGGCCATGTTGCTTAACACTTCTCTGTAGTGCACACATAATGCACCTAATGTTCTTCAGGGTGCAGGGAAGGGAGGACGTTCAGGCAGCACAACGTACCAGAGGGAAGGCTGATCCGGTTGCCATCTTTGAGTTTGAGCCGGCTCTTTTTGAAGTTGCCTTTGCGCTTCTTCACCTTGGGTTTCTCCTGGTGTAGCTGTTGGAAGATGATGTTGAGCTCCCGCTCCAGGATGTCTATCTCCCGCTCGGCCAGCTCCTGCTCCCGACGCCGCAGCACCTCCTCCTGGTTCTTCTGCTGCAAGGCTGCACGGGACAGCTCTTCCTCCCAGCTCCGCAGTTCCTGGTTAATGCAAGGGCTATTTGAGTGACCGATGCCAAAAGAACAACTGGATAGCTTGATAAGAAATACTTTTGACTCTGCAGGTGCACAAGTAACACATGCTTTACTACATCCGCTGTCAGGGCTTATCAAGGAACTGTGAAGTCTAGTGTGTGTTTATTCAGTATAATCTGAATACCATTTTCCATGTACACTACAAACGTGTCCAACAATGAAGTATCTAGGTACTTCCACTTCTTGTTAATTAAAGATAATGTCCAATGGTTTAAAATCATGGGGCCACTGTGCTCCATGTGGTGAGGGAAGTCCCACTGGGCTCCAGGATTCTGACCCAACACGGGGCACTGATATCAATGGGGGAGAAACCCTTGCTTGGTTATAGCAGATAATCGGCAATAATGTTCACCTTTCCCCCCCCCCTCCAAGGTCCGTTATAATGAGGGTTTACTGTATTTTAAAAGAATGGTGTGGAACTTGGGAGGTGGTCATTGAAGTAATGTGGATTCTCTTCATCACTGCTCCAATGGAGACCGATGGCAAGCCCTTAAGCTTGAAACACTGCAGCGCTCAACAGAGCTCTGTACAGCATTAACCCCTGTGTTACCCTTGCGGCTGAACGTTCTTCCAGCCTGTTTAGGATGCTCAGTGCAAATGATGCAAACAAATCATACATGAATGAAAGCAAATGCTGAGAGGCACCTACATCAGAAAAATAGGTCACATAGAGCTTCACGTGCTGCAAGGATTACTGTTTGGATAGAAAAACTGCAGATGCTCGTTTATACCAAAGATAGACAAAGTGCTGGAGCAACTCAGCGAGTCACGCAGCATCTCAGGAGTAAAAGGATGGATGAAGTTTTGGACAGACGAGGAGGGATATGGACCAAATGCTGGCAGATGGGACTAGTGTAGCTTCTTCGGAGTCTGAAGATGATTCCTGATCCAAAATGTCACCCATCCTTTTTCTCCGGAGAAGCTGCCTGACCTACTGAATTACTCCAGCACTTTGTCTATCTTTGGTATAAACGAGCATCTGCAGTTCTTTTTCCACCCAAAAGAACTAGAAATAATGCAGTCCTCCAGCGCTCTCAATGTGGAGTTTACACGTTCTTTCTGCATGCTTCCCTTTCCTCCCACATCCCAAACAGGTGCACATCTGCAATTGGCGACCGTAAATTATCGCCAGGTGCGTAGGTGAGTGGTGAATATGGGGGCTATTGATGGAAATTTTAGGAGAATAAGATTAGATTAGTGTAAATTGATGCTTGATGGTGAGCACAGACTCATGGGCCAAAGGGCCCAGTTCTATATGGTATTACTCCACATTCCACAGCCCAGATTGAGGACCAAGTATGATTTGGTAGGGAACCAGGTATGGTTCCCCAAGCATAGGAACCATATATTCAACCTTTCTTACAATAGAAAGGTACATGAGCTAGTAAATTGGATGAACACAGACTCTAAAAATACAGATAAATGTTTATGTAACAAGGTGGTGGGCAGAAATTACTGAAAGGAAACATAATGTCACCTGTCTTGATAGGAAGTGTGGAAGAGTGTATTTTATTAGATATGAAATGTTGGCAAGTATTGGCATTCACATGGATTTTGAGGAAAACAAGTTAGTTCAGTTTATTGTCACGTATACCGAGGTACAGTGAAAAGCATTTGCTGTGTGCTATCCCGTACACAGATACAGAGCTAGGTCGATCATGATAAGTGATTAAAAGAGCAAATGGGTGGGGAGTCATAATCAGCCATGATCTTACTGAATGCTGGAGCAAGTTCAAGGGCAATATGATGGCACAGATCCGCTTTCACACGAGGCAGGTGAGATTAAATTGACTGGGAGCAAGAGGCAGCATTGAAATGTCCTACCTTCTCCTTTTCCCGGAGTTCCTCAAACATTTCCTGGATTTCCAGCTTCCACTCTTCCTGCAGGGAGTGGAAAGATTCCTGAGGCATTTCAAAGTAGCCGGATTCTTCAATAGCAGTGAGCTTCTCCAAGATGCAGACGAATGATGGGCGAGAGTGAGGATCGGTGTTCCAGCAATCTGAAGCAAAACCATCAAATGTATTCCATTATCGAATCATCCTACCACAACCAGAGAGCAATGCTGAACTTCTATCTACCTCTTTGGTGACCCTCAGACTATCTTTGATCTGACTTTGCTGGCTTTACCTTGCATTAAACCTTATGATGTATCTAAACACTGGAAATGGCTCTCTTGTAATCATATATTATCATTCTGCTGACTGGATAGCACGCAACAAATAAATCTTCTCACTGTACCTCGGTACACGTGACAATAAACTAAACACAAATTATTTAATATTCTGTATTTTCATATTTCCTTGAGACATAAAAGGAGGACATCAAGATTACACCATCTCACCAAAATGTTTCATTCTCCCTAATAATTTTCCCTAATTAATTTTATCTTTGCTTCCCACTTGCCGATCAACTCCCTCAGATTCTACCACACTTGGGGCAATTTACAACAGACAATTAAACTACCAACTATCATGTCTTTGGGAGGTGGAAGGAAACCAGAGAACCTTGGGGAAAATCCACAGACCATCGCCAGAGTGTGGTGTGGTGTGGCGGTGCCTTACGGCAGTGGCTCGACTGCAGTCCATATGTCTATTTTTTTTTAATTTTGTCTCATTAAATGTATGTTTTGACTGGTTTTTATTATTTTTTAAGCTGTGTATATGTGGGGGGTGGGAGAAACCGTTAATCTCTTCCCCGTTCGGGGACCTGACTTTTTCTCTGTCGGGTCTCCGGTGTCGTTGGGCCTAACATCGTGGAGCCGGCGGCGGAACCTACCCGAGGGCTCCAGTCGCGGAACCTGCAGACCCGACATCGCGGAGCTGGCCGACTTCGGAACGGGGAGAGCTGTGGTGGCGCTCGGCTGCGACCCGACTTCGGAGCTTCAGAGAGGCTCCGGCCGCAGGAACGGGGAGAGCTGTGGACGGTAACATCGGGAGCTTGCAGGTCCCTGGTGGGAGACCGCCTTTCGGAGCTCCCGCAACGGCAACTTCTCCCGCCGGAATCGCGGGGTGAAATGACTTGGAGCGGGGCCTAACATCGCCTGGCACGGCTTAACGGCCGCGGGACTTACCATTGCCCGCCGGGGGCTTTAACATCAAGAGCCCCAATTCGCCTCGACGCTGCAGTTGGACTGCTGGACCGCGGGAGAAGAACAAGGGAAGAGATAAGACTTTTGCCTTCCATCACAGTGAGGAGGTGTTGGAGATTCACTGTGATGGATGTTTGTGTAAACTGTGTTAAGTGTGGGTCTTGGTTTTTTTTGTAATTGTTAAGACTGTAGAAAATGCAATTTTGTTTAAACCAAGCTGTTTGAATGACAATAAAAGGCATTGTATTCTATTCTATTCGTCTATTCTATTCAGAGGTCAGAATTGATCCTGGATCACTGGAGCTTAGAGAAATAGCAGCCCCACTGTGCCATCCACAGTAAATAATAATTTCTCCTGATCGTGTTGTGGATTCAACTGTGGGGGTGGAATGGTGGCGCAGTGGTAGAGCTGCTGCCTTGCAGCACCAGAGACCTGGGTTTGATCCTGACCACAGGCGCTGTCTGTACGGTGTTTGCACATTCTCCATGTGACCACGTGGATTTTCCCCAGGTTCTCCGGTTTCATCCCACACTCCACAGGTGTACAGGTTTGTAGGTTAATTGGCTTTGGTAAAGATTGTAAATTGTCCCTAGAGTGCAGGTTAGTGAAAGAGTATGGGGAAAATCGTTGGTCGGCGCAGACTCGGAGGGCCTAATTGCCTGTTTCAGCACTGTAACTCAGAACTAAGCTAAACTCAAGACTTCCTGAAGTAGGAATAATGAGGGACCCTGTCATTTTTCCCCAAGTCCCCAAAAAATCACAACCTCTGACATTTCGCTTGTGAACCATAATGAAAATAAGAGAACATTTAAGGGCCTGTCCCACCTGGCGATTTTTTCGGCGACTGCCGGCATCATATCAGTGTCGCCAAAAGATTTAGAACATTCCAAAATCCAGCGGTGATTGGTGCAACACAATTGTAAAAACTAACTGTTTCAGGACTGGACGAGGGCTGGTCAAGATTATAAACAATGATCTCCTTTTTTTTTCCTTTCTTTATGTCTTATTCTCTTTTTTCTATTTCTTTTCCTCAACTTTCTTCACTCATTTGTCTTTCTTCTTTTTCTTCACACACTAGATATCTCACGCTTTTCTATCCTTTACTATCTAATTTCTTTTTCTTATTCTAATCTTTCTTCAATATAACAAAAAAAAATAAGAAGCTGGACATAAAATGTATTATGCAATATATATTAGGCACTTTGGTGCCATATGATTGTACTTACTTCTAATAAAATAAAATATTTAAAAAAAATTAAAAAAAAAAAATCCAACGGCGAAAAAAATAATGTTGCGCCACTTGAAAAAACACCGCTCACCGGCGCATTACGCTACAAATTTTTCGGTGACCTGATACGTCAGTCAATGATGCCGGCAGTCGCCGAAAAAAAAAAAAATCGCCAAGTGCGACAGGCCCTTTACTTATTCTTGAAATGGTTTAGGCATTTAGCACGCATGTTACAATGACATGCCTTTGCACACAACTCATTACCGTGCTAATGAACACACTCAAATTGTGAGATACTTGCTTAGAGTAACTCAACCTGCAGGGCAGCACATTTGAAAGGGATAAGAACACATTTCAGAGCTATTTATACATTTATTGCAATTATTTGTAAGTGGCTATTGAAAGATAATGTGCAGAAGGGGTACAAAATAAGCTTTAAAAAATGTGGTCTCTGCATCTTCATTAGATTATTTTCGAATTCAGTTTTGTACATTTGTCAAGTGTGGTACAATTTATTTTTCTGTAAGAAACAAAACTGATTAACAGTGGAATCCTCAGATGCTTCTTATGGAAAATGTATGAAACATGGATACAGCCTAGAAGGTCCCAGCTCAATCCTATCTGCCAGGATTAATTGGTCTCAGTCCTAGCATCAGTATTAAAGGCAAAGCAAAACAGTTTGGAAACCCTGAACTTCGAAGTGTTTTTACTGGAATGCAATTGCTCTGCTCTTGACTGCCTGAATCTGCAGAGAGTAGTGAACTCAGCCCAGACCATCAATGGCTCATCAATTCATTCTGTCTAATCCATCTTCACTCTGTGAAGGTTGGAAGTACCATCATGGATGCCTGGCCCCTAACCATTCCCTTTTAACTCTTCTATCTCTGGGAGGGAGAGGGAGAAATACAGTGGCTTGGAAAAGTATTCATACCCCTTGAACTTTTCCACATTTTGTCACGTTACAACCACAAACGTAAATGTATTTTATTTATTAGGTTTTTTTTATAACCTAACCCTGCTTTAAACTTCTCCACAACTTTAACCCTGACCTGTCTGGTGTGTTCCATGGGCTTCATGATGCTGTTTGTTCACTAATGTTCTCGAACAAACCTCTGAGGCCTTCACAGAACAGCTGTATTTCTACTGAGATTAGATTACACACATGGACTATATTTAGTAATTAGGTGACTTCTGAAGGCAATTGGTTGCACTGGATTTTATTTAGGGGTATCAGAGTAAAGGGGGCTGAATACTTTTGCCGCCACACTTTTCAGTTTTTTATTTGTAAAAAAATTTGAAAACCATGTATCATTTTCTTTCCACTTCACAATTATGCACCACTTTGTGTTGGTCTATCACATAAAATCCCAATAAAATACATTTACGTTTGTGGTTGTAACATGACAAAATGTGGAAAAGTTCAAGGGGTATGAAAACATTTGCAAGCCACTGGAGATATAGATTATAGGAACTTCAAAGACAGGAACAGCCTGTCTAGACAGGAACAGCTTTTACCTTCTGACTATCAGATTCCTAAACCAATTACCTCTTTCACACCCCCTTCCTGGAGGTACTGTCACATACTGTTGTACAGGGTCTTGGTGAGAGCACACCTGGAGTATTGCGTACAGTTTTGGTCTCCTAATCTGAGAAAAGACATTCTTGCCATAGAGGGAGTACAGAGAAGGTTCACCAGACTGATTCCTGGGATGGCAGGACTTTCATATGAAGAAAGACTGGAGAGACTCGGCTTGTACACGCTAGAATTTAGAAGATTGAGGGGGGATCTTATAGAAACTTACAAAATTCTTAAGGGGTTGGACAGGCTAGATGCAGGAAGATTATTCCCAATGTTGGGGAAGTCCAGAACTAGGGGGGTCACAGTTTAAGGATAAGAGGGAAGTCTTTTAGGATCGAGATGAGAAAATTATTTTTTACACAGAGAGTGGTGAATCTGTGGAATTGTCTCCCACAGAAGGTAGTTGAGGCCAGTTCATTGCCTATATTTAAGAGGGAGTTATATATGGACATTGTGGCTAAAGGGATCAGGGGGTATGGAGAGAAGGCAGGTACAGGATACCGAGTTGGATGATCAGCCATGATCATATTGAATGGCAGTGCAGGCTCGAAGGGCCGAATGGCCTACTCCTGCACCTATTTTCTATGTTTCTATTCTCTTAACGCTACCCATATTTGCTTATTCTGCAATTGCACTTAACCTTTATTTGTACCACTTCAGATTGCACTTCAAAGTTTGGACCACTCTGCTGTTTCACACTCGTCATTGTATTTATTGCAGCACTTATGGGGTATTTATTATTTATTCCCTCAGCTTCACGCTCAGTGGGAGCCGTCACTTGTTGCAATAGATGACGGTGGTAGTAGAATTACCTCGGGATACTTCCAGTTTCCTGTCCCACGATGTGGACGCTTCTGCTATGAGGCCAGTATTAAATAAAAGACGCAATGACACAATTGGGAGAACTGCTGCCTCACAGCTTCAGAGTCGCAGGTTCAATCACGTTTGGTTGGAGGGCGAGTGATCTCAGTGACTGTTGGTTTCCTCTGAGTGTTCTGGTTTCCTCTCACATCCCAATGACATATAGTTAGTTAAATTAATGGTCTACTATAACATTTCCCTCGTGTGTAGATGAGTGGTAGAATATGTGAGTTGTTGCGAATGTGGGGAGAATAAAATGGGATTAATATAGGATGAGTACAGATGGGTGATTGATGATTGGTACTGTCTAGGTGAGCCGGTGCCAATTACATTGTATCTCTCTATGACTCCATGACACCCTTAACTATTACACAACAAAAGCACCATCAATCTGTACTCTGAGGAAAATTAGATAGATGTTGCAATCAATTGTGCATGCAGGAGGCCTGTATCTGAATGGTGGGTACCCCTACTCAGTGGTAAACACACTCCATGATGTTCATCTCCAGCTCAAGAAATGTTCATCTCCAGCTCCAACACATGAGGAGGGACCGCAAGGCGGTAGAGAAGGAGTTTTCAGTCAAGCTGCTATACTGTGGCTTGGCCTCGCAGGGAAATACTAGCAAAAAATGGTTGGGGAGTTCTCCAGGAGTCCCGACCATCATTTATCCCCCAACCTGCCCTCCAAACAGATGACTTTATTGTTTGTGTAGGAAGGAATTGCAGATGCTGGTCTATACCGAAAAGAGACACAAAATGCTGGAGGAACTCAGCGGGCCAGGCAGCAGCCCTGCAGAAAAGGAATAGGTGACGTTTCGGGTCGTAACATTTCTTCAAACCTTGTTTGTGTGCATATTGATGGGTTACCAACTCACCGATAAGCCCTTGGAACTGTGCCTAAGAGACGGTGCCCTCAAGGGCCAAACTGAATGAAGTGGAGAAGAAGCAAGGAAATGCTAAAGCCAAGTAAATGTGATGAGCATTCCCTAAGCTTGAATCTTTCTCTCTCAAGGATTTGATGCCAAATCAAAGGCTGCAAGTTTATCTGCACATCATCACTTTGTCCAGAGGCAGTTTGGTTATGAAAGTCAAAAAAAGGAACAAAATAAATAAATAACTGGGCTTACTTTAAAACCATGGTGAAATCTTCAAGATATTTTCAGCATTTACCTATTTGAGTGTGGAACAATGAAAAAGCATGAATGGGGATATTTCCACTCGCCCTTCCATCACCTGCCGCGCAAATCCCAATCCAATTCTTTCCAATCCATTACAATTATCACGTATATGTATCTGGGCATCGCGCTTTATTAATGTGAACCACCTTGAACCAAAGAATGAATGGGCATGAAGGCTCTTGTCGTGATCATCAGTGAGATAATCAGTTCTGAGCATTAATTTCTCAAATCATTTTACCATTCTTCTTCACAAGCACCAAGTTACAATGGAAGAACAATCTGCATGCAGAGATGCTCTTCTGTGTCATTTCTGTGCCACTTTAAAAGCTGAATGTTTAGCTACAACCCAATTCCAAGCTTTAAGATTGTCACTGTATTGTCTAAATATAAAATAGCTCGATGGACCCCTCAAATGGACCTGTGCTTTGGGAAGAGGGGACGGTAATTTAAATCCTTGGGGCAACACGGAAAGCCCGCAAAATTGACCTTTAAATTGCAGGAAGAAATTAACGAACAGAGAGCTAAAGTGATGACGTTACATTTTGTAAAAGAAAAGCTTTGTGTGGTCCTTGACAATAACTTTTGTAAAAAGTCACAGAATGTTGAAACAACTTCATCTTGTTTTTGAATGTTTTTTTTTTTCATTTACAGTTGACAGAAAATGCTTCCGTCCTGGTGAAAGTGAACACCTTACCTTCCATTAGTTTGCTGAAAAGTTCTGGACAGGTGGAAGGGATAGGAAGGGCCAATTTGTTCATAGCTACACCATAAGCCACAGCCAGCCCATCAATCCCTCTGAACGGAACCTCTCCCGTCAGCAGCTCCCACAATAACACTCCATAGCTGGGAACAAGAAGACGATTGATTATACAATATATTGTAACATTTAGAGCTGTGGTCTCAATCTCAGGAATGCAATCAAACACCACTTTAAAAATAAAAACATGATCATAGGTCAATGAGGGAAATAAGTAGTTTCAGTACAAAACTTCTTTAATTGGGCTTTTCTCCCAAGTATGGGTGACAAGGATTTTACTGCATTTTATTTTAAAATAAAATGTAATGATTGTTGGTTTCTTCCATTTAGAACAGATCATTTTGAACGATAGGATCATACATCACGGGTCAGGCCAGAATCCTTCTTCAGACGGGTTTAACATAAGGGAAAAAAGATACTTGAAGTGATGATGATTGTCGAGATGATGCACAGTATAAGGCAGTCATGCAAGATATCTGAAAGGAAGGGAAGAACCAAAATGAAGATAAAACATGTAAAACGGTCATTGGATGCAATGCGCAAGGTGTCCAGTGGATATGAGAGAACCATTGAACCAAAGGGGAGGGGAAGTGATGCAGACGCACAGGGTGGAGAGAGAATAAGAAGTTAAAGAGGAAGTAACATTTTAGATATCTTCTCAATGCTTTGCCAAGAACAACTTCCAAGAACAACTAAAGGGCCTGTCCCACTTACGTGATTTTTACGGTGACTTACGGCCAGCACCCGCCATAGTCGCAGCAGGTCGGCAAAAATTGTCAACATGTTGAAAATCCAATGGCGACCAGCAAAATCTTTGGGCAACTACTCACGACCAAACAGTTATTTCTTTTTAATTACTTTGCAAAACTTTCAAAACACCTGTTTTTCACTTTTTTATCATGGGGTATTGTGTGTAGATTGATGATAGAAACAATGAATTTAATCAATTTTAGAATAAGGCTGTAACATAACAAAATGTGGAAAAAGTGAAGGGGTCTGAATACTTTCTGAATGCACTGCATGTGTACATCTTTTCGCAGGGATGTTATCACCTGGAAGTCTCTGTCTTAGAGAGTTGTGGAGGCCAGATCAATAAACAATAGGTGCAGGAGTAGGCCATTCGGCCCTTCGAGCCACCACCATTCAATATGATCATGGCTGATCATCCACAATCAGTAACCCGTTCCTGCCTTCTCCCCATATCCCCTGACTCAGCTATCTTTAAGAGCCCTATCTAGCTCTCTCCTGAAAGTATCCAGCGAACCGGCCTCCACCGCCCTCTGAGGCAGAGAATGCCACAGACTCACAACTCTCTTACCCCTTATTCTTAAACTGTGGCCCCTGGTTCCCCCATCATTGGGAACATATTTCCTGCCTCTAGCATGTCCAAACCCTTAATAATCTTATATGTTTCAATAAGATTCCCACTCATCCTTCTAAACTCCAGAGTATACATGCCCAGCCGCTCCATTCACTCAGCATATGACTCCCTCAATAGCAAGAATGTTCTTCCTCAAATTAGGGGACCAAAACTTCACACAATACTCCAGGTGTGGTCTCACTGGGGCCCTATACAACTACAAAAGGGCCTCTTTGCTCCTATACTCAACTCCTCTTGCTATAAAGGCCAACATGCCATTCACTTTTTTCACTGCCTGCTGTACCTGCATGCTTACTTTCATTGACTGATGAACAAGGACCCCCAGATCCCGTTGTACTTCCCCTTTTCCCAACTTGACACCATTTAGATAGTAATCTGCCTTCCTGTTTTTGCTATCAAAGTGGATGATCTCACATTTATCCACAATAAACTGCATCTGCCATGCATCTGCCTACTCCCCCAACCTGTCCCAGTCACCCTGCATTCTCATAGCATCCTCCTCACAGTTCACCCATTTTTGTACTTTGAATCCCTTCATCTAAATCATTGATGTATATTATAAATAGCTACGATCCCAGCACTGAGCCTTGCGGTACCCCACTAGTCACTGCCTGCCATTCTGAAAGGGACCTGTTAATCCCTACTCTTTGTTTCCTGTCTGCCAACCAATTTTCTATCCATGTCAGCACTCTACCCCCAATACCATGTGCCCTAATTTTGCCCACTAATCTCCTATGTGGGACCTTATCAAATGCTTTCTGAAAGTCCAGGTACACTACATCCACTGGCTCTCCCTTGTCTATTTTCCTAGTTACATCCTCAAAAAGTTCCAGAAGATTAGTCAAGCAGGATTTCCCCTTTGTAAATCCATGCTGACTCAGACCGATCCTGTTACTGCTATCTAAATGTGCCGCTATTTCATCTTTTATAATTGACTCCAGCATCTTCCCCACCACCGATGTCAGGGTAACTGGTCTATAATTCCCTGTTTTCTCTCTCCCGCCTTTCTTAAAAAGTGAGATATCATTAGCTACCCACCAATCCACAGGAACTGATCCTGTATCTGTTGAACATTGGAAAATTATCACTAATGCATCAACAATTTCTAGAGCCACTTCCTTAAGTACCCTGGGATGCTGACCATCAGGCCCTGGGGATTTATCAGCCTTCAGTCCTATCAGTCTACCCAACACCATTTCTTGCCTAATGTCGATTTCCTTCAATTCCTCCGTCATCCCAGATCCTCTGGCCACCAGTTTATCAGGAAGATTGTTTGTGTCTTCCTTAGTGAAGATGGATCCAAAGTACCTGTTCAACTCATCTGCCATTTCCTTGTTCCCCATAATAAATTCACCTTTTTCAGTCTTTAAGGGTCCAACTTTGGTCTTAACTATTTTTTTCCACTTCACATACCTAAGGAAGCTTTTACTATCCTCCTTGGCTAACCTTCATATCTCATTTTTTCCTCCCCGTATTGCCTTTGTAGTTATCTTCTGCTGGTCTTAAACTTTACCCAATCCTCTTGCTTCCTGCTCATCTTTGCTACGTTGTACTTCTCTTTTATTTTTAAACTGTCCCTGACGTCCCCTGTCAGCCACAGTCGCCCCTTACTCCCCTTGGAATCTTTATTCCTCTTTGGAATGAACTGATCCTGCACCTTCTGTATTATTCCCAGAAATACTTGCCATTGGGAGGTGTTTAGATATGATGTAGAAATATTTTTGAAAGGTCATGGAATTGAGAGCGATGGGGGCCTGCCACAGAGGAGATGAAGTTTGGGGTGGATTACCAGTGATTGCATCGAATGGCAGGGCAGGCTTGAGGAGTGGAGTGCCCTATTCCTATTCTTATTTTTTTCACTGTCTTAGGGGCGTTTGCATAGTGGTAGAGTTGCTACCTTATGGCGCCAGGGACCCGGGTTCAATCCTGACTACGGGTGCTGTCTGTATGGTGTTTGTACGGTCTCCCCGTGACTTGCGTGGGTTTCCTACCGGATCTCCGGTTTCCTCCCACTCTCCAAAGACATCCAGGTTTGTGGTTTAATTGGCTTGATAAAATTGTAAATTGTCCCTAGTGTGTGTAGGATAGCATTAGTGTGTGGGGAATGGCAAGTTGGCGCAGATTCAGTGGGCCGAAGGGCCTGCTTCTGCACTGAATCTTGAAACTGAATTAAACCTAACGACACCAAGAGATGACGTGGGAAATCTGTGAAATTTCAGTAAACAATTACATCAAAATTGTGAACATTTCTGATGGTTTCAGCTCTGCTAAAAGAACCCACAAAAGCCCTGGCTTCGGCCCATTCCTGCCCTCATATCAATTTGCTTTCATATGTGGAAGTTAAGAAATTCATACCCGTTTCATGCATTTACATCATTCCATTCATGAACATTGGAGCAAACAAAGAGATACTCCCACACGCTCCCCCTTCTCAATGTTAGAGAATCTGTTGGCCAAGGGGCGGATAAACACCAGTGATGGACATCCTCTTACCTCCAGACATCACTTCCTTTGGAGAACATTGAAGACCGGATAACCTCTGGTGCCATCCAGGCATAGGTGCCCGCGGCACTCATCTTGGTGGTCTTGTGCCACTCACGTGCCAGGCCAAAGTCCGTGATCTTCAGTGTTTTGTTATTCAGTCCGTCGTTCTCCACCTTCTCGCTTATCAAAACTATGAGGGGAATGAAATGGAGCAAAAATAGTTAGTCTAAACGCAACCATCCTCATTGCTCACCTCTTCAAAACCAAATGGATGCTCGTGCATGGTGAATCAATGCAGAACGTGGCTGCAAAAGTGGACAAACCATTCCGCCCACTCAAGGTGCCATCACACTTAATGAAACGCAGGGGAATTTTACTTACGCACAATCCACTACCCAGCCATCATATGTTAAAGGTTAACCTGACTCTGCTTTGATTTTTGTGGGAACTTGCTGTGTGTGACGTAGTGAGGCCCCAGCCAGCCAAACAACAATTACTGTGATTCAATGAAATAGAGTCCAGAGTGTTTAATTGCCATTTGTAGCAAAAGCAGAACAACGAAATCCTTACTTTGATGTTTGATGGCACTGGGCCTGCAGTCACTGGAGTTTACAAGAATGAGGGGGACCTCATTGAAACTTACCGAATAGTGACATGCTTGGATAGAGTGAATGTGGAGAGGACATTTCCACGAGTAGCAGAGTCCAGACTAGAGGTCATAGCGTCAGAATTAAAGGACGTTCCTTTAGGAAGGAGATGATGCAGAATTTATATAGTCAGAGGGTGGTGAATCTGTGGAATTATTTGCCAAAGAAGGCTGTGGAAGCCAAGTCAATGGATATATTTAAGGCAGAGATAGATAGATTCTTGATCAGTATGGGTGTCAGACGTTATGGGGAGAAGGCAGGAGAATAGGGTTAGGAGGGAGAGATAGATCAGCCATGACTGAATGGCAGAGTAAACTTGTGGGCCGAATTGGATCAAATATTGCTAATTTTCAGAATAGGTCATTTATGACTAAACAGAAATTACCAATTGAATATAATGCACATTATATAATGCACATTCACAAAAAAAGGCTGGTTATCTGCTCCATACCCTTAGTACTTGACCAGTGCAGTCCTTCTGTCACTTATGACATGACTTATTCTTACTTACATTAATTAAATTAATGGGAAGTGAAGAGAACTTTTGAGGGGCTGGTAATGCTGCAGACACCTGGTCTTCTTCAGAAACTGCTACAAGAGACAAAGTATCAGAGACTGCAACCACTAAACCTACAGCACGTAATTTTTAACAGGTACTACTATTAGCTGCAGTGTTAGTACAGGTGCACAACCTTTTATCCGAAAGCCTTGGGACCAGACACTTGTCGGATTTCGGACATTTTCGGATTTCAGAATGGAAGATTTTTAGCGTAGATTAGGTAGGTAGCGCGGGCGGCTTGAAAAGTCTGGAGCAGCTGCCTCCTCCCCGGAGACCGGGAGAATCATTGCATAAATGTTAGTCAGTTAGTTTGGAGGGATTTTATGTGGTGGTGGTGGTGTAGGGGTGAAGGGGGAAACTTTAATTCTTAGTCCCCTACCTACCTGGTCGGCGACTCCCAACCTCGCGGAGCTGGGGGCTTCGTCCGGCCGCGGGCGGCGCAGGTTGTAGCTCCGACCCCGGCAACTCTACCCCTGGCTGCGAGGCGCTCCAAATCCAGCGCGGCCCGCGGCCGGACGTCCCCAGCTCCGAGACCTCATGGGAGTCGGCGAATAGCGTCGCAGCGCTGGGATACCAGCGGGGAGAGAGCAATGCCTTACCGGGTCGAGCCGTGCGGCAAGCTCCGGAGCGCTGTGGCCGCCTTCTTTCTTCCAACATTCGCGGATTAGCGTCGCTGGATTTGGAGCCGCGGAGCTGGGGGCTCCGTCCGGCCGCGGGCGAATCCGTTGGAGCTCCGACCCCCGGCAAACTCTACCCCTGGCTGCGCGGCTCCAAATCCAGCGACGCTCCGCGATGTTGTGTGTCGGCGGCCACAGCGCTCCGGAGCTTCTTGATCACGGCGACCCGGTAAGGCATTGCCCGCACCCCGCAGGTATCCCAGCGCTAGGACGCCGCCGGGACTCCCGACATTCGCGGAGAATGGGCGTCCAAACCGCGGGCCCGCGCTGGATTTGGATCAAATATTGCCAGGGGTAGAGTTGCCGGGGTCGGAGCTACAACCGAAATTACCAATTGCGGCCCCACCGGCCACAGCGCTGCGGAGCTTACTGCACACAGCGACCCGGTAAGGCATTGACACCGCTCACCTTCTCCGACCAGGTAGGGGACTAAGAATTAGCACTTTACCCCTTCACCCCCCTTCACATAAAAGCCCTCCAAACTAACTGACTAACATTTAAGCAATGATTTACAGATGTTTAAGCGTCTCCCGGTCTCCAGGGAGGAGGCAGCCGCTACAGTAGTACAGACCTGGGTTGACCGTGGGTCGTTTTGGGTCAGGTTTGGCGCCAAACGCGAGCTTTGGTGCGCAGACGACATCTGGAAAAAATGGCCGGTTTTCGGAGCTTTTCGGTTTCTGGAACACCGGATAAAAGGTTGTGCACCTGTACTCAGATTACCAACCATATGTGAAACCCTTAAGGCAGGAGAGAATCACTTTCCCCAAAACCTCAGTACTCCGTCTCGCATACATAGGATGGTTCTTGGCAAGTGCCCAGGAGACCATATGTTGAAGTCAATCGACCCCCTCAGATGTGCAGAAGATAAACACAAAACGCTGGAGTAACTCAGCACGTCAGACAGCATCTCTGGAATAAAGGAATAGATGACCTTTCGGGTTGGAACCCTTCTTCAACCTTAGCCCAAGGGTGCTTCCAAAACTTGTTCTGATGATCTGAAGAAGAGTTCCAACCCAAAGCGACATCTATTCCTTTTCTCTAGAGATGCTGCCTGACCCGCTGAGTTAATCAAGCATCCTGAGGATAAATTTGATATAAATCAGCGTCTGCAGTTCCTTCCAACACACTCTCATTGGCAAATATACAGATATCACTGACCCCTCCGTATATGACATGTTCCATCTCAATGCAGCAATGTTGGCTATTTTGTGATCCAATACAGCCAATAAAGCCAATTATGGACAAAGATGCACACATGCTCCCTTCAGAATGTTGTGTTTACAAACTCCCTCCCCTGCTCACCTTTCACTTTATAATCTATATACTTCCATACCTGCCAGTGAGTTAGTGAATTGGAAATGACATGAGGAGGAAGAGAATGCCAGTTATGTACCAGTCAGTGGAAAGTCAGTACATGATTACGATCTAGCCATAAATCACTGCTACATAGCAAGTCCATTGGGTCAGAATGAGAGCAGACTTGACTGTGATGCCTCTCATAGATGAATACACTGCAGATAAAACTATTGTTTATTGGAGAAAGGCAGTTAACAACCAGAAAATTGTTTCTCGACTCCCGGTCCTTCAGGATACAGGAGACCTGCCAAAGAAAATACATGAAATTCAAAGCAATCCATTCCTCCTAAACGCATTATAACAAGCGTTATTCTCAGCACTCCAGGACCTTTCATGCCACATTAGTCTGCAGCGTTTCCAGTTAGCTGGAGTCTGGCTCACCGCTGTGCAGTTGTGCAACCTTCCAGCCACTGCCTGGTGCTCAGAGGCTCCAAAAGCCGGTCAGAGCAGGCTGATCAAGCGGGAGCACACAGAACCTGAAATCAGCACTGACAAGCCGTGGGAGATCATCAATAACCAGTCCCCTCCAGCAAGGCCAAGTGCCTGGCTGAGCGCAGTGTCGGAAAGTAAAAGACAACAACAGTACCAGAAGCTCCATCTGCTGTGGAGGCTGAAAGATGCAGACTTAAAACGACAAAATCCACCTTTTCCCATAATCATGAGCTAAATTAACTTTAGACTTTAGAGATACGGCATGAAACAGACCCTTCACCTCACCAGGCCGACCTGAGATCACTCCGTACACTAGCACATACTGGGGACAATTTACATTTTTACCGAAGCCAATTAACCTACAAACCTGCATGTCTTTGGAGCGTTGGAGGAAACCAGAGCACCCAGAGAAAACCTACGCGGTTACGGGGAGAACATACCAACTCCATACAGACAGCGCCCGTAGTCAGGACTGAACCTGGGTCTCTGGCACTGTACGGAACCACTGCCTACACCAGGGGTCGGCAACCTATGGCCCCCGGGCCGAATGCACCCATAACCCAAAATCATCCGGCCTGCAGGCGGGTTTTGTTCCCGTATTCATCCAGCCCGCTGAGCGCCCGCCCCGAGCACGGCCGAGCTCTGGATGTACCGTATGCTGCACAAAGCCGCCCGCACAGCCGCGCACCTACTGTGAACACATTTAAGAAAGAACTGCAGATGCTGGAAAAATCAAAGGTAGACAAAAATGCTGGAGACACTCAGCGGGTGAGACATGCAAGGATTCACCTGCTGAGTTTCAGCATTTTTGTCTACCTTCTGTGAACATGTGATTTGATGCCTGCCATCCGGGGCAGGATGGGGGCAGGTACATGTGAGTGATGTGGCCCGCCATCCGCTCACAGACATACATCCCGGCCCTTATGCAGAACAAGGTTGCCGACCTCTGGCCTACGCAATATGTGGTGCTGTTCAAGGCCCAAACTCCACTGTTGGTTTTGCTGCAGTTTGGTAGAATTCCACCAGGTGGAAGTAAAAGCACACTTATGCTTCTCCAAATGGGAAAGTGCTAACTTTAATTCTTACCATTCATGTCAGAGTCAGGTTAATTGTATTCTCAAACCCCATTCCAGAGACTCGAGCATACAGTTCCACACTGATTAATAATTGGATAGTACCGCACTGTTGGAGGTGTCAATTTTTGGTGGCATGATACAACACATGAAAATGAAGCCAATGTCTGGCTGTATGTAAAAATGTACGAATATGACCAAGTCTCTGCAGATCTCTCCCCATTGAAGCGACGACATTTCTTTGATACTACCTGACCAATTATTCTGAGATCATGCTCCCTGGCACCAGAATAAACCTAATATCTGTATCTACCCTGCCAAGATTCAAAAGAATTTTGTACATTTCAAATAAATCACTTCTCAATGTTCTGAACTCGAGTGAGTACAGATCCAGACTGCTAAATCTCTCCTCGTGCAACAAAGTCACAGCCCTCAGAGTCAATCTGGTGATGCGTCACGCACTCCCTCCATCGCCAGCGTATCCCAACTTCAGAGAAGGCCAGGCCTGTACACAATATTCCTGACAATCACACACAGGTACTACTCATACTCTAGCTTTCTATCTTTGTCCCACCCTCTTCCCTGAAAATTGGTCTTCTCTCCAGAGATGCTGCCTGTCCCGCTGAGTTACTCCACCATTTTGTGACTAGTCACACTCAAATCCATTTGCTTTCCAGGCCAACATATCATTAGGCTCAACAATCTACTGGAGGAAATGTGTAGAAAGGCATTGCAGATGCTAGTTTAAACCGAAGATAGACACCAAATGCTGGAGTAACTCAGCGGGACAGGCAGCATCTCTGGGGAGAGGGAATGGGTGACATCGAGTCGAGGCCCAAAGGGTCTGAAGAAGGGTCTCGACCCAAAATGTCACCCATTCCTTCTGTCCAGAGATGCTGCCTGTCCCGCTGTGTTTACTCCAGCATTTTGTGTCTATCTTCAATCTACTGGAGGAACTCAGTGGGTCGAGCAGCCTCTGTGCAGAGGGCGGTGGAATAGTTGACATTTGGAGTCAAAGCGCTGTGTCAGGACTGAGTATGGGGAGTGGAGATAACCAGAAATAGAGTGGGGGAAGTGGTGAAACAAGAGCCAGAGATGATGATTAAGAGAAGATGGAGCCAGGTGGGGGAGGGGTGAATTTGGGAAAATAAGGCAGATGGATGATAAATAAAGGCGGACAGCATCAGCAGTTCCGTGTCTCCATATCATTCTAATTGCTTGCTGCACTTGCTCGTTATCTTTCAGCAATTTATGTACAAGGTCATCCAGGTCCCTCTATACGTCTATACAATTTAAAATAAATACTCCAGCTTAACATTTCATAAACATAACAGTTCAGCACAGGGACAGGCCCTTCAGCCCATGATGTCTGTGTTGAACATGATGCCAAATGAAATTAATTATTTCTGTCCACATAGCCCTCCATTCCCAGCTTAGCCATGTACTTATCTAAAAACTCTTAAATGCCACTGGCATTTTTTCCGCTAGCCCCAAGAGTGTTACAGAAACATACTTGTCTATGTTTTCTATTCTCTTTTCTAAACAAAACTTGCCGCTCCAACAACTCCTTTACATTTTCTCCCTCTAACCTTAAAGCTATGCCCCATAGCATTTGAAATTTACACTCAGGGGGTAAAAAAAATTAGACTGTCTGCCCAATCCTTATCCATCATTTTCCTTCTCCAATTGCACAAACGCTTATTTTTCTGCATTATATAGTTTAATGGCCATAAACAACTTAGGTAGCAGTATGTTGGAACATCGAAGGTAGATAAAAATGTTGGAGAAACTCAGCGGGTGAGGCAGCATCTATGGAGCGAGGGGAATAAGCGACGTTTCGGGTCGAGACCCTTCTTCAGACTGATGGGGGGGGGGGGGGGAGCAGGAAGAGGCAGAGACACTGGGCTGTGGGAGAGGGGGGGAGGGGGGGGGGGGGGGGGGGGGGGGGGGGGGGAGAGAAGCAGGGACTACCTGAAATTGGAGAATAGGTAGCAGTATTCTCATTTATCCAGGTCCAAATTTTAGAATGGTAACAAATTGCATTAAATAGAAGTATGATAGAAATAGTTTCAAGAAAAAAAAAAAGTAGAGTCAAACTCCAATAATTCCCCATCGGATTGTTTGTAAATTCTGATAGCTTGATGTCTGGCTCAATGAGGGCTGTTTCCCACTCATCCCCCAGCCCGAGTTCCATCACTGTCCGAGTTCCTGGAAAATACACTGCACTTGTTAACATCCAAAAACACATGGATTAAATGGTTAGGTAACATTTTGGGTCGAGACCCTTCTTCAGACTTGGTCTCGACCCGAAACGTCATTTATTCCTTCTCTCCAACCACGCTGCCTGACCCGTTAAGTTCCTCCAACATTTTGCGTCCATCTTTGGTTTAAATCAGCATCTGTAGTTCCTTCCAACACATGGATTAAGTAGTTGGTTTGCGTTAAGTGCGATAACACCCAGCACTCCAGAAAATCTGCTGGCCCAACACCAAATGGCTCGGGCATGTTGAAATATTTAGGTTTTATGCAGTCGTTTAAGATGCACGGACTTCTTTGCACAGCGGGTTGTGGAGGAAGATGCTTTTTTTTTTAAAATACATTGTGTTCAGATATCTGGCACACAAGGGTGGCACAGTGGCACAGCGGTAAAGTAACTGCCTTAAAACGCTTGCAGCACTGGAGACCCGAGTTCGATCCTGACTCTGTGTACTGACTGTACCGAGTTTGTACGTTCTCCCATGACCAGCGTGGGTTTCCTCTGAGATCTTCGGTTTCTTCCCACACTCCAACTACGTTCAGCTTTGTAGGTTAATTGGCTTTGAATAAGTGTAAATTGTTCATAGTGTGTGTAGGATAGTATTAATGTGTGGGGATTGCTGGTCGGCGCGGACTCGGTGGGCCTGTTTCCGTGCTTTATCTCTAAAAGTAAAACTAAAAGTCCGGAGGATGAGAAGTAACGTAGAAAATAGGTGCAGAAGGCAGCTATTTGGCCCTTCGAACCAGCGCCGCCATTCATTGTGATCATGGCTGATCATCCACAATCAGTAACCCTTGCCTGCCTTCTCCCCATATCCCTTGATTCCGCTAGCCCCAAGTGCTCTATCTAACTCTTTTAAATTCATCCAGTAAATTGGCCTGCACTGATTTCTGTGGCAGAGAATTCCACAAATTCACAACTCACTGTGTGGCAGAAGAGATTAGGTGAGAATGAAGGAAAGTCATTAATAAAAAAAAGAAGCACTGAGAGAGGGAGTAGCAGAACAGGACAGAGGGACTGCAGAGTTATCTCAAAAAAGTTTTCTTCAAACGTGTCATGTTATTACAGGACTGGAATAATGAATGTTCTTACTTGCTGCAAGTTGGCAGGCTTATTAAATTCATGTCTTTATCTTGTATTAAATGTTATACCATTTATCATGTACACTATGGATGGCTCAACTGAATCATGTATAGTCTTTCTGATGACAGCTTAGAGCACAACAAAAGCATTTCACTGTACCTCTGTATATGTGACAATAAACTAAACCAACTAAATAAATGATCAGTTATTCTATGTAAACAAAACCAAGATAGTGCAGCCATAGGGCATTGCGCAACCTTCTTAGTGCAAAGTTCATCGTGGTTTGGTGCTGAGGTGGGATTGTGGTTAGGGTTGAGCAAGGTATTTCAAGATCCTGATCATTGATGGGAAGAAGCTTTTCTTAAACCCAGAGTAATGGTTCTCAGGCTCCTGAATAAATGTTCCCCGATGGCAGTGGCGAGTTGAGAACATGACCAGGGTGGTGTGGATCTTTGATGGGATTAGCTGCCTTCTTGATGCAGCACTTCCCGTAGATTGCCTCGGTGGTGAGAATGATACAAGAGGTAATTAGGCCCCATTGGATTTATTCCGATTCTCAGGGACTCTGCATCACCACGCTGCACTGTTCAGATGTGGAACACAGCTGTACAGAGAAGCAGGGAGGCAGAGAGGCAGATAAAATTGTCTCTTGGATCCAACACATTGACATTAGTTGGGATTCTGAACTCACAGATCAGGTCAAAAAAGGACAAGTACATTTTCTTAAATTATTTTGCTCTAGTTAATATTAATATTCCTTATTTGTGCTCTTTTATACATTATTTAAAAAAGATAAAGTTACTTAAAATCTTTTGTTAATTGTTTTTGTAGTTTTTTAATTCAGCATTGTCTTCATTCAGGGGTATTCCACTAAGCCCCTATGGCCTCACTGTCAGGCCCAGAAGCAGTGAACACACACACACACAGGCCATAGACAACTGGCCACATGTGGGAAAGTCAGGATCGTGTTTGCCATTGATCCGGTCTCACCATATGCAACAGAGAATTAGATTCATATCCCTTCAAAGTAACAAACCAGGGGATTCAAACCGGTTATGGCGAGAAACAGGACAAAATCAGGCCCTTTGGTACATCTCTACCAATCATCAAGCAACCATCTTAAATCAGTCCTAAACACTGTAATGGAGTAACTCATCAGGTCAGGCAGCATCTGAGAATGGATAAACGACATTTCAGGAAGACTAATTCCAACCAGAAATGCTGTCTGTCCATTCTCTCCACAGATGCTGCCTGACCCGCTGAGTTACTCCAGCACTTAGTGTTTACAATAGGGCTGATATAAAACGGGTGCTTGATGACGGGTACAAATAATATTTCAGAAGTAGGCATGTTCACAGTGATTGCACAATGGTCAGCACCATGACTCCACACCTTATGCTGCAAGAATTGGACAATGTCCCAGCCTGGGTGAACCGGTGACAAGTAACATTCATGACACACAAGTGCAAGGCAGTGACAATATCCAACAATCCAGTTACGACCCAAGACATTCAATGACATTGCCATCATCAAATCTCCCACTATCAACATCCTGGGGGTTACCATTGACTAGTGACTGAACTGGAGTAGCCATGTACACAATGTGGCCACAAGAGCAGGTCAGAGATGAGGGATCCTGCTGAGAGTAATTTGTCTCTTATCTCCCCAAAGCAGTCCATTATCTGCAAAGCTCAAGCCAGGAGTGCAATGGAATACCGTCCACTACCCTGCATGAGTGCAGCTTTCACAATACTAAAGTAGCTCGACACCGTACAGTACATAGCAATCTACATAGCATCCACAACCATTCACTCACTCCATCACTGATGCAAAGTAGCAATAGTTTGTATCATCTACAGGATACAAATACGGATCACAGGACTCCTCAGACAGCAACTTCCAAATCCACAATCCCTATCAGCTGGAAGAACAAAGTCAATAAAAAGTATGGAAATACTACCACTTGGAAGTTGCCCTCCGGGCCGACATCAACCTGACTTGGAAATACATTACCAGTGCTTCACTGTCGCTGGGTCAAAATCATAGAACTGCGATATATATCCAAACCTCAAGGGTTGCAGTGGTTTAAGGCTGCAGCTCACCATCTTCTCAACTTAGGATGGATAATTAAAATTTTGGTTCAGCTTGCAAAGCCTGCATTTTTGAATGAATTAAAGGAAATGCTATCCATTGTTATAGGGTTTTCATATGGTGGACTGCTTTAAATATTAAGAGGTATAGATAAATAAAAAGAGGTACAGGCTCCAAACAGCTCACTGAAACCACCTGAGGTTGTTGCGAGGATCTTTAATACAAACATTTCCCAGATTTTAAGACTGGTGACACAGTACAAGCAAATAGATCCCTGCAAGACATTGCACATTGGCTGAAGCAACATGTGATCTCACTGCTTAGCCTCAAACTTACTGATTTCCGCACATTCAATGACATTTATGGAATAACAGTGTCAGACTGTGAAAAATAATCTGAAAAGTTCTGGAGGAGGGAGCTTGGTCACATGTAGACGTGCACCAGTGGCCCCACACACACACACACACAACAAAGGGGAAACATTGAATGTGCACTATTTTTAAAGGCAAAAACTATAACCTCTGCCATTATATATACAGCATTTTATTCTAAAAGTCTGACAGCATTAATGTTGCTGTAGGGGATCCTGGTATTTATTTGTTATTGCCATGGCTACAGAGATTGTGAAAAACTTTGTCCTTCGGGCATCAAGATCAATGAACTGAATCAGGTTTGGTCAGTTTGTTTCATAGCTTGTCCGATATTGTAAAAATATACAAAATCACAAAGATGTTTTGTTTCTCACTGTAGTGGACAGTCGAAGTATTGTTATTCACCTCACCATAAAATTAGATGATAACATTATGAACCTAACAGGCACATGGCCAAGATAAATGCAATAACATTTGGAAGCAGTGGCTAAATGTCATTCTATCAAATGTCAAGTGCAACAGTGTCATGAGTCACATGACTTCTGAACATGTCACATGGTTAAATTTTCAAAACAAGTCAAAATTGTTTTGGGAAGGGCATCATTGATTATTTGCTTCTTTTATATTCTAATCTTTAATTTTCTATGACTGAAACATCTGGTTTGAAAATAGCCCTGGTCACCTTCATCCAGCTGCTAGATTTTACTTGAAATTAAGTTAGTAACTTCATAAGTTCATAAGTGATAGGAGCAGAATTAGGCAATTCGGCCCATCAAGTCTACTCTGCCATTCAATCACAGCTGATCTATCTTTCCTTCTTAACCCCATTCTCCTGCCTTCTGACACCCGTACTAATCAAGAATATATCCATCTCTGCCTTCTAGAAGCATCAGCATATATTGATAAACACATTAAAATATTTAAATAATTATTTTAATCAGTAAACTACTGAACCTTTGCACCTGTGACTGGTTTTGAAATCATAAGGTGCTGCAGCAACAACAAAGTCTACCATGCATCAGAACAATGCCCATTAGAAAGCCACTTGATAGAAGTGAACTACAAAGCTGATCATCTCTTATACAATAATTGGTTCTTCAACATGTACATGGGTATGCTTCTTTAAAACAAATATTTGAGAAGGCGTCTAAATTTGACTTTTTGAGTAGGCATACAGCAAATCAGTAGATAACAAGGATCATGTATACATAACAAAACTGGATTTTTGGGTGCAAAGGCAATATCAGCATTCATTGCTTGTCTTGTATCACTGAAGGTTGCAAGGTACCATCTAGTCAAATCTATGGATTCAATACTCTAATGGCTCTTCCACCCGAACTGCAGATGATTGCAAGGTTTTACCGTGTAGAAGGACAAGAACAATGGTACATTTCCACGATAATGTGCGACGTGGAGGAGATCCCACAGATGGTGGTGTTCCCAGGTATCTATAATCCTTGATTCTTTAGGTAGTAAGATTTGCAACTTGGGAGGGGCTGTTGAAGTTCTAACAAGTTGCCAATGGCAATAAAATAGAAAGATTAAACAAGAACTTACGGTTTGAAGTTTGATCTTTATTTTATGAGAAGTTAAAGTGAGGGATTACATGAAGAAGCCCGCCAGCCCGCATGCGCATCACTCTTCAAAGCAGCTGTATGAAACCACAGAATAGTTGCTGACCTAAGCTAAAGGAAGATTAACGAGATTAGAACTACCGAATGATCTTTGTGAGAAGTAGGGTTGGGAGTGGAGGGCACGTAATCCCCCACTTCAACTTCTCATAAAATAAAGATCAAACTTCAAATGGTAAATTCTAGTTTAATCTTTCTATTTTATATCAAAGTCACATGAGTGACTACGTGAAGACATCAAAGCTCTGTGGTTTCATGCAGTGACCCAATCTGTGTGGGAACACTTAAGCAGATAAACCCTTAATGGTCAGAAAAAACATGAGTTATTAATATCATGATGCTTAACTTGCATACATGACCATTGTTCTTAACCAGACCCTAGTCCCAATAGACTGTTGAGTTTAGACAATAACTCATGCAACACTGTGCAAAATTCTATCTGCAAATACCCAGACATATTTAACCAAATTTTATAATTTATTAACTCGCACTATGTAAACTTCATGCTGTATGATGAAAGGGAAAATCCATTCTATTGGCTGCTAATGAGCCATCAGCAATATCTTGAGACTATTGAACATCAAAAGAACTATCTTCAATTTCACATTACTAGCAAACTGAGTGCACGTATACCTAATGACATCCCCGATCTCTGCTCTGGTGGGTATGTTGTCAAATTCAAATGTACGCAATCCTGCTCATTTGCTTGTGAGTTCATTCCCTATAACAAGCTACCCTAATGTCAGTTAAGACGTAGAGACCAAGCCGTAGAGAGAGCAGGCTATTCTAGACTGGGTATTGAGTAATGAGGAAGGGTTAGTTAGCAGTCTTGTTGTGCGTGGCCACTTGGGCAAGAGTGACCATAATATGGTTGAGTTCTTCATTAGGATGGAGAGTGACATTGTTAATTCAGAAACAAGGGTCCTGAACTTAAAGAAAGGTAACTTTGAGGGTATGAGATGTGAATTGGCCAAGATAGACTGGCAATTGATTCTTAAAGGGTTGACGGTGGATATGCAATGGAAGGCATTTAAAAACTGCATGGATGAACTATAACAATTGTTCATCCGTTTGGCAAAAGAATAAATCAGGGAAGGTAGTGCATTCGTGGATAACAAAGGAAATCAGGCATAGTATCAAAACAAAAGATGAAGCGTACAAATTAGCCAGAAAAAGCAGCCTAACAGAGGACTGGGAGAAATTCAGAGTCCAGCAGAGGAGGACAAAAGGCTTAATTAGGAAAGGGAAAATAGATTATGAAAGAAAACTGGCAAAAAGATTAGTTAAAACAAATGTAGGTCCCTTGCAATCAGAAACAGGCGAATTGATCATGGGGAACAAGGACATGGCAGACCAATTGAATAACTACTTTGGTTCTGTCTTCACTAAGGAAGACATAAATAATCTGCTGGAAATAGCAAGGGACCAGGGGTTAAATGAGATGGAGGAACTGAGTGAAATCCAGGTTAGCCGGGAAGTGGTGTTAGGTAAATTGAATGGATTAAAGGCCGATAAATCCCCAGGGCCAGATAAGTTGCATCCCAGAGTACTTAAGGAAGTATCCGCAGAAATAGTGGATGCATTAGTGATAATTTTTCAAAACTCTTTAGATTCTGAAGTAGTTCCTGAGGACTGGAAGGTAGCTAATGTAACCCCACTTTTTAAAAAGGGTGTGAGAGGGAAAACGGGGAATTACAGACCAGTTAGTCTAACATCAGTGGTGGGGAAAATTCTGGAGTCAGTTATTAAAGATGGGATAGCAGCACATTTGGAAAGTGGTGAATTCATTGGACAAAGTCAGCATGGATTTATGAAAGGTAAATCATGTCTGACGAATCTTATAGAATTTTTCGAGGATGTAACTAGTAGAGTGGATAAGGGAGAACCAGTGTATGTGTTATATCTGGACTTTCAGAAGGCTTTCAACAAGGTCCCACATAAGAGATTAGTATACAAACCTAAAGCACACGGTATTGGGGGTTCAGTATTGATGTGGATAGAGAACTGGCTGGCAGACAGGAAGCAAAGAGTAGGAGTAAACGGGTCCTTTTCAGAATAGCAGGCAGTGACTAGTGGGGTACCGCAAGGCTCAGTGTTGGGAACCCAGCTATTTACAATATATATTAATGATCTGGATGAGGGAATTGAATGCATCATCTCCAAGTTTGCGGAGGGCAGTGTTAGCTGTGAGGAGGATGCTAGGAGGCTGCAAGGTGACTTGGATAGGTTGGGTGAGTGGGCAAATGCATGGCAGATGCCGTATAATGTGGATAAATGTGAGGTTATCCACTTTGGTGGCAAAAACAGGAAAGTAGACTTATCTGAATGGTGGCCGATTAGAAAAAGGGGAGATGCAACGAGACCTGGGTGTCATGGTACACCAATCATTGAAAGTAGGCATGCAGGTGCAGCAGGCAGTGAAGAAAGCAAATGGTATGTTAGCATTCATAGCAAAAGGATTTGAGTATAAGAGCAGGGAGGTTCTACTGCAGTTGTATAGGTGTCTTGGTGAGACCACGCCTGGAGTATTGCGTACAGTTTTGGTCTCCTAATCTGATGAAAGACATTCTTGCCATAGAGGGAGTACAGAGATGGTTCACCAGACTGATTCCTGGGATGGCAGGACTTTCATATGAAGAAAGACTGGATAGACTCGGCTTGTACACGCTAGAATTTAGAAGATTGAGGGGTGATCTTATAGAAACTTACAAAATTCTTAAGGGGTTGGACAGGTTAGATGCAGGAAGATTATTCCCGATGTTGGGGAAGTCCAGAACTAGGGGTCACAGTTTAAGGATAAAAGGGGAGTCTTTTAGGACCGAGATGAGAAAATCATTTTTTACACAGAGTGGTGAATCTGTGGAATTCTCTGCCACAGAAGGTAGTTGAGGCCAGTTCATTGGCTATATTTAGGAGGGAGTTAGATGTGGCCCTTATGGCTAAAGAGATCAGGGGGTATGGAGAGAAGGCAGGGATGGGATACTGAGTTGGATGATCAGCCATTATCATATTGAATGGCGGTGCAGGCTCGAAGGGCCGAATGGCCTACTCCTGCACCTATTTTCTATGTTTCTATGTTTCTAAGCCAGAGATTGAGTAAAGGCTGTGTTCTTTATGCTGAGTTTGGTTGCTGAAAGCATAATTATCTTAAAACTGGTCCCATTAGGAAGAAAATGGACGAAATTTTGCATAATAATGTACTGATATACATTGCACACTACAATGAGTGTAGGCTATTAGAGTGGTCAAATAAAAGACACCCTGCATAACGTTAGTGAACAGTGGATGAATAACCAAACATTTATTGTCCAACTTATGGTACAACAGAAAATGACAAAGCAGCACAAGCAATGTCAATTGTGCTATCACATAAACGCTTCTCTGGGCTCAAACTGGAAGCCACACAAAACTACTGTTACTTCGGTTTAAAATTAACTCACATATGTTGTTCACAAGCTTCTCATACAATCGTGCCGAGCTAGCTGCCCGGGACTGAGTAAATAAGAGTTGCTTCAGCTGCCTACCATGGCGAATGAATAGGCAAATTGTCACTGTTAAATTTCATGTTGCCTCAATTGTAATATCACAAAAGGTATCTACCGATAACCCACAAGTTTTATCAGCTACGATTTTGCAAATTACCTAAAATTTGAATACACAATGCCCTTTAATCTGATTAGGGCAGCATCAGCTTCACCACTAGCGTTGTTATCAAAACAGCAGAATCTGTGCCTCGTGTGTATAGATATGGCAGAGTATGCAACTACAAGATCGATTCTCTGAATCAGTTAAATTGCAGAAACCCAATCATCCATCTTAAACTGGGTAAGTAAACCCATAATCCGATTAGCCAAATGCTAACCCGATTCGGCCTGCACCATATTTCTGTAATTTTTGAAAGTATCTGAAATATACCCTTCTAGTCCTTGGTCAGACCACTCGTCCTCGGATGAGCTGTCACTGATTGCACTCGGAACCCCAGTTCCGCTATTGATCCTATGGACGGAAATGTTTTAGCTTTTCTACCCGCGGAAGATGCATTATCTAGTTATTTGTGCATTTTGCTGATAACATATAATCAGAACCTAATGACTAGAGCTGAAACCACAGTCTCCCTTTGATGTGGGAATACGAGTTTCCTGTCAACTCTTGATTAAGAGTCACCACGAATACTCAGCATTTTTCCTCAAAGTGGAAAAAGGTATAATGCAAGGCTGAATCAGGAATTACCTTGCAGTCCTTTGACTGAAACCACATGTCTAAGTCACCAGAGTGCACAATACAATCTCTTCGACCCGCCACTCAATCAGGAATACTGGTATTGAGTGCCGATGGATTATTATCAATACATTGTTGATTCACAACATGAACCTACAGGTCAGATAAAATTATATTATATGCCAGACCAGCTTCCTGCTGGTAACTACCTATCCCAGAAAGGATGGCAATGATGATTCAAAATGAACCAGAAACTCTACTAACTGAGGAGAAATAAACCATATGTTGAGGAAGACTACAACTACTTCATTCTACTGAGCAGTCTGATAACCTCAATCACAGATGATGATGCAGTGCTTCCCCATGGCCAGCCAGTTCCATGATGGTCTACCCCGAGCAGTGTAGCCAAACCGTTCCTACTTGGAACTTACAAAGGGTACTATGCAAGTCACTCTGCCAATGTCTCTACATCAACCTGATCTATCCCAGAGACATTGAAACTACTAGGCAGCCCATGCTGCCAGTAAACCCAACCTGGGCCGACAGACTGCTCCATTTCGGAGTTTACAGAGGTTACTTCTCGGACCGGAGGCTTGTGACTAGTGGTGTGCCTCACGGTTCAGGAGTGGTCGCCGTCTGTGTATGGCAGCCTGCCTGCAGTCCGTTTCTTCACCTTTTTTTAATTTTAAGTCCTGTCCAAAATGTTAGTGGAGGTCTTTTATGTGGTGGGTGGGGGTGGGGAAGGGGGAAACTTTATTTCTTAGTCACCTACCTGGTCGGAGAGGCAGCATCCCTCCGAGCTGCTTCTTCGCCCCGTCCTCGTGGCCTACCATCGAGAATGGAGTGGCGTTTCCTGTCGGGACCGGCCAGACTACAGCTTCGGTGGCGGCACAGCGCAAGGACATCATCACGGAGCGGAGCTACGGAGCGGGCGATGTCTTACCGGGTAATGCGGTAAGCTCCGGACCGCTGTGGCCGCCAACTCCCAACATCGCGGAGCTGTGGCTGCGGGCGTCCGGCCGCGGGCGGCGCTGAATTTGGAGCGCCGCGGAGCCTGGGATCGAGTTCGCCGGAGTCAGAGATCCAACCGGTGCGGCCTGAGGGCTACGAGTGCCCTGGACTCCGGTCTCCGGGGAGGAGGCAGCCACTCCAGACTTTCCCAGCCGCTTGAGGAATTGTTTCACCCGACGCTGGAGTTCCATCTTCACGGCAAGAGGGCCCTGAAAATTATCGGACTGGCAGCAAGGCCACAAATGGTCCCCGACCTCGGGTGTTTCAGAGGAAGAGGACTTAACTTTCTGGTGCCTTTCCCCACAGTGGAAATTTTTGATTCTGCTGTGGAGGGACGTTTGTGTTGAACTCTAATGTGTTGTGTCCATTTTATTTATTTTTTTTTAACCTTTTTCTATGGTTTGTATGGAAACTTATTATTTAATTTATGTAAAGCACTTTGGTGTGAATGCAAGTTGACTTAAAACGTGCTATATAAATAAAACTTACTTACTTACTTACTTACGGTTTGGTGCTGGGCCAGTTACTGTTTGTCATCTACATCAATTATTAGGGTGAGAAAATACAGGGCAAGATTAGCAAGTGCTGATGATATCAAAGCGAATGGTTTTGCAGATAGTGAAGATAGTTGTGAAAGATTGCAGCAGGATCTGGATCGATTGGCCAGGTGGGTGGAGGAATGGTTGATGGAATTTAATACAGAGATGTATGAGGTGTTGCATTTTGGGATGCCGAACAAGGGCAGGACCTACACAGTAAATGATAGGCCTCTAGCTAGTGTTGTAGAGCAGAAGGATCCAGGAGTACAGGTGCATGGTTCCTTGAAGGTCGAGTGGCAGGTGGATAAGGTGGTCAAAAAGATTTTTGGCACTTTGGCCTTAATCAGTCAGAGTATTGAGTATAGAAGTTGGGAGGTCACGTTGCAGTTGTATGAGACGTTGGTGAGACCACATTTAGAATATTGTGTTTAGGTCTGGGCACCATGTTATAGGAAATATTTTGTCAATCTTGAAAGAGTTCAGAAAATATTTATGAGGTTGTTGCTAGCACTAGAGGGTGTGAGCTATAGGGAGAGGTGGAGTTGGCTGGGTCTATATTCCATGGAGCACAGGAGGATGAGGGATGATCTTATAGAGGTGTACAAAATCATGACAGGAATAGATCGGGTAGTTGCACAGAGTCTCTTACCCAGAGTAGGGGAATCAAGGACCAGAGAGCATAGGTTCAAGGTGAAGGGGAAAAGATTTAATAGGAATCCGAGGGGTGAATTTTTCACACAAAGGGTGGTGGGTGTATGGAACAAGCTGCCAGAGGAGGTAGTTGAGGTTGGGACTATCCCATCATTTTTAAGAAACAGTTAGACAGGTACATGGATAGGACAGGTTTGGGGGGATATGGACCAAGCACAGGCAAGTGGAACTAGTGGAGCTGGAACACTGTTTGCCACTATGGGCAAGTTGAGCCGACGGGCCTGTTTCCAGACCGTATCATTATATGGCGTTATCCCAGTCATTAGGATTTGGCTGTTGACGTAACACTGATTCCAATGGATTGGGGGCTTATCTGGGATACAAATCAACTTTTGATAGTTAGTCATAATTAAAAGTAAAGCAGTTAACTGGAACCTTCCATAAATTGAACACACCACCTCACCTCAGTTCTTACGGCATTCCTCGTGCCATTTGTAATAGACATGGCAATGCCCAAAAAGGTTGCAATCAGGCCTGAATCGGCATCTCAAATGCCCAGGAACAATGGAGGTCACAAAAAGTGGTGAACACTGCCCAGTCCATCGTGGGCACTGACCTGCTTCAAAACAAGTCCGTGGTCCCCGCCTGCTTCAAAAAATCCATCATTGTACCAGTACCAAAAAATGCCTCCCCAGCCTGTCTGAATGACTACCGTCCGGTGGCCCTTACCTCGGTAGTCATGAAATGCTTTGAGAGGCTGGTGAAGAAACACATCTGCGCCTTCCTCCCTCGCAACATGGACCCGTTGCAGTTCGCATACCGTCCGAACAGATCCACGGACGATGCGGTCTCTCAGGTTTTGCACACCGCTCTCTCTCATCTTGACAGCCAGAAGTGGGGGCTACGTGAGGATGCTGTTCATAGACCAGTTCAGCCTTCAACACGATAGTCCCCACCAGACTGGCCGGGAAGCTACTGGAATTTGGGCTCAACACCTCCCTGTGTGCCTGGGTCCTGGACTTTCTCACCGCCAGGCCCCAAGTAGTCAAGATGGGACGGAATAAATCGAAGTCCCTCACCCTGAGCACAGGATCGCCCCAGGGTTGCGTCCTCAGCCCCCTATTGTACTCCCTGTACACACATGACTGTGTGGCTAGGTTCAGCTCCAACTCAATAATTAAGTTTGCTGATGACACTGTGGTGGTGGGCCTGATCTCAGACAACGATGAAAAGGCCTACCGGGAGGAGGTGGCTGATCTAGCACTCTGGTGCCACGACAACAGCCTCCTCTTGAACATCAAAAAAAAACGAAGGAGCTGATCATGGACTTTAGGAGGGCACATCATCCGAGGACGTACACTCCATTGAGGATAAATGGGAATACTGTGGATAGAGTGAGCTGTTTTAAATATCTGGGAGTCCACATCTCTGAGGATATGACATGGACATCACACGCCGCAGCACTCGTGAGTAAGGCAAGGCAGCGCCTTTACCACCTCAGGCAATTGAGGAAATTCAGAGTGTCTCCGAGGATCCTCCAGTGCTTCTACTCAGCGGCTGTGGAAAGCGTCTTGTCTGGAAATATTACCATCTGGTTTGGCAATTGCTCTGCCCAGGACAAGAAGGCTCTGCAGAGAGTAATGCGTTCGGCCGAATGCACTATGGGAACTGAGAAAACATAGAAACATAGAAAATAGGTGCAGGAGTAGGCCATTCCACCCTTTGAGCCAGCACCACCATTCAATATGATCATAGCTGATCATCCAAAATCAGTATCCCATTCTGGCTTTTTCTCCACTATCCCTTGATTCCCAGCACTAAGAGCTAAATCTAACTTTCTCTCTTGAAAACTTGAAAAGTTGACTTGATAATACCACAGAGTATGTAGTGGTCAGTAAAAAGAACAAGCAAAAAACAATCTAGCTGGCCACATTAAGCTCAAGAAGGAAGCAATGGTTTCTGTTGTGGTGAAAAAAAATTATATGAGAAAACATGACATTTTGAGCATTGATTCAAAAGAGTTGAAGATACCAAATTTGTTGCTGGCTCTAAAACTCTTTTTGGTTGTGTTTTGGTTAAGATAATTCATCTTTCACCAAAATTTAGCAAAAGGGGCTAAAATTTAGCAACAGGGGCAATACTCTGCATTGATTGAAAAGTTTGAATCGGCCAGACAATGCTTCTTCTGAGTGCTTTTGTTCAAGGTATTCTCCTTCAGAACAGCAATCGTGGGCCTATACTGCAGTAAGGGAATTTTTAATCCATATAAAATGGTGCCAAAACTAATCAACAGAAGATAGAACTTTGAAACAAAAAACACAGCCACACCAGTTTGTCGTGGAATATAGTGTAGACTGAAAACAACAGACATTTTTCAAAGTCGAAGAGAATTTCTTTGGAAACAAAGTTAGATGAGTTGGGCCAAATGGTCTGTTTCTGTGCACATTTGGAGTGGTATAGAATTTGTGGGGAAAAAAAGGGTTACAACATTGATGGATAATTTTGAATTAACTTTCTAAAAACACCATTACCTCAGCTCTAGTTGTAATTTCTTAGGAAAACACAAATGACAATAGACAAATGAAGAACAGTGTCAATTGTATCAGGACCGGTGGCCAGTTCACCATCCAAATCAACACACAGAGTGGAATGAGGAAGGGATTCCCACCAACAACTTCAATTATTGCATCTCTGTTTATTTAATTACTTGAAGGGAAATTCATATAATGTGCCAATATCAATGTCTGTAGGTTAGGAAGAGCACTTTAAATATGAAAACAAAGACCATCACAAGACAAGCTGATGGGGAAGTAGAGACGGTCTCAGTGATCAACTGATCAGGACTAGATTGTGTCCATCAAATTTCTGCCCTTCCTCCTTGTTGCAAATGGGATTTTGAGAATTGCCCTTGACAATTTTCAATCTGCATTTCCCATGGGCTCGGGTCAGGATAATGCTGCATTTTTATTGACCAAGATAACATACAAACATGGAGGCGCTTTGTAAAGCCTCTAGGATCCCAAATGATAGCGTAACACCTATTTTTGATCACACCTGCTCCATTAAAACTAAATAGCTTCATTTGATATTTTGAATACCCGCACCTTTTGGGCTGTTTCATAGGGTTCTCATAGATTGAGTTGGGCCCTTTGCAAAGTAGAACAGATCACTAACATCTTCTGACAATCACAGATTTTTCCACTCTATTTTCGGAGGCCATACTGTGAAATGTATAGTTTAGAAATACAATGTGGAAACAGGCCCTTCGGCCCACCAAGTCCATGCTGACCAGCGATCCCCGCATACTAATACTATCCTACACACACTGGGGACAATTTATAAATTAAACCAAGCCAATTAACCTATGTCTTTGGAGAGTGGGGGGAAACCCAGGTAGGTCACGGGGAAAATGTACAAACTCCGTACAGACATCATTTGTAGTCAGGTCTCTGCTGCTATAAGGCATCAACTCTACCGCCCTTATGAATCACCTAAAAGTCGTGGTTGGTTGCCAAAAGAAACTTTCCTAAAAGTCCATGCCAGGAGACTGCACAGAGATGTTACTAGATGCTAAATGGTATGATTAGGACTAAAAACTAGTTAATTGGTCTGTGCAGATAACAGTAGACGAAATCTCAAGTATATTAAAGACAGGATGGTGAAACTAACCTGAAGCACGTTGAAATTTTGGAATGGGTTTGAAAGAGCATGCGCAGTGACTGGAGAACATCTGAAGGTTTTTCTGCGTGGGATGAAAATTCAAGCTGGCAAACCAGCAATGATCCAATTTCAACAGACCAAAAAGGTGCTAGTTTTGAGGCCTTGCCAAGTGAACCTTTGAAAGCTATCTTGCTTCACAAAAAAAAAGCAAAATTATTTCTGAAGCTTATTTTACTGCATCTGTGATGTTTTGTTGTTGACATCATACTGTGATCATTAATAAAAGATAATGATATTATAACGTATGAAATATTCAGCATTGAAGCAGGGATGGAAGGAGAATACAAACAAGCCTCCATAACCGTCAATAAACAATCTCAGATACAGCTCACAGTAATCTGACATGTTGGGCATTCGGACGTCTCAGGTTGGGTAGGAAGTTAACAAAGAACAATAATGTACTCAGCAACCCCTCAGCTTGCAAAGGAACTGCTTTCAGCAAAAGATAGAATAAAGCACAAGAGGGCACTATCTGAACAATGTTAATTGGAGCCATCAAGGACACTGGTTTCAATGCCTGGGTCACAGCCAAGCAGGCATGGGCACTGCGCGAGGGTTTCATAGTCATTCAAGGCCTAGTCTTCTCTCACAGCACCTGTTTGGGTCACTAACTCCTGGAACTGAGGGTTTTTAGCCTTTATGCTTTGCAGCAGGCAGTCTGTGCTAGACCAGCTCGCATATGGATGTCCAAAGGCAGGAGAACAACCCACGTTGTTAACAAGCTCAGAGGCTGCTTAAATGATCCAAGTCAGCTGACATCGTTGGCCCAGATAACCAGAAAATGACTACAGTTTAATTGCCAACACTTTTTTTTTTTTTAGCGTTAAATAATGCTACCCTTTCTATTGCTGACTTGTCACAATGATCTCACTGTGAGCTTCACCTGCCAATTTAATTAAATTAACACAAAAAACATGTCAACTGTCTCTTTGCAAACCATGTTGAAAAGTAAACCAAAATAACTTTTTTTCCCCCAATCATTCATGGGATGGAAATCACCACCATTAGACACAAAGTGCTGGAGTAACCCGGTGGGTCAGGCAGCATCCCTGGAGAAGAAGAATAGATAATGTTTCACATCAGGACTCTTCTTCAGACCTCCTCTTCTGAAGAAGGGTACCAACTCGAAATGTCATCTATCCAGCTGGCCACAATTCAGATTGAGGACAGTATTCTTAAGGGATTTGATTCCATGTTGGGAAGCATTCCTGGTTCAGCTTTCAAACATGCCCACAGGAATCATGCACGGCAGGGGTGAGAGTGAGTGTCAGCCACAGGCAGGCTTTCAAAACAGATTCTAAAAACAATGTCAGAACCGTGTGTTGGCTACACTTTTGAGTTTATTAGTAAAATGCAGCCAAGAAATTTTCAAAAGGAACCTTTTACCATTTTTCTCTGAGCCTGGGCTTTCCAACAGTGCATCTTAAAGATGTTGAATCAGCATATCAAAGCATTTTACGCTCCACAAAACACTGAAGACAGCACATTCAGATATAAGAATATAAGAAATAAAGTGGATGAGCTTGAGGCTCAGTTAAAAATTGGCAAATGTGATATTGTGGGAATTACAGAGACATGGCTGCAAGAGGGCCAGGGCTGGGAACTGAATATTCAAGGATAAACCTCCTATTGAAAAGACAGACAGGTGGGCAGAGAGGGGCGTAGCTCTGTTGGTGAGGAATGAAATTCAGTCCTTTGCAAGGAGTGACATTGAAACAGGAGATGTGGAGTCAGTATGGATAGAACTAAGGAATTGTAAGGGTAAAAATAAACTAATGGGACTTATCTACAGTTCCCCAAACAGTAGCTTTGATATGGGGACAAATTGAATCAAGAGTTCAAATTGACATGTAGTAAAAGTAATGCTGTGGTTGTTATGGGAGATTTCAACATGCAGGTCGACTGGGAAAATCAGGTTGGTACAGGACCCCAAGAAAGGGAGTTTGTGGAGTGACTCCATGATGGATTCTTAGAACAGCTCATACTGGAGCCTGCCAGGGAGAAGGCATTTCTGGATTTAGTGTTGTGTAATGAACCGGATTTGATAAGGGAACTTGAGGTTAAGGAGCCATTAGGAGGTAGTGACCATAATATGATAAGTTTTAATCTACAGTTTGAGAGGGAGAAGGGGAAATTGGAGCAGTCGGTGTTACAGTTGAACAAGGGGGGACTATGGAGCCATGAGGGAGGAGCTGGCCAAAGTTGTTTGGAAATATACCCTAGCAGGGATGACAGTGGACCAACAATGGCAAGTATTTCTGGGAATAATACAGAAGGTGCAGGATCAGTTCATTCCAAAGAGGAAGAAAGATTCCATGGGGAGTAAGGGGCGACTGTGGTTGATAAGGGAAGTCAGGGACAGTATAAAAATAAAAGAGAAGTACATAGCAAACATGAGTGGGAAGCCATTGTGTAACATTTAAAGAGCAAGAGAAGATAACTAAAAAGGCAGGGAGAAAAAGATGAGGTATGAAGGTAAGCTAGCCAAGAATATAAAGGAGGATAGTAAAAGCTTCTTTAGGTATGTGAAGAGGAAAAAAAATAGTTAAGACCAAAGTTGGACCCTTGAAGACTGAAAAAGGTGAATTTATTTTGGGGAACAAGGAAATGGCAGATGAGTTGAACAGATACTTTGGATCCATCTTCACTAAGGAGAACACAAACAATCCTCCTGATATAGTAGTGGCCAGAGAAACTGAAGGTAATTCACAATAGGCAGGAAATTGTGTTGGGTACACTAATGGGACTGAAGGCTGATAAATCCCCAGGGCCTGACGGTCTGCATCCCAGGGTACTTAAGGAAATGGCTCAAGAAATTGTGGATTCTTTGGTGTTCATTTTCGAATGTTCTATAGATTCAGGTTGTCCCTGTGGATTGGAGGGTAACCAATGTTATCCCACTTTTTAAGAAAGGCGGGAGAGAGAAAACAGGGAATTATAGACCAGTTAGCCTGACATCGGTGGTGGGGAAGATGCTGGAGTCAATCATAAAAGATGAAATAGCAGCACATTTGGATAGTCCAAGTCAGCATGGATTTAAGAAAGGGAAATCATGCTTGACTAATCTTCTGGAACTTTTTGAGGACGTAAGTAGGAAAATGGACAAGGGAGAGCCAGTGGATGTAGTGTTCCTGGACTTTCAGAAAGCATTTGATAAGGTCCCACATAGGGGATTAGTGGGCAAAATTAGGGCACATGGTATTAGGGGTAGAGTGCTGACATGGATAGAAAATTGGTTGGCAGACAGGAAACAAAGAGTAGGGATTAACAAGTCCCTGTCAGAATGGCAGGCAGTGACTAGTGGGGTACCGCAAGGCTCGGTGCTGGGATCGCTGCTATTTACAATATACATCAATGATTTCGATGAAGGGATTCAAAGTAAAATTAGCAAATTTGCAGATGACACAAAGCTGGGTGGTAGTGTGAATTGTGAGGAGGATGACTTGGACAGGCTGGATGAGTGGGCAGATGCACGGCAGATGCAGTTTAACGTGGATAAGTGTGAGGTTATCCACTTTGGTAACAAAAACTGGATGGCAGATTATTATCTAAATGGTGTCAAATTAGGAAAAGGGGAAGTACAACAGGATCTGGGGGTCCTTTTTCATCAGTCAATGAAAGTAAGCATGCAGGTACAGCAGGCAGTGAAGAAAGTGAATGTTGGCCTTCATAACAAAAGTAATTGAGTACAGGAGCAAAGAGGCCCTTCTGCAGTTTTACAGGGCCCTAATGAGACCACACCTGGAGTATTTTGTGCAGTTTTTCCATGTTCCCGATGTTGGGCGAGTCCAGAACCAGGGACTACAGTCTAGGAATAAGGGGCATGTCATTTAGAACGGAGATGAGGATACACTTTTTCACACAGAGTTGTGAGTCCGTGGAATTCTCTGCCTCAGAGTGCGATGGAGGCCAGTTCTCTGGATACTTTCAAGAGAGAGATTGATAGGGCTCTTAAAGATAGCGGAGTCAGGGGATATGGGAAGAAGGCAGGAACGGGGTACTGATTGTGGATGATCAGCCATGATCACATTGGATGGTGGTGCTGGCTCGAAGGGCTGAATGGCCTACTGCCCCTATTGTCTATTGAAGGCAGCTATTTCTGAAGCCATCTCAATGTGAACACAGAATGTACTGCAGATGCTGGTTTGTACCAAAGAGAGACGCAAAGTACCAGAGTAACTGTGTTGGTCAGGCAACATCTTTGGAGTAATGGGATGGGTGACATTTGACTTGGGACCCTCCTTCATTCACCCAGACCTGCAATGGACACCAACTTCATTAATCCTAACTCAGCGGATCAGGCACCATCTCTGGAGAAAAGGAATGGGTCTGAAGAAGGGTCCCATCCCGAAATGTCACCCATCCTTTTTCTCCAGAGATGATGCCTGACCCGATGAGTTACTTAAACACTTTGTGTCTATCAACGTGAACATATATGAATCTGATACAGCAAAACAACATTAATGAAGGAAAAGCAGAAAAGACACTAGACAAGATCACACTGAACCAAGACACTCTATGGTACATGCTGCTAGACCTTTTCCTTCGACTTCAGCTCCAACTTCTTCTGTGTCCAAACTTGGAAGTATGTGTTGAGAACAGTGATGCCAGGGCAACTGGGATCTGAGTGATTGATGGGCCCAGCACAATTACTCCATAATCAATGGGATACGAGGCATGGTGAGAAAAATGGAACTACAGAGAAGGAATGTAAACCAAACTGAATTAAATACTGAGGAGAAGGAAAGATGATGAAAAAGTGAAAGGAAAAACAAAAAATATATAGAATGTCCTCTCGTTTGTATTTTCATAAATTTTCAATCCTTTACAATGAACAGTGATAATGTGGATTAGCCAAATAGTTTGTATTCCGGGCCAATAGAACTTGTTAGCAATTAACAATTGTCAATATGTTAATGCATTAGCTTGTTAAAAAAAAAGCAGCTCCAACTTCCTTCAACCTGCTCTATCATTGGAATAAATTCAAATTCACCAAGTTGTCAGAAGTAATGAGAAGACCAAGCACAAGTATAGAAGTTGGGAGGTCATGTTGCAGTTGTATCAGACGTTGGTGAGACCGCATTTAGAGTATTGTGTTCAGTACCGGGCACCATGTTATAGAAAATATATTGTCAAGCTTGAAAGGGTTCACAGAATATTTACGAGGATGTTGCCAGGACTAGATGGTCTGAGTTATAGGGAGCGGTTGAGTATGCTGGGTCTCTATACCTTGGAACCAGGAGGATGAGGGGTCATCCTCCTGAGTAGAATAGATCGGGTTAAATCTCTTGTCCAGAATAGGGGAATCGAGGACCAGAGGACATAGGTTCAACGTGAAGGGGAAAAGATTTAACAGGAATCTGAGAGGTAACTTTTTCACTCAAAGGGTGATGGGTGTATGGAACAAGCTGCCACAGGAGGTACTTGAGGCTGGGACAATCCCAACGTTTAAGAAACAGTTAGACAGGTACATGGATAGAACAAGTTTGGAGGGATATGGAGCAAGCGCAGGCAGGTGGGACTAGTGTAGCTGGGACATGTTGGCCGGTGTGGGCGAGTTGGGCTGAAGGGCCCGTTTCCACACTGTATGACATATGATGTCCTTTATATGACGTAGCATGTTTCTGGAGATTCACAACTTGCAGCATTTCACAATGCCCTGAATTTGTTGTCCAATTGTTTTCATTAGCAATGGTGCATTATATTATGGTGAGAGACGGGAGACTTCCTCAGGAACTTGATGTCATAGTTCGAAAGGCCCAAATTTATGAAAACATTGGCAAGAACAAGAGAAAGGGAAAGCTAATTTCAACATAATCATCCTCCCAATGAAATGCTTGGGAACACAGCTATATCAAAAGACTACACCCCATTTAATCATAGATAAGTGTGCTTCCATCCGGCAGCACACTCAGAACTAGCATTGGGAATTGTCACATTGTGTCATAGCTTTAGTGACAATTGCATGGTTCTGTGAATGAAAATTGTCAACAATTGCTTCATACGATAATCCTATTCTGGTTTGTCATCATTAGTCTGGCACCTAAATAGAGATGGAGAACTGAAGTGCTGCCACAAGAAAACCAATGTCCAGTGAATCAATGGTCCAACAAAGAAACCTTTTCAACTAGCTTCAAATGATAGGATTTAGAGTGCCTGGTCTTCCCGGAAATTCAAAAAGCACCAATACTGTTGATGAAATGGTCCATGAGATCTAGAAACTGGTTATCAGTGAATTCAAGCCACTCTCAACAGAAAATCGCTAGTACTGCAAGCAGTTGAAATTTCTGATCCTCTAAAACAAGTCTCACATCCCAAAGAATAAATGGCGAATTAGATCTCAGAAGACTCCGCAACGAAACGATAACCATGATATGCATGGATTCTTCAGCACCATCAAAGCTCAAACACCCAAGGAGTCATCAAGAGAGTTTAACAAGAGCGGCAACAGCACGCGCTAGAAGAACCAGCTCAAAGCTGTCCTTAACTGAGAATGTCTTTCACATTCTTGACTTGATTGTGTTCTTGTCTCCATCCCATCGTCCACTATTTATGACAATCTAGCCTACTACAGCTAGAAATTTTAAATGTTGTCAGGCAGCTGAAAAAGGACTAGGGGTCAGGGAAAAAAAAATCATGGCTGAAATACCAAAATATACCAACTTGCAACACAAATGTATGAATTTGCCTCCCTCATCTGGAAAGATGTGACCCTGGTGGGGAATCTCAAGAGACCTCATAATTGGGATCATCTTCAAAGACTGGAGGCAAGTCCAATTGTGATCATTAGAGATGAATCTCCCAAATGTCTGCCACAGGAAAAGTCTTCACAAGAATGCTTAACAATCTCCTCAGTAGCCGGAGAATAATAATGAGGTTATAATATGGACTTAATCATCAGGAGGTACTTAGAAACATAGAAACATAGAAATTAGGTGCAGGAGTAGGCCATTTGGCCCATCGAGCCTGCACCGCCATTCAATATGATCATAGCTGATCATCCAACTCAGTATCCCGTACCTGCCTTCTCTCCATACCCCCTGATCCCTTTAGCCACAAGGGCCACATCTAACACCCTCTTAAATATAGCCAATGAACTGGCCTCAACTACCTTCTGTGACAGAGATTTCCACAGATTCACCACTCTCTGTGTGAAATTTTTATTTTCTCATCTCGGTCCTAAAAGACTTTCCCCTTATCCTTAAACTGTGACCCCTTGTTCTGGACTTCCCCAACATCGGGAATAATCTTCCTGCATCTAGCCTGTCCAACCCCTTAAGAATTTTGTAAGTTTCTATAAGATCCCCCCTCAATCTTCTAAATTCAAGCGAGTACAAGCCGAGTCTATCCAGCCTTTCTTCATATGAAAGTTCTGCCATCCCAGGAATCAGTCTGGTGAACCTTCTCTGTACTCCCTCTATGGCAAGAATGTCTTTCCTCAGATTAAGAGACCAAAACTGTACACAATACTCCAGGTGTGGTCTCACCAAGACCCTGTGCAACTGCAGTAGAACCTCCCTGTTCCTACACTCAAATCCTTTTGCTATGAATGCTAACATACCATTCGCTTTCTTCACTGCCTGCTGCACCTGCATGCCTACTTTCAATGACAGGTGTACCATGACACCCAGGTCTTGTTGCATCTCCCCTTTTCCTAATAGGCCACCATTCAGATAATAGTCTACTTTCCTGTTCTTGCCACCCATGTGGATAACCTCACATTTATCCACATTATACTGCATCTGCCATGCATTTTGCCCACTCACCCAACCTATCCAAGTCACCTTGCAGCCTCCTAGCATCCTCCTCACAGCTAACACTATCCCCCAGCTTCGTGTCATCCACAAACTTGGTCTTCTTCACATGATAAATTCAAGAAAAACATAAGAAACAGCACAAACCCCTATACATGATCTTTCTTGACGATTGAGCAAATTGATTATGGGGAATTCTCCTTAAAATTGGCTGCCCTCAGAATTTTGGCGCAATTTAATGTTGGTGATAACATGCCAGCCATCATCCTAACCCAATCTGAGATGAGGTAAGATACAAGCATGGCTATGATATCGTAGCAACACTTCATTCTTCCACACCACAATATTGTATCTCAGCTCCAAGCCTCCCATCAGACTGGTGGGAATCTGCAGGAAACCATCCATACTTCCACATCACCACTCCAGAACCAAGATCACAACAATGTCAGTTATCACATGACAGTGCCCAAGTGCTAGCAACAGACTCATAATCGGCCAAGCATTATTGAATTACACCCTTCCTATATGCTATCAAGACATGGATGAGTAATACATTGTTTTTTCCAGCTTAGTCGCCACTGGCTGAAGTAATCTTAAACCATTTTGATTCAGCACAACCTGAATTGTAATGGCAGCTCCAACAAAGCAGATTTCATTATTTCCCAAAATAAAGCAGAGTAAAAAATATTTATAAGATGACACCAACAAGTGTGAACTTATCATAGCTGCAAAATCATATTCAAGTCATGTTATCATTTTGTAGATTGCGCCAACGATTCAAAGCCCAAAAGTTGACGAGTATATTTGCCAGGCATGTTTAGTCTGACTTATTAACACCTATTACCCACAATGCCACTGTGAAATGCAGTTCAACCACTAAAGCAAACTGGATGTTGAAAATTTAATGAGCTCAGCACCACAAGAGCTAGCAAAGCTGCCTTCCAGTAAAGGATCTGACTTCCACTGGTCTATCTTTGTGTTCTTGCAGACTGACATCCTGCAGCAAGATAACAGCACAAAGAGGCTGGCAGATGTTTAACAAGCCCATTTCCTCCACACAGATGACAGTTCTTCTTCAGCGCACGGTATGATTTGCCATTCTAGCAGTTTTATAATTAGTATTTTTACTACACGCAAAAGGCCTGTGCCATCCTGTGCCAGACATTTCCACATTTGCTGCCTCTCACAGCAGGCTGCTGCTGCCCAACCATCTGCTTCCCCAGCTTTTGTGTAGGTAGGAAGACAAATCCTTTGCTCAACGGTTGTAGTATGGAGGGCTGTAGTTATGTGGAAATTGGCTTGCTGGTTTATTCTCAGTGGAATGCGGGAGATTGAGGGGTGACATTATAATTTAATAAAATTATGGGGCTTTGATAGAATAGCTAGAGTCTTTCTCCCCCCTGGTGAGTCTATAATTAGAGTACTCGGGTTTAGGTTGTGAGGGGAGAATGTTTTAAAATTATTTTCCCATGCATAAAGATATAATGTAAAACTCTGTCCTGCATGCAATCCAGGCAAATCAAATCAAACTCGTGCAATCATACCACACACAAATACAACAGATAGTGCAAGACAGAAAATAAACAGAGTGCAGAATATAGTGTTCCAGCTATAGAGAAAGTACAAGGACTGCAGTGAGGTAAATTTGAAGATTGGGAAGACATCCTTTGCATACAAGAAGTAAATGAAAAGTCAATCTGAGGGGTAAATGTTTCACACAAAGGATGGTGTATCTGCCATTTTAAATGTTGTAATTGTATCTGCTTCTGGCAGCTTGGTCCAAGCCTTGAAATGGGAGTGGTTATTGCCATAGATTGTTGGAAAGTATCTCCCATTGTCAGCTTTGCAAACTCTGAAAGCAGCCATTAGTTAATGTGCATGGGTTTTTATTGTGAGAAATTCATGTCAAAGCATTGCTTGATGTTCTTCAGTCTTGGAGCTATATGATATCAGCAGAGCTCACTCTGGAGGCACTGTTCAATGTACAGCCAAGCAAGGCTCTTGATAAACCTGGTTTCCAGGCAAGTCTAAAGCAGTTTGTAATCCACCCCTGATTAACAGGATTGACTCCAGCATGACAGAGCAGAGTATTGGGCTTAGACACAGGCTTATTTATCTCTCAAAACCACAACTCATTGTTTGTACATATTTAATCATAGTTATAAAACAGCATGTCTTTACAATCTTGCAACTCAAAACTTCCCATCAACACAAGATTGACACTTTAAGACACACAATTATCCTGCGTTTGCACTCAGTATCAAGGTAGCAGTCTGAATAATACCCTCAAAGGACCAATTTGTGGCATAGACCTCCTCTTTTTCAATATTGGTGTCCTCAGGCATCTGTTCAAAAGGAATCCTTGGCATCCAGTAGGAAGTGTTTGCAAAACCTGCACACTTGCTCAACATACAAGGAAGGTTTGAGCAAGGTAGCAGACGACTCCTCATTGGACTGCAGTCCAACCTTGGAAGCTTTGCAAAAGTTAAGGAAGAAGTACAATAAATTAATGTATGTGTTGGTGCATTATGACCTAGTGTGTTTTGAATGTGTCCGATCATGGAAAGGAAACTAGATGCATTTGATTTAATCATAAATGACACCTTTATTTAAGGTCTTCAAGCAGGGCTACCCATGCAAAACATTACTTCAACCTGTAATTTCTTGTGGAACATTACTTTTTATCTCAGCTTTATCTCATTTTAGAGTCACAGTGGGGTGGGAGATTGTAACCTTCACGCGGTCCGCCCTGTTTCAACGAATGCAATCAACCTGGTGTGCACGATCAAATAGAACAAGATGTCGGTATACACAAATGCTGGAGAAACACAGCGGGGCGCAGCAGTATCGATGGAGCGAAGGAGATAGGCAACGTTTCGGGCCGAAACCCTTCTTCAGACTAAGAACAAGTTGTCCTACAACTTTAGGCTGTGCACCCCATACACAAGAAGAAGAAGAAGAGTCAGTGTTAGACACAGTGGAAACAGGCCCTTTGGGCCAACTTGCCCACAATGGCCAACACTATTTCCACCTTTTATTTTATTCTACACCTTACATGTTATCCTTTCATTGTTATGTGCACAAATGCATCCTATTCATAACCAACTCAGTTTTGCCCTGGATACCAAGCCCGCATGTATTTCTTCAACAGAAGCTAAACGGGTCTTAATTCCATCATCCTTTCCTGCCGTGCAGAACATATTGCACTGTATAACTTCTCCTTTGACTTTAATCAATTCATCAAAATAGGAGGAAAACTTGTCAGTGTCCTAGTTACGCTAGCCTTTTTGTTTCGAACTTGCAGAACACTGCTCCAATGCTAGAAATGACAAATGTTGGAAAATGCTGATTAGACATCACCTGTGAAAAGAGAAACAGTCATGGGCCTGTCCCGCTTAGGCAATTTTTCAGCGGACTGCCGGCCTGTCAAGTTGCCTGCAGTCGCTTGAAAAACCGGCAACTGGACGGCGACTGTCAGAGTGGAACACACACACACACATACACGCACGCACGCACACGCACACACAGTCCATTATGCAGGCGGAGGACAGGGCAAACAGGGAGAGCGCGGTCCAAAAAATTTACACGGTGCAAAGCCAAGGTGAAACAGACACACACACCGCGATGAACAGGAAGGTTGGCGCTGTAAAAAGACGGCTAAAGCTCAGTGTACGGTAAGTCCTTTAAAAGAGGGGAGGAGAAGGTGGAGAGGGGGGCAGAAAGGGAGGAGAGGGGTGGAGAAGGCGTGGAAACTTTTAAGAAGCCAGAGATACATGGCTGTGAATCTCGGCGGACATTTAACATTACCGGTCGGTTATCCTTGGTTCTGAAAACTACTGCTCACCTTTTTTTTTTACCCCCAATGAGCCAATGAAATTCACCAGTCAACACCGGTTACAACCTAGGAGAACCTCAGAGAACCTTCGACCTCCTGGCGACCCACCCACAGCTCAAGAATTCTCGCTACTCTCCATGGCAGCTTCATTCTAGTCACCGCTAATTTTTCAACATGTTGAAAAATTCACGGGACCATAATGACACAGCGACTAGTTCCCAGAATGCAGCAACTCCTCACGACCATGAAGGCGACTCCCCAGCAACCACCCACGACCATGTGGCAACTGCATTGTCTCCTGCAGTCGCCTAAGTGGGACAGGCCCATTAGTGTTTCATTTCTGCGACCCCAAAACATGAAATGTTTCTTGCCATAAATGTAACCTGACCTGCTGAGTTTTTCCTCAGCATTTTGTTTTGTTTTTTAAATTTCGGAAAGGTTCCCAACATTCCTGAAGGGATTCTATTCCGTGATTAGTACGGGTGTCAGGGGTTATGGGGAGAAGGCAGGAGAATGGGGTTATGAGGGGGAGATAAATCAGCCATGATTGAATGGCAGAGTAGATTTGATGGACCGAACGGCCTAATTCTGCACCAATCACATATGACCTTACTCCAAGTTCTTCAGTCACCATTGAATCTGTAAATCATCTCCATTGAAGATGTAAATTTTTCATTCCACTGCTTCCTAGAGGTTTCCATTTCCTCTATTCCTTTAAAAGCATCTATTTCTGAAATAATTCCCCACAGAAAGCTCCTCAATGAATGAAAGAACTGCAGATGCTGGAAAATCGAAGGTAGACAAAAATGCTGGAGAAACTCAGCGGGTGCGGCAGCATCTATGGAGTGAAGGAAATAGGGAACGTTTCGTCCGAAACCGTTCTTCAGACTTTTGTCTACCTCCTCAATTAAATAATTTTCTTATGGGCACTAAATCATGGTTTTCTAATTCCTGCACCTACTCTCACCAGTTCTCCTCTGAGATCACAATAAGAAATCCCGTGAACTCACCTTCCACGCCTCAATATTTATTGGATCCTCCAATGTCATACTACTAGCATGGTCAACATCAACTAACACAGCCTCTCCCTCATCTCACCTTACAACATTCTGAAGAGAGAGTTCTCTCCCTGGCATCCAGATCAACTCCCCAACAATTATCACCCGAGCCATTACCCTCTTCCCTTCCTTCACATGTTCCCATGCAACCACAAGAGACACAACCTCTGCTTTATCTCCTCCCTTTCTACTGTCCAGAGCCCCAAACACTCTTTCAAGCAAAAGAACAGTTTTAGTTCTTCCCGTTCCACCCACAAGTGTGGCCTAGAGTTTGTGATCACCTCTCATGTTTACCCTCCAGTCCATTCTATTCCATTCCCACTCCAGCTTCTGCAGGTTCAGTCATATGATTCAATCCATCAAAACTCCTCAAAAGTTCAAGAAACATCTCATGTTCCAACCATGAAATTAAAAAATTTCCAGACCCAACATCAACTTCATATAATCACTCTGCTATTTCTACCATCACTTGATCATCCTTTCTGCTGTACACATCATCCTTGTTTAATCTCTCTTGCTCATCACTGTGTCATTGACCTTCGTTTTGATCTGATCCTCTTCACCCCAGACCATCTTCTTAACCATCATCTTAAGCCTTGACTCGTCCCCCGTTTGTGATGAAAAATCACCAACTTAAAATGTTGAAGACAGACACAAAATGCTGGAGTAACTCAACAGGGCAGTCAGCATCTCTGGAGAGAAAGGATGGGTCGCGTTTCAGGTTGAGACCCTTCTTTAGACCTGAAACCTCAGCCATTCCTTCTCTCCAGGGATGCTGTCAGTCCCACTGAGTTACTCCAGCATTTTGTGTCTATCTTTGGTGTAAACCAGCATCTGCATTTCCTTCCCACACAAAATGTTGACTGCTTCTCCCTCCGTAAATGCCGACTATTTCCAGCATTCGTTGTTAATCCTTTCACACTTGCAGCATCTGTGGTACAGATGTTTAACTGCTACCACCACCTGGGACTAATTGGAGGGGCATAGCCATCACTAAAAAGTTCACCCACTAACATTGGTTGGTTTGGTTTAACTATCATACTTCCTCATCCAGAAGAAATGTCCTTCCTGACACCGCAAGACCGAGCACACTCTACTCCGAGTCACAGCGGAGTGGTTGGGGCAGAGCAACTAACGGTCAAGCAGGTGGCAGAGGCCAGAACTCTGAAAAAACTAGGCTCAATAATGACCAACCCCACTCACCCACTCCACGCCCTGAAGGTGATCAAGTGCAGCATCTTCAGTCAGAGACTGATTGCACCAATGTGCAAAACGGAGAGACATAGGAAGTCTTGTATACCAGCTGCTATAAGGTTTTATAATGCACAAAAATTTTAACTTATTATGTATTGAAGATATCTGTTGAAATGTGTGGTGTTATGTCTGTCTTGAAGCTGTGTGGCACTGTAATTTCCTGTAAAGGATTATTAAAGGTTATTCATTCATTCATTCATTCATTCATTCAGCATAAGGGAATCTAGATAATTGCTCTATCACTGCTGTATACAAAGACCCTGCTGCTTCAAACATTTAGAGAATCCTTGTAGAACTGTAGCCTGCTTTCAGCTTTTGCACACCTTGCATTCAAGCCAACATGTCACAATGTGACCCATCCCTTGACAATATTTGCACAAAGGAGTATCTATTCACAAATCAGAGCACTGCAAAAATCAACAACTTAATGAAGCACCATAACACTATTTACCATGATTCACATCGTACTTTTCAAAATTTGTCTCAGACTTCTATAATCCAATTCTCTAAGACCATTCCTATTATAATGTTTCAAAACAAATTCACTGGATTAATGCTCTCAATACAAATTGGCTGCTGCTTTCACTGTAGTTTATTGCACAAAAGTAATCAGCAAAATAGCTCCAAAATTTACAATCCCATTACTGCTTCCTACAACAATAAATATCCCAGACTTAAAACTGAATTTACTAATTCACCAGTCACGAAATGGACTGATTTGTAAATAGTTTATAAATAGATTGTTTGCTGGACTTGAAGCTCAATCTCAAAAAGTCAAATTTCGAAACAAATTCTTCCTTCAAGGTTTCAAGGTCAGTTTATTGTCACATGTACCAATTAAGGTACAGTGAAATTTGAATTGTCATACAAAAAAAGCACCAAGACACAACTACATAAAAGTTAACATAAACATCAACCGCAGCGGATTCATGCTGTATATGAAGGAACTGCAGATGCTAGTTTAAACCAAAGAGACACAAAGTGTGGGACAGGCAGTATCTTGGGAGAGAAGGAATGGATGACGTTTAGGCTCTGAAGAAGGGTCTCAACCCAAAACGTCACCCATTCCTTCTCTCCAGAGATGCTGCCTATCCCGCTGAGTTACTCCAGCATTTTGTGTCCATCTTCCTCTTTATCCCAGAAGCTAGTGGTAGAAATCAACAATAGATTTTCACCAATGCATACTTTCACAAGGATCAAATTAAACGACATGGCGTAGGCAAGGAAAACAAAACTGGAAGATTGCCGTGAAATGTAAATGGGATAATTTACCTTGACAAATACTGCTTTTTTTTTTTAATAAGGTACAACAATGTAGATGACGGAAACAGAGTCAAAACCGTCTATAAAAATTTTCAGAAAAACTTTGACACCAAGATCTGAAAAAATAGACATGCTGAATTAGGAAACTTGAATAAAAAGCAGATGAGGTTAATACAATTATAATAGAAGCTGCACCTCAAAAGTAGTTTGGGATGTCTTGGGTTAAAACCAGCCCACATGCTGGTTTTCAAGTTTGACACACTTCTATTTCACATCATAACCTCACCAGTTTACATCTTGCCTAAAGGAGCAGGAAGGGCAACCACAAAGTCTGAAGAAGGGTCTTGACCCAAAAAGTTGCCTATTCCTTCTCTCCATAGATGATGCCTCACCCACTGAGTTTCTCCAGCATTTTTGTCTACCTACAAAGTACAAGTGTATTTGAGAGTACCCGTCAGTTCAAAGTCTCAGCAATATTTGTAAATGAGTATTTTTTTCCTCACCTCTTGTGCTGACGATTGTAAATGTCTATTGTGGTGACATATTTAAGATGACCTCTGCCCAAGAAATACACCAGAACATAGAAGAGAAATAAAGGGGTGGAAAAAAAAGGAATAATGTACCCAAATACAATTGTTACATAAGGTAACTTTTTAACACTCATCAGCCCAAGGTGATGCGAGTTCAACCAAAATCACAGCATTGTGCACAATTAGGTTCACTTTCTTTCATACAGTGCCCTCCATAATGTTTGGGATAAAGACCCATAATTTATTTACACCACAATTTATGTACCCCACAATTTGAGATTTGTAATAGAAAAAAAAAATCACATGTGCACTTTAATCACATGTGGTTAAAGTGCACATTGTCAGATTTTAAGAAAGGCTATTTTTATATATTTTTGCTTCACCATGCAGAAATTACAACAGTGTTTATACATAGTGCCCCCATTTCAGGGCACCATAATGTTTGGGACACTGCAATGTCATGTAAATGAAAGTAGTCATGTTTAGTATTTTGCTGCATATCCTTTGCATGCAATGACTGCTTGAAGTCTGCGATTCATGGACATCACCAGTTGCTGGATGTCTTCTCTGGTGATGCTCTGCCAGGCCTGTATTGCAGCCATCTTTAGCTTATGCTTGTTTTGGGGGCTAGTCCCCTTCATTTTTCTCTTCAGCATATAAAGCGCATGCTCAATTGGGTTCAGATCAGGTGATTGACTTGGCCACATGAATTGGCCATTTTTTAGCTTTGAAAAACTCCTTTGTTGCTTTAGCAGTATGTTTGGGATCATTGTCTTGCTGTAAAATGAACTGCCGGCCAATGAGTTTTGAGGCATTTGTTTGAACGAGCAGATAGGATGTGTCTACACACTTCAGAATTCATTATGCTACTATCATCAGCAGTTGTATCATCAACGAAGATAAGTGAGCCAGTACCTTCAGCAGTCATACATGCCCAGGCCATAACACCTCCACCACCGTGTTTCACAGATGAGATGGTATGCTTTGGATCTTGGGCAGTTCCTTCTCTCCTCCATACTTTGCTCTTGCCATCACTGATATGTTAATCTTCATCTCATCTGTCCACAAGACCTTTTTCCAGAACTATGGTTGCTCTTTTAAGTACTTCTTGGCAAACTGTAACCTGGCCATCCTATTTTGGGGGCTAACCAGTGGTTTGCATCTTGCAGTGTAGCCTCTGTATTTCTGTTCATGAAGTCTTCTGCGGGCAGTGGTCATTGACAAATCCACACCTGAAGAGTGTTTCTGATCTACCGGACAGGTGTTTTGGGGATTTTTTCTTTATTATAGAGAGAATTCTTATGTCATCAGCAGTGGAGGCTCTTCCTTGGCCTGCCAGTTCCTTTGCGATTAGTAAGCTCACCAGTACTCTTTCTTCTTAATGATGTTCTAAACATGTTGATTTATGTAAGCCTCGGGTTTGGCTGATATCTCTGACAGTTTTATTCTTGTTTCTCAGCCTCATAATGGCTTCTTTGACTTTCATTCGCACGACTTTGGTCCTCATGTTGATAAGCAGCACTAAAAGTTTCCAAAGGTGATGGAAAGACTGGGTGCTGAGAGCTATCTTAAGGAGGCAATTAAACACACCTGAGCAATTACAAAGACCTGTGACGCCATGAGTCCCAAACATTATGGTGCCCTGGGGGTGGGGGGGGGGGGGGGGGTGGGGGGGGGGGGGGGGGGGGGGGGGGGGGGGGGGGGGGGGGGGGGGACTATGTATAAACACTGCTGCAATTTCTAAATGGTGAAACCAAAATGTGTAAAAATGGCCTTAATTAAATCTGACAATGTGCACTTTAACCACATGTAATTTTTTTTCTATTACAAATCTCAAATTGTGGAGTACAGAGGCAAATAAATAGGCTAGCTAGCATACAAGGATTAACTGCTTCATTAACACTGGTATATTTCAGAGTGATCAGCTGTGGGAAAAATAATTGGTCATAATTCAATATCTTCCACCATCAGTGGACTACCCATTCCTCACTAGCAGGTTGTGGCATTCATAGTCAATTATTCATTTAAACCTGGCGCATGCGCCTTTTTTAGGGCAGGCACCTATGAATGTCGAACCGGATGGCATCACCCTGCCGCAGACTACTGCTGCCTCAAACGCAAGAAGAAGAAGATAGTTACACAGGAAAAACTGGCTTTCATTTCTGACACAAAGCTGTTCTCTCCACTTGGTGAGGCTTCTATAATTTGTTAATCAAAATAGCTATTTTAAAATACATGCTTTTGTTGATTTTATTTTTGCTTTATTAAGCACTTAACAATTAGATATTTAGTGTCAGGATGACTAAGGTACATACAGGTGGATACATAGACAATAGGTGCAGAAGTAGGCCATTCAGCCCTTCGAGCAAGCACCGCCATTCGATGTGATCATTGCTGATCATCCACAATCAGTACCCCGTTCCTGCCTTCTCCCCATACTCCTTGATTCTGCTAGCCCTAAGAGCTGTATCTAACACTCTTTTGAATGCATCCAGTGAATCAGCCTCCATTGCCTTCTGAGGCAGAGAATTCCACAAATTCACAACTCTCTCAGTTCAGTTCTGAATGGCCTACCGCTTATTCTTAAACTGTGGCTCCTGGTTCTGGACTCCCCCAACATCAGGAGCAAGGGAGAATGGAACAGCTATCTTCATAGGCCACAACAAATAATAACCTTGAAACAAAATACCCTGGGGATTTGTTCATCATAGCTGGGGACTACCACCAGACCAACCTCAAAAGTGTATGGCAAAGGAATTTCTGGAAATCATAAGAAAGTAGGGAAAGTTTCTAGTATGGTCAAACTAGGTGGTTCACTGGAAAAGGATGATGGGAAATTGGGCGAACATAGCAAAGGTAACGCGAAAGGTTACATCAGAGAATGTTGTCATTTGCACCAACTATCAATATGATTGTTCAAAACAGACAAACACAATCATTGTTACAATGTGATAATACTGATACAAACTTTAAAACTACATGTTTATAGTTGTGTGGTAGCTTGTTTATAGTACCAATATGTGGGCCATTTGTACTTGGAAAGTAAAGAATTTAAAAAAATCAAAGTTGAACTTTGACCAACGAAGACTTTCATTGGGTTTATTTTGTGACTTTCCTCGTAAATCTAATGGAGTCGGTGAACCAATTGGAAAAATGGAAAATGACAATAGTTACATTTGTTAGTTACCGTTGATAGGGGGAAAACTCTTCGATTAATATTTAAATACCCTCATAGGATTGATAGATACAGATAAACTTGTGGATTTCATTCAATGTTATCACCTCAGGGAATGCAACTCTCCTCATTTGAATGCAACTGAGACTCATTTAATTTCCACCAGGGGCGCCGCAGGATGGCAGCCTCAAAAGAGTCTGTCTTTTCGTCTTTTTTTTGTTATTTTTTAGTGTGTTTTAAAAGTATGTGTTAATGTTCTCTGGTTTGTTTTATGTGGGAGGTGGGGAAAGGGGTCGGGGGAAACTTTTTTTCCGGAGATGCGATTGTTTTCCGGATCGTATCACCGGTCGCTCTGCAGCCTAACATCAGGGAGCTGGGGACCTTAGCTCAGTATTGCTTTGAACCTCACCGTAGGGCGTGGACTTACCATTGGAGTCGATTCCTTGCGTGAGATGGACGCTCCAACCGCGGCCTGCGGACTGTAACATCAAGGACTCGCAGTCTCGGGTTGAGACTAACGTTGGGAAGGTCCAAATGCCGCACGACGTTCGACTAGCCCCGACCCTGGGTAGATCGCCCGGCGTGGGGAGCCGAGATTCTCCTCCGATGCAAGAGCTTGATAGCCCCGACAAGGAGGCCCGCCGCCGGCTATGGGAGTAAGATCGTCCCTTCAACGGAAAGTTAGAGGCCCCCGACCGCTGGAGGACAAAGAAGGGGGAGATTGAACTTTTTTGCCCCTTCCATCACTGTGAGGAATGCAGGAGTCACTGTGGTGGATGTTCATGTTAAAATGTATTTTGTGCATTCTGTTGCTTTTTATTGGTATGACTGTATGGCAAATCAAATTCCCCGTAAGTTGCAAAACATACCTGGCTAATAAAGTATGATTATGATTATGAAACAAAGGTGTTTCAAATTGAACCAATCTGACACAGACAGTGTCAGTCGAGCAAAACCATAAAATCAATTTCTTCCAAAATTCTCAAAACCCTCATGCTTCCATCTCCAACCCTTCAACTGAGCTCAAATGAACTTGGTGGCTCCTAAACAATTCAAATAAAGCACTTTCCAACTCAATGTCCTTCATTGACCAAGCAGCTATATTTCTTTTGAAACTGTAGAAAGTTACTGCTGGGTTTTACAGCCAGGGTTAACCAAGTAAACCAAGCTGTCGAAACTTTGGTTGGATGGCGGCTAGGACAGTTTGCTGGTTGAGAATGGTCAAAGTCCATTACATTCTGGTGCAAGAAGGACACGCCCACAACAAATGGAGACAAATTAATGGGAGTGGAGGTGCATTTAAATTCCAGATTTTCCCCAACCCTAACCCTCGATTACAGATAGGCATAAAATATAGGAGTAACTCAGCGGGACAGGCAGCATCTCTGGAGCGAAGGATCTCAACCCGAAACGTCACCCATTCTTTCTCTCCAGAGATGCTGCCTGTCCCGCTGAGATACACCAGCAATTTATGTCTACCTTTGATTTAAACCAGCATCTGCAATTCTTTCTTGCACCTAGATTACAGACAGTCTCAGATACTGCAACATGGTAATGTTATCATGGTAACATGTTAAGCAACATCAAAACTTTATCTGAGAAGTATCTTGTTCAAAGTGTAACCTAAAGTACAAAAACAGACTTTCATACACAAATTAAAAGACAATCCTTCATATTTTATTAGATTTTTCTTGTAATCTCCCTAACCTTGTTTTGTCCAATGATAGAATCAATTCCTTACGTTTGGGTTAAGACTGTTCAATGAAGAAAGGCTTATTAACACATCTTAAATTAAGAAAACATACTTTAAAAATTCACAAACCTAGGTACCTGCCCATTGCATGACATGTGAAATGCTTCTCCCATGCAATCTCTGAAGGGGAATATAACAATGGACCTGCATGTGTTCAGTCTGTTCATGCGCAGACAGAATCATGTAGAAGGAACATAATTCACATGCCCCACTGCACCCACAGTCTAAATAGTCCTTTAACATTAATGCAAATGTTGTGCTTAGTTTTCGTTAGAAAAAGCACTTACTAAGAATATTGCCTGTGTCGGCAATTGGTTACGCTGACAGCACAAGAATAAGAATTCAGTGTTTGTGTTTTTTTCGATTCATAATATGGGTGCTATGAGTCTCAGTTCCACAAATACAATTGTGTAGATACTTAAAATTCATACATAAAATCCAATTTTTCATAGCCAAGTTCACGGCCAACAGATTGGATAAATACAGAAATGATTACAAAAATGGTGAAGGTGATATTATGGTTGACAGGAATTCAATGATAAAGCAATGCATGAGGGAAGAGGATTTGTGGGTCAAATTAAAATCGGAAAGATTTGACTTCTCCAGTGGAATTGCGCATCAGTCCCAGAAATGATGGAAGTGTTGGAAGTACACAAATCCTGAGATCAGACAAGCATGTCGCAAAGGAAGAATGGTTTTAATGAAGGATTTTGTCAGAAAGTTATTTTATTTGAGTATATTCAAGAAAACCCCACATAACCACCAATAAATCAGGTCATATTAGATTTAGTAATGCGCCAGGTTCAATTAGGCAGCAGTTTATCTAAAAGCAATCATATCATAATCGTTCAATAAAGCCGATTTCAGTGCAGTGAATTAGAAAGCTTCCACAGCAAGTGGGCAATAAAGCAACAGAAAATCAAGGAAGAATGTTCATATAAAATGAGGTTAAAAAGTGATACAGGATGAGTTTATGCTTCTAATAACATGAGGACTAAATGTATCCAAAAATAAAATCAACAGTAAACTAAACAACATAAAATCAAAAAGGGGCAACAAACATACAATGACGCATCAACATCAGAGTACTAATGCAGGATCTCAACTCAAAGTGACCATCCCTTTGCCTCCATTGATGTCGTCTGACCCGCTGAGTTCCTCAAGCAATTTGTTTTTTGCCTCAAATTGCAGTATCTGCAGTCTCGTGTCTCAACAGTAAAGGCTAGAATATGGCATTTTTGATATTTATCACAAAAGAGCTACAAAACCTTTGGCAAAACAATTTGATATGATGATATGATAGAACTTTATGTATCCCAGGATGGAAATTGGTCTCCCAACCGTCATAAAACACAACAAGATACTCAAAACATGAATTTAAGGTGACGTGGAAAGTTCAGGATTGGGAAGGGGAGTCAGTCTACCCCACGACAGAAGGGGGGGGAGGAGTTGTACAGTTTGATAGCCACAGGGAAAAATAATCTCCTCTGGCATTCTGTGCTGCATCTTCGTGGAACAGTGCTGCATCTTCGTGGAACTGTGCTGCATCTTTGACGCTAGTTATTGACTTCAGGAAGCATGGTGGAGTATTTGCCCCAATTTGTTAGCAAATGGCAATTTGTACAGGGTCAAAAGGAATGGTCAGGTAGAATGGGAGTTCTGCGTAAACAAATAATGAAAATATTGAAAATGAAAACAAGGTATGATAGAGAATGGTAGTTAGGCACATATGTGCCATACGGTATAAAGACATCATTTCTCTAGCTTTCCAAATATCTTTTAATCTTCATGTAATATTTAGTTTCGTGGTGAATATCAATTTTTCTAAATTTAATGCATTAAGCAATCGACAATAAAGTAAGCTACAAAGTGACATCAACAATTAGGTCGCATATCACTATGAAAGTTTTGGAATTGTTCCAAACATTTACTGAAAATGATCAATTTTCTGCTAAAGTACAAATGAAGCTTGTGTATTCAGCAACACAGACCAAGGTTGTGCTGCATTTAATCTACTGGATAATAACCCTTTAAGTTACCCTTTTGGCAAATAGGATCAAAAGACGAATTTATAGATATACACGTGAGAAAACACTGCAAGGTTCCAGGGAAATGCAATTGCTCTGCTGGGAGCTAGCATGGGTTTGATGGCCTCTATAATCATAAGAAAATATGTGACATTCAATGGCCCCCCTCCCATTCTTAGTCACGTGTGTGACCAAAAATATGGAAAGTTGTGGAATACATCTCTTCTAATTCTGAAAACATTGCAGGTGTATTGTTTTGTACTGTATATATGATTCATAGAAACATAGAAAATAGGCGCAGGAGTAGGCCATTCAGCCCTTCAAGCCTGCACCGCCATTCAATATGATCATGGCTGATCATCCAACTCAGTATCCTGTTCCTGCCTTCTCTCCATACCCCTGATCCCTTTAGCCACAAGGGCCACATCTAACTCCCTCTTAAATATAGCCAATGAACTGGCCTCAACTACCTTCTGCGGGAGAGAATTCCAGAGATTCATCACTCTCTGTGTGAAAAAAGTTTTCCTCATCTCGGTCCTAAAAGATTTCCCCCTTATCCTTAAACTATGACCCCTTGTTCTGGACTTCCCCAACATCGGGAACAATCTTCCTGCATCTAGCCTGTCCAACCCCTTAAGAACTTTGTAAGTTTCTATAAGATCCCCCCTCAATCTTCTAAATTCTAGCGAGTACAAGCCGAGTCTATCCAGTCTTTCTTCATATGAAAGTCCTGACATCCCAGGAATCACTCTGTACTCCCTCTATGGCAAGAATGTCTTTCCTCAGATTAGGAGACCAAAACTGTACACAATACTCCAGGTGTGGTCTCACCAAGACCCTGTACAACTGCAGTAGAACCTCCCTGCTCCTATACTCAAATCCTTTTGCTATGAATGCTAACATACCATTCGCCTTCTTCACTGCCTGCTGCACCTGCATACCTACTTTTAATGACTGGTGTACCATGACACCCAGGTTTCGTTGCATCACCCCCTTTCCTAATCGGCTACCATTCAGATAAAAGTCTACTTTCCTGTTTTTGCCACCAAAGTGGATAACCTCACATTTATCCACATTATACTGCACCTGCCATGCATTTGCCCACTCACCCAGCCTATCCAAGTCACCTTGCAGCCTCCTAGCATCCTCCTCACAGCTAACATTGCCCCCCAGCTTCGTGTCATTCGCAAACTTGGAGATGTTGCATTCAATTCCCTCGTCCAAATCATTAATATATAAAAACATTCATGTTTTTTTCCAAAGTTTATCAAGTGAAATTTTTATGTTATGCTGACAATGTTTGTTTCGGGTCAGAGGTCAAATATGACTGGTCACATGTGTGACCTCACTGAAGCATTTTTTTCATAACTCAGTTTTATCTTACAAACTGTGAATTTTAAAAAGCTATAATGTTCATATTTTTTGCAGATATGCATTATAGTTATGTAGGTAGGAAAATATCATGGAATAAGATCAATCTTACAATAATGTTTTGATGCATTACTTCGATGCCATCTGGTCACGTGTGTGGCAGTTTGGTTCACTTTCCAAAGAATGGCCCTATGGTGGTTTAAGGAAACCTATAGCATTCATTGCATTTTAAGTGCTTTGTGAAAACAAATAAATGTAATCATCAGTCAACCTAGACATTTATTTTCCCTCTTGGTTCCTTCACTGCAAGTGGCAATAGAATCTAATTAACAAACTGCTATAAAAGTCACTTGGTTTCAACCAGGAAGTTTAAAATCATTTCAACAGCCAAGCTAAACATTAGTAAAAGGAATGGTCAGCGATACCTATCAAGGCTCGTTATAAATAAAACAACTCAAATGGATACTTGACCCTCACTTACTATAAATTCTCACGGGAACAAACCTTCAAGAGAAAACATACTTTGATATTTTATAGAAAGGCACTCCACCCAGCTTACTCAGCAAGTACCCTAGTCAGGATGGAAATGTTGGTTGGTTTATTATTGTGACGTATACAGAGATGCAGTGGCAAATCTTTGTTTTGGGTGTAATCCAGGCAAATCATACCACAGACGAGTACAATCAAACCATACACGGGTGGAGCAGAAGGAGAAAAGGAAACACAGTGCAGAATATAGTGTTACAGCTACTGTGAATCAATAGACTACAAAAATGCAAGATCCGCAATGATATAATTTGGGAGATCAGGAATACATCCTTAGCTTATGAGGGGACTGTTAAAGAGTCATAGAGTTATACAGCGTGGAAACAGGCCCTTCGGCTCAATTTGCCTCCACCGACCATTACATCCCATTTGTATTAGTCCTACCTGCCTGCGTTTGGCCTATATTCCTCTAAACCTATCCTATCTACATACCTGTCTAAATGTTTCTTAAATGTCACGATTGAACCCGCCTCAACAACCTCCTCTGGCAGCTCGTTCCATACACTCACCACCCTTTGTGCAAAAATGCAACCCTTCGGATTCATCATAAATCTTTGTCCACATTTTAAAAAGCTGTTCTTGAGTCAGGTGGCATGTGCTTTCAGGTTTTTGCATTTTTTATCCAATGGGAGGAGAGAGAATAACCAGAGTGTGAGATGTCCTTGTTTGGCTGCTTTCCCAAGGCAATGCAGGGCAAAAGTGGAGTCGATGGAAGGAAGCTGAAGGCAGAAAGGGGTGGGGATGGAACGATGTGGCAGGTGGCGAGATTGCATTACGCTGGCAGAAATTTCAAAGAATGATGTGTTGGATGCAAAGATAGACACAAAATACTGGAGTAACTCAGCGGGTCAGGCAACATCTCTGGAAGAAAAGAATAGGCAACATTTCGGGCAGTAACCCTTCTTCAGATATGCAAGGGTGGAGTGAAAGACAAGACGAACCTCTCTTTATTCTGTTGGGGGGGAGGGGGTGAGATGCAGAAATTGGAGGAGATCTGGAAAAGGGCACCATTAAATCACAGCTGAGGGACAGAAAGATAAACCATTTCTTACAAAAAGTATTAATCTGATATCCTGGAGTAGAAGGTCTCAAGAGCAGATGATGCTGAATTGGAAAAACAGAGAATGGAATGTCACCTTTACAAGAGACAGGATGGGACTTGTAGTCTAGGTACCCGGGGTGGGGGGGCTACCAGAAAATGTCAGGGATGGTTTGTCTCCTGAAACAGGAATGGAGAGATAAGAATGGGGAGAGGGGTGTCAGAAATTGTCCAAGTGAATTTGGTGGCAGGGTGGAAATTTTAGTAGAGTTAATGTTGATGATGAAACCTGCCCCAATGCAGGAAGTGGCACCAATGCAGATGTTGATGCAGTATCCTGTGTTTAAATGTGCTTTTATCCAAGGTGGCAAAAAGGGGGAAAGCAGACTATTATCTAAATGGTGGCCGATTGGGAAAGGGGGGAGATGGCAGCGAGACCTGGGTGTCATGGTACACCAGTCATTGAAGGTAGGATTGCAGGTGCAGCAGGCAGAAAGAAAGCGAATGTATGTTAGCTTTGGATGCAAAAGGATTGAGTATAAAGCAGGGAGTTCTACTCAGTTGTACAGGCAACTTGGTGAGACCACACCTGGAGTATTGTGTACAGTTTTGGTCTCCAAATCTGAGGAAGGATATTATTGCCATAGAGGGAGTGCAGAGACGGATCACCAGACTGATTCCTGGGATGTCAGGACTGTCTTATGAAGAAAGACTGGATAGACTTGGTTTATACTCTCTAGAATTTAGGAGATTGAGAGGGGATCTAATAGAAACTTACAAAATTCTTAAGGGGTTGGACAGGCTAAAATGCAGGAAGATTGATATCCGGAGTTAGGAAAGTCTCAAGACAAGGGGTCACAGCTTAAGGAAAAATAGAGGGGAAATCCTTTACAAACCGAGATGAGAAGAACTTTTTTACACGGAGAGTGGTGAATCTCTGGAACTCTCTGCCACAGAGGGTAGTTGAGGCCAGTTCATTGGCTATATTTAAGAGGGAGTTAGATGTGGCCCTTGTGGCTAAAGGGGATCAGGGGGTATGGTGAGAAGGCAGGTACGGGATACTGAGTTGGATGATCAGCCATGATCATATTGAATGGCGGTGCAGGCTCGAAGGGCCGAATGGCCTACTCCTGCACCTAATTTCTATGTTTCTATGGAGGAAGAGTTGGGGAGTGGTGCCAGAGGGTTTGGAATAAGGGATACTCCACTTAACCAGTGAAGAAGTGTAGCTGGAGCCCGTACTCGTGCCCATGATTACACCCTTGATTTATAAATATTGGGAGGAGTGAAAAGAGAAGTTGCTAAAGGTAAAAACTGGTCCTGCCAGGCAGAAGTTAGTGTAAATGGAGGGGGACTGATAGCCGTCATGTGACTCTTGTTTGATACCAGGGTGAAATTCTACATGGCCACTGTCATTAACGCAACAGCGCTCCCAACACAATATCCAGTTTTATTTTGCACAGAAAGTTGCTGAAAGCTCAAACTGATAAAGATTCAACAAATCTAAAGGGTGGTTGGAGGAAACAACTCACTATGTATTTTCATAATTAGTGAGCTTTATGATTGAAATAAAAAAATCAAAGGGAAGGGTGAATTTCATGTCAAATCAGATATAGGATATGAAAGAGGCAAAGGAGAAATCAAAAGATAAAGACAAAAAATAGGTCTCAAAACATTCCACAATGCAATGTAATGAGATGCACACAAGACTGTCACATTTTCATGCACAACAAATTAATTAACACTTACTTTAGTTGCTAAGAGGGTATGTGGGCGACAAGTTGCTAGCCCGAAATATCTACAAAGGGTTCAGTTCATACCTCCAATAATAATGCAGTAATTGAATGACATTCAAAGCATCTGAGGTGAGGTGGTGAATGAAATACCATTTGTACATACCAGCACCACAGTAGTGCAAGGCGGACAGCAGCTTTTGGATGTTCACATGAAACCATGTAACCACTCAATCTGTAATTACTGTAATTTGGAACAAATGACTGGGATTGCCATTGGCTTCCTCATCAATTTGAAAAGAAAATCAGACTTCACATTCCAGAGATTAAATTCCATTGCCCCATCTAGTTCTTCGAGTATCTTTTTCATGACAACACATGTAGATAGAAAGGTAAAGAGGTCACACTGTATGCCTTCATTGGTCAGGGCATTAAATGCAAGTATCAGGGAGTCATGGTGTAGCTTTATATTACTACAGTAATATAGTAGAACAAATTATAATGCTGTATTTGCCAATCCCACCACAATGGAGGCTCGGTGTCATATGCAATACTAAGGGAATGTTGCAAAGTCAGAATTGTTGGCCTTTCAAGCAGCTTAACTGAGAGACCATTTGCATTCTGGTGTATGCAAACCTATTCTATATTCTGGGAAAAGTAGAAGAGTTCTAGCGGAATATTGATGAATATTTATCCATTGACCACCATCAATAAAGGAACTTAATTAGCCCTATATTTAAAGATGTATCACTACAGGCACATTGACCAGCAGTAAATCATAGCCCATGAACTGGCCCAGAGCACCTCACACAAAAGATGCTTTGCAAACAGTATTTAAGAAGGAACAGCAGATGCTGGAAAATCGAAGGTACACAAAAATGCTGGAGAAACTCAGCGGGTTCAGCAGCATCTATGGAGCGAAGGAAATAGGCAACGTTTCGGGCCAAAACCCTTCTTCAGACTGATGGGGGTTAGGGGGAGGCGGGGAGAAGAAAGGAAAAAGGAGGAGGAGGAGCCTGAGGGCTGAGGGAGAGGTAGGAAGGGGAGGAGACAGCAAGGGCTAACAGAATTCAATGTTCATGCCACCAAGATGCAGCCACCCCAAGCGGAATATGAGGTGCTGTACCTCCAATTTTAGGCTTGCGCCGAACACCTCCACTCGGTCCGCATTAACCTACCTGACCTCCCAGTGGCTCAGTACTTCAACTCCCCCTCCCATTCCATATCCGACCTCTCTGTCCTGGGCCTCCTCCACGGCCAGAGTGAGCAACACCGGAAATTGGAGGAACAGCACCTCGTATTCCGCTTGGGGAGTCTGCATCCTGGTGACATAAACATTGAATTCTCACAATTCTGTTAGCCCTTGCTGTCTCCTCCCCTTCCTAACTCTACCTCAGCCCTCGGGCTCCTCCTTCACTTTTTTCCTTTCTTCTCCCCGCCTCCTCCTACCCCCCATCATTCTGAAGAAGGGTTTCGGCCCGAAACTTTGCCTATTTCCTTCGCTCCATAGATGCTGATGCACCATCTGAGTTTCTCCAGCATTTTTGTGTACCTTTTGCAAACAGTACATTTTTCTCTTAGCATTGTCAACCAAATTATTATTTTTTTTAACATATTCTCAAATTACCAGAAAGGCTTCAGATTTAAAAAGTTACAAAGTAAATAAATGCTGCAAATTTGAACTACAAAAAAGAAAATCAAAATAGTCAATAGGTCAGGCCCCATCCAAGGGGAGAGAACGTGTCAAGGAGCACAGAAGAAGCAACTTGGAATAATTTCCAAATAAAGTAAAAGGAGGCTGGGGACAATTGAAAGTTTCAAATCCAGGGTCAACAGATTTTTGTAGGGTAGGCATTGAAAGAAAGATGCACAAATCAATTGTGACATGGCATAAGTGAATGATGAATATGGTTGCTCTGGCACAAAGCACGCCACCATTTTGTAGATGGCAGTATCCAAGCCAACTTAGAACATTTGCATCAGCTTGATAATGTATTGATTTTTGTTTGTTAAATCATTCTCCTCTTAAGAGTCTTTCTCTATTCTGAGACTCTGCACAAAACTGGCCTTGTGAGATGCCTTTATTGGTGCATAATGCAATCCAATTATAATGATGCAATCAAATTAAAATCTGCAAACAATTTGGAAAGATTTAAACAAAATGCAAAGCACATTTCTTGAACATTAAATTTGAATGCTATAATTTTAATTTCATTTATCTAACACAAGGTAGGCAGCCAAACAATATCTGCCCCCAAAGTTGTCCGAATTCCTCCCACCACACCGTCAAGCACACCTTTGCCCAGTGATATTCATTCTCTGATATACTTACTGTTACTGGATTTGAGGTCCCGGTGGATAATAGGAACAATTGCTTCTTCATGCAAGTAATTCATGCCCCGTGCAATCTGAACTGCCCAGTTGACAAGTATATGAGGTGGAATCTTCTTGCCTGCCAACACTCGATTTAAGGAGCCCCCGCGGGCAAATTCCATGATCAAGCAGAGATTGGGCTCCTTTAGACAAACGCCCTGCAAATCTATGATGTTAGGATGCTTCAACATGGCAAACAGTTTTGCTTCCTGCTTAACATTCGCAATGGTCTGGCTGATATCCTCATCTGGGTCCTGCCGAGCTGCTTTAACGGCGACTTCCTCCAGTCTCCAGATGCCCCTGTAAACTTTGCCAAAGCCACCAATGCCAATAATCTCCTCCAGCTGCAGCTCATTGAAGTCCGTTTCCAAGGGATGAGGGTAAACATCTGTGCTGGTATCTTGCAACTTGCTGTAACATGGGGCATTGGTGACATAGTTGCTGGGAAAGATGCCAACCTGGTCATTGATTTTACCCGTCCACCAGCCTTCATCTCCAGAAACCTTGGAATCCTAAACAACCAAAAAAATAATCAATTTATTCCATCTCAATGTATATACTTTTTGTCCCTGATAGCACTCAACATATCTTCATATTCAGCTGATCATGTTACACTTTTTCCATTTTATTTGACCTACACTGTCTTATACACATTGCACACACCCCACCCACTTGTTCCATCTTCAATTTCAATAAGAATAATAAACAGCCCTGCTGATCATAATTGAGCTATAATTATTGGAATATTTTAAACATAAATTAATCAACACACAACAGAAGTTCCCTATAAAGTTAACTGCGTGCACATTCCAGACCTTAAAATTTGCACTCTCCATTATAAAACTTTTTCAGAGTTCAATCTGCCATTAAGGTTAAAGGTCTTAAGGGTCTCAGACTGACAAACAAGTTTTTTTGTTTACAGATGATCATTGACTTATGATGCACTTTTTAAACATTTAGTGCAACCCATGTTTAAGATCCTGGTGTGCTATTAAAACTCCAGCTAGTTGCTTTCTTCCATTCTTAACCTGTTCACCCCTACTCTATAGAAATTATCTGAAGCAAATCCAGGAATTAGCTGAATGGACACCAGAAGCCAATTTTCAGCTGATGTTCTGTTAAATTATTCTTTGAATTATTCTAACAAGGTTCACAGAGTGGATTGATACTAGAATAGTAGAATTAAGAATTAGAATATCTCATTCAACTTAGTACTATATTAAATATTTCAGCATTGCCTACGTTTAAACTTTTGCAACAACTGAAGGTAACCTCAAACAGAGGCACTTTTTTGAAACAATACAGATGTACTAATTGTAGGAAAATAGGAAAAAGCAAAGTGGCAATATTCATACTTTCCCGGCACAAAGAGAAGTCATTCAGCCCATTTGGTCCATCCAGTTCCAAATACCACTATTTATCAATCCTGTTTTCCATCCCCTTGATTCCCTGTAACCCTGCAATTTATACTCCTGTAGTTTACACATGCCCATTAATTCCCCTTAACTCTTTTGTTATCGCCAACCCTAACTGGTTGAAAATAACAGGTTACCAAAACTGCAACCAATGAATCCAGTAACATCTTTGGGATGGTGGAATAAACCAAAATGGTCATGGGGTGAACATGCAACCTCCACAAAGCAGTGAGGTGAGGATTGATGAACCCAGGATTCTGGAGCAGCATTATCTCGTCTTGTTTTACTGAATGTTAGAATTTTAAAAAGGAGATCCACAACATTGCAAGTCATGCCAAAATAACTTGCCAAAGATGTGGCGAATCTAGTAACATCTGTGGAATTGGTGATCGTCACATTTAGATCAGAGAAAACATGACTACAGGACTGATTATATTTTGTACTCATGTTGAGAGTAGAGGGGGGAAATTAATGGGAGAAGATAGGGCAATAAATGTAACGAGAAGCATCACCTTTAAAAAAACAGGACAAGCATTCCGTCTTTCAAATCCTGCTTAACCTTGAGAACAGTTCAACATTCTTAACTATATACTAACCAAGTGCCCATTATTAAGGCTCCACCTTGAAGAATGAATAACAGTTGCTTGCTTTGATTGTAAAATCATAGCCAAACTCAGCCATGTTCTCCTCCAGAAATCCACACAGGAGCAATTGATTTTTTACAAACGTTCAGGAACAATAACCCTGGTCAATACATAATCCCTAGGTAGCCCGGAGGCTTTATGCAATAATCTTACAGCTGCCAAATTGAGATTGGTCACACACAATGAGACAAATTGTTCATTCTTATTACCATCCTTGGATAGGTGGGTGAACGAGGCGATCAGTTATTCAAACTGCACCCCCATGATCTCTCTTGCACCAGGAATGTTTGCCAATATAATTGTTTCGATAATTAATTGCCTGCTGCACATTGTTATAAACAATGGATTAATTTAAGACAAATATCCATTCTTATTTCAATACTTCTGATTCTCTGAGAGATTACTCTTTGCTTGAAATTTTGCTCCAGAGAATATACAACTGAAAAAAGGCGCACATCGGCAATACGCAGAATGTAAAGAAATAAAACTGACAAATAATTGGCATTCAGTTCAAAATAATCATACAAAAAGATCAAATTGATTTGAGACAAACCTAACCTGCACAAGGATAACATAATTGGTCATTGGTAGCAAGACCAACAGAAGAAACAGCAATAAAATTTGTAGACAAAATAGATGTTGAAGGAAACAGGAATTGTCAGGATTGATGCAGAGATATATTTTTCCCCTCATGAGGAAATCTAGACCAAGGATACTGTTTTAGAATAAGCAATAGCCCTTTAAACGGTGACCAGAAGGAATTTATTTGCTCAGTGTTGCAAATCCTTGGAATTCTACAAGCCAAAGAGCTGCAGATCAGTCCAGAACCAAACAGTACATCACCTATGAACATTGTGACGCGGAGTCCTCAGAGAAGAGTAATAATGTGTGACTAGAATATGGAGATTCTGACATGGACCATTACTAATTACTCCCGTTTTCCCAACTGTAAGGAGTTTCTGACCATGCAAAAATGGATTATCGGAGGAACATTGCCATGGGAAAGATGGGCACAAAATGCTGGAGTAACCCAGCAGGTCAGGCAGCATATCTGGAGAAAAGAAATAGGGGATGTTTCGGGTTAAGGCCTTTCATCAGACTGATGGGTAGGGGGGAGGGAGGAAAGAAGCGATATGTGGTGTTAATGGCCAACATCATTTTTCCCTCAACATTTAAATTAAATCAACACTTAATCTTTGAAATACCAGAAACAACAATGCTAATTCACAAATCTCAACAAGCATTTCTTGAAATCCAGACAAGGGTCGTTTTGATACAAATACATCGATAGATGCTCCTGAACACATCATCAGTGATGTAACCTGGGGTCATTGGGTGTTTCGGGTCTTTCATCATCAGACACCCTCACCCAGGCGACCCAGCAGTGGTTTATCCCCATGGACCTCCTCTCCTGATCCAGAGCCAACTCGAGGCCTTCTCCACTGCCTCTGTGGTGTTCTTGATGGCCCTTCTCCTCGCCACTCCGTTGATGCCCAGTGCACTCAAGGCTTTGTAGAGCGATTGCCCTGCAAAACCTCTGCAGCCAACCTCGATGGGCATACACCTTGCCTTCCAGCCCTGCTTGCGGCAGTCTATGACCAGCTCTTCATATTTGGCCATCTTCCTCTCGTGGGCCTCCTCCAGATGGTCCTCCCACGGCACTGCCAGTTCCAACAAGACGATGTTTTTGGTTGCCTCTGATACCAGGAGGTTATCTGGCCTCAGGGTGGTCGTGGCAATGTGCTGTGGGAACTTCAGCTGTTTCACCAGGTCTACAGAAAGCTGCCAGTCCTGTGCAGTCGCCAGGATTCCTGATGGATTACTGGCTGCTGTGGTTCTTGACAGCTGCACTCCAGCCTTCACGAAGGTGATCATTTGGGTGGTGGGCCGTGCTCGCCTGCAGCTGCTGATTCCCATGCTGATGGCTTCTGCAATGGGTTTAAGAACCTGATCGTGACGCCATGTGTACCGGCCCTGCCCAAGAGCCTTTGGGCAGCAGCTCAGGATGTGTTCCAACGTCCCCTTGCCTGAGCATTGCGGGCAATCTGGAGATTCCGCTTTGACCCAGATGAAGAGGTTCGATGGGCTGGGCAGAACATCATACACTGCCTGGACCAGGAACTTGATACGCTGTGGTTCAGCCTGCCAGAGCTCAGTCCATGTGACTTTTCGGTCCATGGCCTGCTCCCACCTTGTCCAGGCTCCCTGCTGCCTCAATCCAACTGCTCTGGTACACCTCTCCTCCTCCACCACTGCCCACACTTCCTCCTGGAACAGCCTGCGCCTCTCCTTCCCCTTGGCCTTGTCAAACTGGGGAGATGGGAAGACTCCCAGGCCTGCTCTTCCCCGAGTCACTGCTCCCACCAGGACTCTGTGGCGTATCCGGGACTCTGCTTGTAGCAGCTTCGCCGGCTCTCCACTTCCTCCCAGTTTTCACCTCCATTCACACCTCCATTCGCTAATTCACAAATCTCAACGAGCATTTCTTGAAATCCAGACAAGGGCCGTTAAATAATGCTCCACTCCCTCCAAGCCCAATGTGCCTTTCCCAAGATATAGCTTCCAGAAAGTTCTGCAGTATTCCCGCTGTGGTCTGATCAGAACTGTCGATATAACTCAGCGGGACAGGCAGCATCTCTGGAGAGAAGGAATGGGTGATGTTTCGGGTTTATCTGATTGGGTTTCCTTCTCTCCAGTGATGCTGCCTGTCCCGCTGAGTTACTCCAGCTTTTTGCGTCAATCTTCGATTTAAACCAGCATCTGCAGTTCCTTCCTACACAGAACATAGAAACATAGAAATTGGGTGCAGGAGTAGGCCATTCGGCCCTTCGAGCCTGCACCGCCATTCAATATGATCATGGCTGATCATCCAACTCAGTATCCCGTACCTGCCTTCTCTCCATACCCTCTGATCCCCTTGGCCACATCTAACTCCCTCTTAAATATAGCCAATGAACTGGCCTCAACTACCCTCTGTGGCAGAGAGTTCCAGAGATTCACCACTCTCTGTGTGAAAAAAGTTCTCCTCATCTCGGTTTTAAAGGATTTCCCCCTTATCCTTAAGCTGTGACCCCTTGTCCTGGAACAGAACAGTCGATAGCTTTACATAGGTTCTAACCCTCTTATTCCAAATCTCTACCAGCATTCCATTATTTTCTGTACCATCCCATGACAAATTCTAGTGATTTAAGAGAATCACTACCAGCTATCTGTCTTTGGACTTTAACTAATGCATCACCTCTAAAGTAAAAAATAATTTATAAGAGTTCTATCCATTCATTGTCAATTAACATTGTAACCTAATCGTTCTATCAATATTCTTTTGATACCACCGATTTTTGTGTCATAAAAATCTGGATATTTGTTCTCTGATCAAAGTTGTACATGTCAAGTTTGTGGTTATCAGTTGCCATTTTCCTCAGGGAATAGCGTTAGTGCTCTACAAACGAATTGAACACTTTGAGCCACAATTAGCCTCTACCAGAAGCGTGTTGTTGAATGGTGACATGCATCCCCACCTGCCTTGTGCCTGCACAGCCATACAGAAGGATCACGATCAGGAAGTAGCAACTGGCTTCTGGGGGCAGGTTGAGTGCAGGATCACCAGAATCAGTAACCCACACTTTCTGTCCTGGGCCTCCTCCGCTGTCAGAGTGAGGCCCAACGCAAATTGGAGGAACAGCACATCATATTTTGCTTGGGCAGCTTACAACACAGCAGCATGAATGTTGACTTTTCTAACTTCAAGTAACCCTTGCTTTCCCTCTCTCTCCATCCCTCCCCCATCCTAGTTCTCCAACCAGTCCGACTGTCCTCCTGATTAAATTTTATCTTTCTAATCCTCGTGTCACCTTCCCCAAGCGACCAATGATCGATTCTACATTTTCCTTGATTGTCCCCTTTGATCTATCGTTTTCACTCCTTACCCTTCCATATCTCTGTGTCTCCCACTCCCCTGACTTTCAGTCTGAAGAAGGGTCTCCACCCGAAACGTCACCCATTCCTTCTATCCAGAGATGCTGCCTGTCCCGCTGAGTTACACCAGTATTTTCTGTCTATGACCTGTTTTGAATATGTGGAATGGACTATATAGTCCCATCGAGATCCTTTTGTGAGCACATTGTGACAATGACAGCACATGCCTAACCTGCGTCTCCTATCAGTCAGTCAGTCAATTCTTTACCAGATCAATAAATTATTCCCCCGAGCTTCAACTTTATCACAGTCTCTTCCTACCACTACCTGTCCTTGGAAATACGAAATGCTTTCCGGTTCATAATGCCTGACAAATTCTTGGAAAATCAGTGCGGACTGTCTGGAACAAATGGAACAAGTAAAATAAATTGGATGAAAGCTCGGGATAAACGGATGCAAATGCAGGGAGAGGAGAGCGCATCTTTATGCGTGCTCCGACCCCCGTCAAATGGAAATGGTCAAATAACTCTTATCTATATATCGATTTCAATCGCTGGAACACTTTCGATGTGGCCGCGTATGTTCTTTCCGCTTTCCACGCTAGATGTGGAAACTGCCACATCGATTAGGGACCCTTGTGTTTGCTCCGACCACCGAGGCGCATTGGATAACGGGGTGCGCCAAGCCAACCTACCTTGGAGAGCACCTCCACCACGTCGCCCTTGCGCAGGCTGAGCTCGTCCTCGGCGCTCGCCTCATATTCGAAGACGGCCGTCCAGTACAGGTTAGCGGTGGGTTGTTGCTGCTCTTCCTCCTCCTCCTCCTGCTTCTGTTGCCAGGCTTCCTGCGACGCCCTATCCCCATCCTCGCCCTCTTCTTTCCCCGCCGCTGTGCAGGAGGAGGAACAGTGGGCTGCGGCAGAGGAGGGTGACCTGATGAACACGGATCTGAGTTGCTCCATGGGGAGGAGGGAAGGGCAAAAAGGAAGCGGCGGCGGCGGCAGCGCCGCTCCTCTGCTCGCATCCACTTCCACCTGCGGTTCGGCTCAACCTGAGGATTGGGGGCGGGGGGGGGGGGGGGGGGGGGTGGCAGGGAGGGCAAAATCCCGCTGTCCCGCCCACTCCTCCCTGCAGCCAGCCCGCCGATTGGCGTCACCTCCCCTGCCGCTCCAAAGCGGTCCCCAGTTAGATAGGCCGCCTTTTGCTGTCGATCAGGCAGGAGCTGGCGGGACGTCCCGGGTCCCGGGCATTTGGGCACGGCAAAGGTTGCCAATCGATTCGCGATGTAACCCGACTAACCTGGCGCTCTAGCAGTTCACTGGAAACCGCACTGAATTCGACAAATAGCTGGAAATTCCCCCACGCCCCTATCCATTGTTCCACTAGCTGTGCTCTAAAATAAACGATGCTCAGGCAATTCTTCCTGTCATCTCGATCTGAAACGCAAATGGACCTCGGAGTACCTTGGGAATGAAGTGTGGGAGCTCGGGATCCGATACTGGATCAGAGTGTCATATGATTGCAGCGAACGGATGTGCTGTCCTTTCATTTACCCTGTCCGGACGACTTCAAAATACGCTTAGCAACTTGTGCAGTGCAGTTAAATCAGAATGAGCAGCCTGGTCAATGTTCGTGCTTTTGGCAAGGGATCTGAGTTTACTGGCGTTTGGTGCTTCCGCCCGTTTGTGGAATTAAATAACGCAAATGAATAAATATGTGGATACATCGTAAACAAAGGCATGTGCGTCCCGTTAGAAAATTGTTCAGACGGTCAGGTGCTCTAATGAATGTCATCCTGGGCCGTGGTTGGAGCGGATCGAAGCCCCAACAAAGCCGGCAATCTGAGGTCAATTGAGGTAAAATTAAGATTGCATGCCTGGTTTTCGAAATAAAGAATGTAAATAATGCGCAGAGACGCCTTGCACCCGACAGAAAAAGTATAATAGCTGACACAAGTTAATTTCTCTTTTTTTGCTGAAAGATCAACTTAGATTACATTCCTGCACGGTTTGGATATCACAGTGCGTTTAATGCTGTTGAGAGTATTTAACTATTTTAGTACGAAGAGAAAGTGGTAAATGGAATGATTTTATCCATGGCATTTCAGTGAACAAACCTCCAAGGCCAAAAGCAGTGCAGAAGACTGCATTATCAATCTATATTTAACGTGTCATTTTGCAGATTTTAAATAAACTAAGAAGGCGAAAAGTTCATGGAAAAAAGCCACATGACACGTTTGTTACAGATTGGTTTATAGCTCACATGCTTTGATGAGTAATTAGTCACGTTTGCCCTGTCGAAATTTAATTTTGATACTAAATATCTTTGAGTTTAGACGTACAATGAGAAAGCGATTTTATACTGACATGAGTGCTAGAAATTGAGAGAAACCGGTGATGGATATACCAGAATTAGGCAGGCAAATGGATAAACATGTACTGTATTGACAAGCTTTTTTTTTAAAATGATTTTTTTTGTGTGGGGAAGACAGAATAGGACACTCCAAGATGACACATAAATATCAAGTTAAGGGGTTGAAATGTGACAGATGGAGTTCAATGTGGGGAAAATATAAGATCTGTATTTAACAAAGCTGAATCAGATTATTTTCTAATAGGAAGGGCACTGGGAACTGTGGAAGAACAAAGGGATTTAACTATCCATATATAGAGGTCAATATGTGAATCAAAAAGACAAATGGCACTTTAGCTTTTATCTCAAATAGATGGAAGACAAAGGGCTGCAGTTGGAGAGGATGATAGTCAGACACCATCTGGTATATTAAATTATGTTCTATGCACCACAGCTGGATTTGCCTGGTTTGATCTGCTGCACTGATACTGAGGACAAAAGGTAAAACACTGAAAACGTAAGCACGGCATAGTGATATTCCCTTGAATATATAAGTTAGTCAGTGGCAGCAGTAACAATGCCTTAATTTAAAAATGATCCCTGATAGCATCTGAGGGGTAACTCAGTAATTCAGTGTTGGACTTGACACATCTGCAGAAATTCTATATGTTTTGCATGAGGGAAAGTGACTTTCAGGAGAGGGTAATTTTCCCTTTCCTGTCCTCACATTATTCACAGTTACGATGCCAGACATTTCTCTTTTAACCAATCTTCCATGTGACAGTTTGATTGACACTGACATTGATTGATATCAAAGATATCAAAAAGATGAAGTAATTCAACAGGACAGGCAGCATCTCTGGAGAGAAGGAATGGGTGAGGTTTCAGGTCAAGATCCTTCTTCAGACTCAAACCAGCATCTGCTGTTCCTTCCTACACATTGATTGATGTCTACTTTTACCAACTAAAAACACCACTGTCATATCTACTTCCACTCCCATCATTGGCAGTGCACTCCAGACACCTGCCACTGTGAAAAATAATTGCCCCGTACATCATCTTTAAACTTTCCTCCTCTCACTTTCAAATAGTCTATGCTATCTATGCCTTTCATTATTTCAACCTCCAATGCTTCAGAGAAAATAATCCAAGTGTCCAACATCTCCTTATAGTTAATACTCTCTTAATACAGGCAGTATCCTGCTAAATTTCTCTGTACCCTTTCTAAAGCCTTTCTGTAATGTCTGACCAGGGTTATACACAATTCTCTAAATGTGGTCTTATGGTGAATCAAAGAGATCTTTGTTGTTGAAGCACAGAGAACACACACGCGAATGGGGGAAGGTTGACCTCAATACCTATACTAGAGCACACCCCTAAACCTCATGACAACTCCTTCCCGCCATTATCCAGTCACGTGACCCTACCCCTGACTGCCGAGGGTTTTTATAGTAAGTGGCTTATCCACCGAGTAGTGGCACAGAACCCCCCCCCCCCCCCCCCCCCCCCCCCCCCCCCCCCCCCCCAGAACCGGAGGCACAAAACCAAAAGGGTAGACGAACGAGGCATTGCCCCCCGCATATCCGCCAACAGAGATTGGGCCCGGAGGAAATCTGTTCCCAGCAACGGCTGGGAAACGTCGACCACCGTAAAGGTCCACGTAAAATGGCAGGAGCCAAAGATGAGCGGGATCATGTGAACCCCATACATCTGTATGGGGCAGCTTTTGACTGCAGTCAGAGAAGGCCCCCACTTGCCAGAACGAGCGTCGACCACCGACGGGCGTAAAACGGCAACATCCGTGCCGGTATCAACCAGGAACCGTCGTCCCGAGGGTCGATCCCAAGCGTAGAGGCGATGTTTCAGGCCGACCGCCGCAGCGACTACTGGCGGCCGGCCCAGGCATTTCCCAGATACGAGCAGGGCAGGTGGCACTGACGGGCTGCAGGACCCCAGCACTGGTGGTAGAAACACAACTTCCCCTTACCGGGGCCGTTCGAGACAGGCGGCGCAGCTGACCTCCCGGTGGACGCAGGGCCTGGTTTCTGGGCACCGCCAATACACGATTGATCGAGCCACCACCCTGCTGCTTGGCTTGCCACTGCTCGATCGCACGCTCCGCGAGCCACAGGGGGTCTGCAAAATCTTCACCGGAGAGCAGCAGGCGGATGTCGTCCGGCATCTGCTCCAAGAAGCCATGTTCGAAGAGCAGGCAGGGCTGATGACCGTCCATGAGGGAGAGTATCTCGCTCATGGACCATCGGCGAGGCCGCCCATGTGCATGAGCCATGCTATGTGGTCCTGGCGGCTGAGCCCAAAGATCCTCAAGAGCAGCGCTTTAACGCCCTCGTATTTGCCCTGATCAGGCGGCGCGCGTTCGTAAGGGACCAGGCGACCGGCCGTCTCCTGATCCAACACGTCGACCACATAGTGCCTGGTGTCATCAGCCATGATGCGTTGAACATGAAACTGGGCCTTGGCTTGTTGGAACCACACCTGGGGCTGCGATGTCTAGAACACGGGCAGCTTTAGAGAGACCGCTTTCTGCTGGGCTGGATTATCAGCGACCTTGGGCTGTTGAGGTTGATTGTTGGCTGCAAACATCGTTTAAATCCAAAATTACCGTTTTGGATCGTCGGGGTCACCAACATGGCGGGCGAATAAGCAAGACACGCGTGGTGAATCAAAGAGATATTTATTGTTGAAGCAAAGAGAACACACATGCGAATGGGGGAAGGTTGCCCCGGGGTTCAATACTTATACTAGGGAACACTCCTAAACCTCGTGACAACTCCTTCCCGCCATTTCCCAGTCACGTGATCCTACCCCCGACTGCCGATGGTTCACATAGTAAGTGGCCTAACCACCGGGTGGCACCACAGTCTAACCAAATTTTTTATAAATCTTGACATCCTGAATCATATATTCAGTGCAGCAACTGATTAAGGTATGTATACACTCTATCCACATTTGTTGGTACTTTAAAGGAGCTCTGGACTTGGACCGCAAGATCTGTGTTAAGCATATTGCTATGAAGCGTATACTCTCCCCAAACCTTATACATGCATGGATTACACTTCACTTGCCACTTTTCCGCCCATATCTGTACCTAATCTATATCCTGCTGGATCCTTTGGCAGCCTTCATCCCCATCTGCAAGTCCCGCAATTCTTGTGTACTAATTCAGATCAGGATGGCTTTAGCTTGTTTTTGCCAGGTCAGTACAGGCTTAGTAGATAGTTGTGCCATGACTCATGCCACTGCGAGACAATTCTGAGACCTTTTCTGAAATTCTAAAAATGCAGTGTCTGGAAAGCCATAAGATGATTCAACAATCTCAGGATAATGTGAAACATATCAAGATTGTACAGTTACAGAGAGGGAATTTTGTAAATTCCATTCACGCCACCATTGTACTTGAAATAAAGCATTTCTATTGAACTTAACATGTCCAAATGATTTGATTGATGGTACTTGAAAGGGAATGGAAGTAAATGATATTTGAAAATATGTAAGAACTCTGTTGGCTGAAAGTCTATTTCCAGATAGTTACTGCATTGCTGTAAGTGTCCGAGTTTGATTTGTTGATTAACAGATTGAGAGTGTAGCTGGAAAGTACAGTGTTTATTACCCATCCTCAATTGGCTTTGAGAAGATGGTGGTGAGCCACCTTCTTGAACATCTGGAGTCCTTTTGGCAAAGGTACTCTCACAAAGTTGTTGCGTTGGGAATGCCAGGATTTTGGACCCAATGACAACAGAATGGCTACATATTTTAAAGACTGATAGTGGGTAACTTGGAGAGGAAGTTCTTATCTGCCTGCGTTTTTCTTATCGGCCTGCAGCTCTTATCCTTCTCAATGAGGAGGTGAAGGATTTGCAAATTGTTGTACAAATTGTCCTATTTTCTTGATCACTAAATGAGAATAGAGGTGGTCACGAGTTTGGATTACTTAATGCCCAGCACACCTCCACAGTTTGGTCAGTACTTGTGGAGAGATGATTGTGTTGTATCAGAATATTCCTAATGGCAGAATATTCATATTCCTAATGGCAGAATTACAGTATGTGCAGTAAAAAGTTCTAAATTATTAAATATCTGAACAAAACTACTGGAAGAAAAAAATTAGCGATGTGTTTGGAAATAGAAGCTGATATTTCCAGCCATACAGCCAGTGGAAAGCTAATCAATCACTAGATTTACACCATATTGAACGATACTTTTATCTAATTAGGAAAACTGCTTGAGAGGTTCTGTAATAATTTGTAAATTTAAGTAGAACGCATTATTCATTTTGACTTTAGATAATGTCTATCTGCAACTTTGCTTAATGGAATGTGATTGTGAAATAAATAAAATATTATCCAAAAATAATGACATAACCTAACCACACAATTAAAATGTTTGCTTAGTTTAACCAGTTCTCTCAATGTTTTTGATTGAACTCTTTTTGACAAGATGAATGGTTAGTTGTCTGCATCTTGGAGCAATGTTCAACTTCAAATTCACATTTATTGTCATGCACCAATTGGAATAGTGAAATTTGAGTTACCATACAGCCATACGAATAAAAAGAACACAATACACAATAGATGAAAGACAATAAAGTTCAGTCATTTTCTTCTGTGTTCATCCGTGGTTGGGGCCTAGAACCCTCCGTAGTTGCCGCTACTGATGGCCCCATATACAGGCCCTCTCGCCGGGATGATCGAAACTCCGGTGTCGGAATGGATCGGAACACACTCTACAGCTTGGAGTTTACGAATCGGCTGCTTCTTACCGGAGACCGCGGCTTCCGAGACCACAGGCCCTGCTGGACGGAACTTGGCAAGGGATCGCCACACACCACGATGTTAAAGTCAGCACCGCGTCCGCGGGTAGAAGTTCCACAGTCCACAGCTCCACGGTGTTAAAGTCAGCAGATTCTACACTCCGGAACTCCAACCCTGGCGATCACCAGCAAGGGATCGCCCCGCTCTCCGATGGTAATTCCGCGCTGTGCCTGCTGCTGAAGCGCTGGGACGATCTCCGGTAGGAAAAGCCGCGCCAATCCAGTTGATGGGCCGGTGGGGGGGAAGATGCAACAAGGAGAAAAGATGCATCTCCTTCCAGGTAAGTGACTGATAAATGGTTTCCCCCTATTTCCCCCCCCCCACCACCCCCCACATAAGACATACTAAGAAACATTAAAACATACATTTAGACACACTAAAAATAACAAAAAGGGTGAAAGGACTAACAAGATGCTGGCGAGGTAACCACTGCGGTGGCGCCACCCGATGGAGATCCCGACTTGAAACGTGACCTGTCCATGTTCTCCAGAGATACTGCCTGACCCGCTGAGTTACTCCAGCACTTTATGTCTTTTCTTGAAAAGATGACATCTGGTTTCCTCAAACAAATTGTTAATCTGAAATGCAGGGGCCCAAACACCTGTCGTACTCCACTGGTTACAACCTGTTAACCTGAGGAAGGTCGATTGCTCGTCCCGTGGATCGGGAATCGGAAGATGGTGGTAGGAGACAGCGGTGGACGCTGGACAAAGAGCCTGGTGAGAAGTACCGGGGGGTGATATCTTCCGCGCCCTTGAGGTCGGCTGCGGGAGGCGCCCCCTGGGGAACGAGGGCTGAAGAGGCCCAGGCATGCAGAGGGACATCGGATTGTGGGACGACAGAAATGGAGGCAACGGTTGCAATGGGCTTAGTGGCCAGCACCAGCTGGGACTGTAAAATGGCGCCAAAATTATGCCTCTTGCATATGGACTCAATGGGTTGTTCAGTGCCGACTGTACTGACCGGGGCAATTGTGCTTATGTACGGGGATAGTTTTGCTGACCTGTATACAAGAAATGGATTTCACTGTACCTGGCACATATGACAATAATGAAACCATTGATCTGATATTGGATGACATTGTTCAATAATTTCAGCCACTTACCTCGACGGAGATGCAATTTTTCTACGTGTCGCATCTCTGTCCCCCCTTTGCGGCCTACAACGTGGAGTGGTGCGCCCTTTCCTGGAGACCGGCCTGGAGCTTCTAGCCGCGGGAGCTTCAAGGCAGAGAAGGTATAGCACGGACTTACCATCGCAGAGCGTGGGATCTTTTGCTGAGGATCACCAGTGTCTGAGCTCCGAGGGGCCTGTGGACTCTAACACTGTGATGCAGCGGTCTCCGGTAAGAAGCGGCCGACTCGGGAGATCCATGTCGCTGAGTGTTCCGATCCGTCAATGACAACTGAATGTCCATGATGCTGCAGTGCTTTGAGAGTTATTTGGTTATGAAGCGTATCAACTCCAATCTTAGCAAGGACCTGGGCCCTCTACAATTTGCCCACCACCACGATAGAATAATTGGGGATGCAATCTTGCTGTCTCTCCACTCTACACGGGACAATATGAACATATATGTCAGGCTAGGCTGAAGTCTGAGTCTAAAGAAGGGTTTCGGCCGAAACGTTACTTATTTCCTTCGCTCCATAGATGCTGCTGCACCCGCTGAGTTTCTCCAGCATTTTTGTGTACCTTCGATTTTCCAGCATCTGCAGTTCCTTCTTGAACAAATATGTCAGGCTGTTGTTCATAGACTACAGCTTGGAGTTCATCACAATCATCCCCTCCAAACTTGTTATCAAACATGGAGAGCGGGGTCCATGTTTGATAATGCAACTGAATTTTCCTGAGAGTGGTAAACACTGCCCAGTCCATCGCAGGTATTCATCTCTTCACTATTGAAGGGATCTAACAGAAGGTTCTGCCTCAAAAAAAGCTATTCAGCATCATCAAAGATCCACACCACATTGGCCAGGCTCTCTTTTTGCTCCAACCATTGGGAAGAAGATATAGGAGTCTGAAAACCATGACTGCAAGGTTCAGGAATAGCCTCTTCCCAACAACCCCAACACCACACAACACTGACCACCTATGTAGGTTTAGGTTATTTTTTGTATTAGCATTATTGAGTGATTGATTTTTTTGGTTTATTATATATTATCTTTGTGTATTGTGTTTACAGGCCGGTTGTGCTGCTACATAAACATTTCATTGTTCCGTTGTCAGTGCATACAGTACATTAAACACTCCTCTCTTCTTCAAACACTCTTATTCTAGCATGGTCTAGAATTCTCTCTTGGCATCCTTGATAACTTTGCAAAGGTCACATGTAGATTTCATGCACTGCTCGAGACTGTTTGACACGAATGCTGCAGACTTGGACTTCATCCGGGATTGGATCCAACGGTTCATCCATGCTTGTGGAACACTTGTAATGTCTTTGGCAATGCGTTGCTCCACAGACATTACAGAAGGCTGTGATGGCAGGTAATGGGGTATTCACTCCTCATTAAACCTATGGATCTATAGAGTGTAGGTTAAATTACAAAAGATTTGATCTCACTTGAGGTATTTCATAAGCCTCCCCTACAAGCCCAGCGAAGACTCTTTAACTGGATACCACGATTCTGAACTGTTAAAATATGTTTTGTGCTCATAATCACACCAATCAAGGATTACAATCTCAGCCTCTAAAGATAAGAGGGCAATAAATTTGTAAATTATTTAGATCAGACTACTTAAGCATCTGTAGAAATGCAGGTCTAAATCGTGGCATTCCATTATAATGCAATTTAAAATAATATGTTGAGGATGGCTCTATGGCGCAGCAGTAGAGTTGCTGCCTTACAGCGCCAGAGAACCAGGTTCAATCCTGACTACGGGTGCTGTCTGTATGGAGTTTGGACAATCTCCCTGTGACCTGCGTGGATTTTCTCTGGGAGTGCCGGTTTCCTCCCACACTCCAAACACGTGCAGGTTTGGAGGTTAATTGGCCTGGTAAAATTGGAAATTGTCCCTTGTGTGTGTAGCATATTGTTAGTGTGTGGGAATCGCTAGTCTGTGGATTCTGGGCTGAAGGGTCTGTTTCCGCGTTGTATCTCGAAAACTAAAACTAAAACATGCGAGTAATTTGGTTGCCCGCCTTGCATCTCTCTCTGATTACAGTAGAAATGCAATTTAGGAGACACAAAATCCACTGCCACTTTGCTCTCAGCTGTTTTATGTTATCAGACAATATGTACCCTATAATTTGGGGGAATACATGTCAGAATTAGATATGAATTTGACAGGTAAATTGACTGAGGTTATCTTAGGGGTTATATTTTGGGCACACCAGAAGGACAGTTATGATTTCCCTTGTGCAGTACATTCTTATAATTGCCAATGAAGTTGAGTAACTTGTGAAGTATGAAATGTCTTAAATCTAATTATTATAGGTACGGAATAGAATGTGTTTGAGAGCATTGAAGGTCCAGACAGGATCTCAGATCCTACACAAATGTATGATGAGGATTAAATGTTGATGGTGTGTGATCTAATTAAGCATATGAGTTGCATACAAAGCCACCCTTCAATATAGGATAGTCAAGTTTATATGCCGCAATGAACATCCATCCATCCATTCTATATTGCCAGAACCTAAAATAGCCATTGAAAAGGTGGGATTGAAGTCCAGCATTGTTCATCCTCTTCCATAGAATTCTGGCCATGATTTTCATATTCACTCTGTAAAGATGGCTAAAGGGTTGAACATTTGACAAAATACATTTTTATTCAGCTGTCCAAGTTGTATCCTCAGCCTGGATCCAATTGTGGGCCAACATTCACCTTTCTACATGTTTTCAACCCACTCAATGAATGGTATCCCAACTGTGCCAATGCAGTAGAGACTCTTTGCAGAGGAGGTCAATGTCCAGCCCTGTATGCACAGGAGCTTATCACTCTCCCAATCATATCCATTGTATTTTCCTTCAAAAAGGTGGCTGAAACAAATGGAGGTCCAACACAACATTTGATAAGTTTAAGCCTAAGCACTCCGTATTTCTTTAAGGTCATGTGATAGGAGGAGAATTAGGCCATTCGGCCCATCGTCTACTCCACCAATCAATCATGGCTGATCCATCTGTCCCTCGGAACCTTATTCTCCTGTCTTCTCCCATTAACCTCTGACACTGGTATTAATCAAGAATCTATCTATCTCTGCCTTAAAAATATCCATTAACTTGGCCTCCACAGCCTTCTGTGGCAGTAAGAATACGTATTTATGCAGAAAAAAGGGAGCAAGCTGCTGCTGTTTTGTTCCATGACACACTCTCCACTGGTGCTCTAAGCTTTATTCGATTTTATGGCCACATTTTAATCTCTGGCCTGACAAAAATAAGAAATTTGCACAGTTTCCGGTAGGCGGCGCGACTCTCATCAGCAGCGGCCTCTGCAGCCCGTCCGCGTTTTTATTATTTTTTGTCTATGTTTATATGTAGTTTTTTGTTATTTTGTGTGGGGGGTGGGGGGGGGGGGGGGTGGGGGTGGGGTGGGAGGGAGGGGGCAACTTTTTAAATCTCTCCCTGCACGGGAGACCCGACCTTTTCTTGGCGGGTCTCCGTTGTCGTTGGGGCTGCAATGAGGAGCGGCCTCCAACAGAAGAAGCCGGGGACTCTGGTGCCGACTCACCTCACCGTCGCGGAGCTGGCCGAGTCCGGAGCGGGTGGAGCGGTGGTGGAGCGCTGCTGCTGCTGCTGCTGCTGCTGCTGCTGATTCGGAGGCTGCAACTGCGGGTCTGCGGACGGCGGCACCGGGAGCCCGCGGGTCCCTGGAGGGAGACCGCTTTTCAGGGCTCCTGCAACGGCGACTTCTCCCGCCCGAGTTGCGGGGTCGAAGAGCTCCTGGAGCGGGGCCTGACATCACCGCCCCGCGCGGCTTGGAATGGCCGCGGGACTCTGCGAGCGCACGCCGGGGGCTCCAACATCAAGACCCGGTGTGCGATCTCGCACCACCCGGCGTGGCTTTAATGGCCGCGGGACAATCGCCATCGCCAGCCGGGGGCTTTGACTTTGACTCTGACATCAGGGGGGGGGGAAGAGTGCAGTGGAGAGATAAGTTTTTTTTGGCCTTCCATCACAGCAATGTGATGGATGTTTATGTAAAATGTAAATTGTGTTGTGTCTGGGGTCTATTTGTTTGTAAAATAGGGGTCCAAATGACAATTAAATTGACTCTTGACTCTTGATGTAGGCAAGTTGGGTTGAAGGGCTTGGTTACAAGCTGCATAACTCTGTGACATAACAGAGTTAAATTATAAAATGAATGAGCCTTAAGTGGAATTAACATAATAATGAATAGATAACGGAGGAAGGAATATGAACAATGATAAAGTCTGAGGCTAAGCAAGGCTTCTGTGGTCAACATAGGGTTTGCAAAAATTTCAGATTGTCTCCTTAAATACGATAAAGTTCAACTGTGAAATGATAAGCTCAAGGATTTCATTGGACTGAAGGGAATCTGATGAGTCATGCATGTCTGTGCAGGCGGGCAGAGTGGGCCAGCTCTTTGCATGGAATGTCTCAGAAGAGTGATTGTTTAAAAATATTGTTTTTGTAATAATCTGGTCGGCTAGTCTGCTGAGCGGACGGAAACAAAAATTATTTTAAAAAATCACTTTTCTCCATTAAATTGAGAAAAGTAAACCTATTTTAAAATGAAAGAGAATTGTAAAAATGGCCAACAGGTCCATGTCTTCATGTGGTGAGTTGTCACATCACAGTCAATGAAAAGCACCAACTAGAAGTTCCCATTGAAACACCATGGGCAGCGGACATATAAGCAAATACTGTGGACCAGCAATTGACATCTCAGAGTCCTTGGAAGAAAGATCAAATCCTCCATGTCTTTCTCCTCGATAAAAACAGATTCAGAGTGCTTGTTTAGTACCTCACCAATAATCCCTGACTCTGCACAAAGTACTTCTTTTTTTTTTTTTCTTGAGTGACCTTACCTTTTCCCTAGCTACCCTTTTGTTTTAAATGTAGGTATAAAAAGCCTTTTCTTTAATCTGATTCACAAAAACCACTTCATGGCCCCTTTAGGCCTTTGTAATTGCCTAGAGTTCTTTCCTCCTTGCGTTAAATTCAAGATTCAAGAGAGTTTATTGTCATGTGTCCCAGATAGGACAATGAAATTCTTGCTTTGCTTCAGCACAACAGAATATAGAAGGCATGAATACAGAACAGATCAGTGTGTCCATATACCATTATATAAATATATACACACACATGAATAAATAAAACAGATAAAGTGCAAATAAACAGATAATGGGCTATTAATGTTCAGAGTTTTGTTTGAGCCGAGTTTAATAGCCTGATGGCTGTGGGGAAGAAGCTGTTTCTGAACGTGGATGTTACAGTCTTCAAGCTCCTGTACCTTCTACCTGAAGGTAGCGGGGAGATGAGTGTGTGGCCAGGATGGTGTGGGTCCTTGATGATGCTGCCAGCCTTTTTGAGGTAGCGACTGCGATAGATCCCCTCGATGGTAGGGAGGTCAGAGCCGATGATGGACTGGGCAGTGTTTACTACTTTTTGTAGTCTTTTCCGCTCCTGGGCGCTCAAGTTGCTGAACCAAGCCACGATGCAACCGGTCAGCATGCTCTCTACTGTGCACCTGTAGAAGTTAGAGATAGTCCTCCTTGACATACTGACTCTCTGTAATCTTCTCAGGAAGTAGAGGCGCTGATGTGCTTTCTTTATAATTGCATCAGTGTTCTCGGACCAGGTGAGATCTTCAGAGATCTGCACACCCAGGAATTTGAAGCTCTTGACCCTTTCCACCATCGACCCATTGATATAGGGACTGTGGGTCGCCATTCTACCTCTTCCAAAGTCCACATTCAGTTCCTTGGTTTTGCTGGCGTTGAGGGCCAGGTTATTGTGCTGGCACCATTTGGTCAGTCGGTCGATCTCTCTTCTATACTCTGACTCGTCCCCATCAGTGATATGTCCCACAACAGTATTGTCGTCAGCGAACTTGATAATGGAGTTCGCACTATGACCAGCTACGCAGTCATGAGTATACAGAGTACAGCAGGGGGCTGAGCACGCAGCCTTGAGGTGCTTGAGGTGCTCCCGTGCTGATTGTTATCGAGGCTGACACCTTTCCACCAATTCGAACAGTCTGTGGTCTGTGAATGAGGAAGTCGAGGATCCAATTGCAGAGAGATGCGCAGAGACCCAGTTCTGCGAGTTTGGTAACCAGCTTGGAGGGGAAGATTGTATTAAATGCCGAGCTGTAATCAATGAATAATAGCCTGACACATGAGTTTTTGTTGTCCAAGTGGTCCAGAGCGGAGTGGACCTCAAAGGCCCTGTCTGACTTCATCCTCTGAAACCTTGCATTCACTTCCTTTTTCTTTTTGACTGAATTATAACCTCTTTGGTCATCCAAGGTTCCCAAACTTTGCCATCCTGATCCCTCCTCCTTTCCGATGTATGTCAGACCTGAACTTTGAACAACTGGCCTTTAAATGACTCCCACATGTGGACCTATACAGTAACAACTGCGCTCATTGTACCCTCCAAAGCTCCTCCCTAATAATGTCGTAATTTTCCTTGCTCCAATTTAGTACTTTCCCACAAGGTCCATATTTATCCTGATTCAAAACAATCCTAATATATATGGAGTTGTATCTATTCCCAAAGTGCTCTTCCATTGAAACCAGTCACCTGGCCAGGCTCTTCTCCCAACACAATGTTCGTTTCTCAGGTTGAATTATCCAGATACTGTTTCAAGAAATCCTTTTAGATACACATAACAAATTCTGCCCCATCTAAGCCTTTGGCACTGAGCAAGTCCCAGTCAATGTTGGGAAAGTTAAAGTCACCCCCTAAGCCAACCCTGGTGATTTGACGAAGGATCTCAACCCGAAACGTTACCTAATCCTTTTCTCCAGAGATGTTGCCTAACCCGCTGAACTACTCCACCTTTTTGTGTGTCTATCTCCTGTTGATTTGGCATCTTTTGGTATTCTGTCTACATATCTGTTCATCTATCTCCTGCTTGCTTAAATGAAATAAAACATGATTTGCAAAAAAAAAAAACATTCCATAGTGACACAAAGCCACAACAGGAAAGTGGTTTGAACATAGATAATTTCAGATGGTATTAAATCGAAAGAAGCAGCTGCCAAAGAAGCAGTAAACCTGAGGTGGGGGGGTTGGAAGCACTAAGGTATATCAGCAAATTATTAAAGAATAGAAAAACAGAATATGAAACTGAACTAGTGAGAAACACAAAAATAAGAGATTCTGTACATATATAAAGGAAAATGTATTGGCAAATCGTCTGCCTTTCAGCCAGAATTAAAAAAGTATATAATGCAGAATAAAGGAATGGCAGAGGAATTAACCATCAAAGAAGACACTCTACACCTCCCAGAAACACTGGAGAACTATGTTAATAAGCTTTGTTTTCTATCTGTTCACCAAATCTTAATCCATGCTAGTGCATTACCCCAATTCCATGTGCTCTAATCTTGTTTACCAGTCTGTGTTGGACCTTGTCAAAAGCTGCCTGCAAATCCAAATAATACGTATTAAGCTCCAGTGAAACTGATAAATCCCAAATATCGGATGATCATATTCCAGTAATTTGAAAGTGATGGCTGAGGATAAAGTAGATTATCTGGTTATAATTTTCCACAATACCTTAGATTCTGAAGTGGTCGAAGAAACAAAAGTGACGCTAGAAAGAAACCCACAACATGTTAGCCACTCGCTGTTGGAAATATGCTGCAGTCTAAAATAAAGAATATGATATCCAGACACTTAAGAAATAATAATGATTAAACAGTCAAGGTGGATTTCGGACAGGAAATCATGTTTGCATAATTTACTGGAGGATCTGTTTGGTAGAGTAAATGAGGGAAACCAGTCTCATTTTAGTTTTGAGATGCAGCGTGGAAACAGGCCCTTTGGCCCACCAAGTCCATGCTGGCTATCGATCTCACATTCACACTAGTTCTACTTTAACTCGCTTTCTCATCCACTCCATAAACATGAGGGACAATTTTTGCAGAGGCCAATTAACCAACAAACTTGCACATCTGTGGGAAGAAACTGGAGCATCTGGTGGAAACCCACGGAGTCACGGAGGGTTTCACAGAGGGTTTCAAGATTAGTGTACATTGGAATTGGGGGGAGGGTAAGGCAGTAAAGTAAAACAAAAAAAACTTAGATAATCAGGTAACATCTGTAAGAATAAAAATAGAACTAACCTTTCAGGTTGAAGACTCTTTGTCACAACCGGAAAGGAACTTGTTAAGATGCAGAGAGTATGATGTCTATGATTGGGTAAAACTGAGGTGACTATGAAGATAAGCTGATTTTCAGAGCATACTTTAATAGTTGGTTAATTGGTGAAAATCAAAGTTTAGGAATAAATGAGGATATCTTAGTTTAGTTCTTGAACCACAATTATTTACAATCTACATCAACAAGTTTTACCGAGGGAACCAAATATATTTCCAAGTTTATTAGCACAAATCTAAGTGGAAATATGAATAATAATGAGGATGTAGTAAGGTTTCATGAAAATATGAAAAAGCTGAGGTACAAGCTGCATGGCAGATTTTGTACATTGTGCAAAGAATTGAAATCTACTTTGGTAGAAATACAGAAATACTGAGTATTTTTGAAATGGCATGAGATTGGGAAATGGAAATGTTCAAAAGGACTGGGTATTCTTTAAAAACCCCCCATAGAAATATAAAGTGCATGTGCAGCAAGTAGTTGACAAGGCAAATGCTATTTTGGAGTTTAATGCAGAAGGACAGGGGCTTGGTGAGACTATAGCTGGAGTACTGTTTGCAATTTTGGGCCCCTTACAATAAAAAAGGATGTACTTATTGCAGAGAAGATGGAGCACAAAATCATTAGACTGTTTCTGGGATGGCATGTCTACCATATATGAGAACTAGTTTAGTGTCTGGGCCTTACAGAGATTAAAAGAATTAGATACACCTCAATGAAAGTCAGTAGCAGGCTTAGCGGGATTGTTGTGGGGAGTATGAGTTTCATCATTGAGAAGTCTAGATCTGAGGCGTAACAGTGTCACAATATAGGGTAGGCTATTTAGGAGTGTAATAGGGAGACATTTCGTTACTTAAATAGTGGTGAATGTTTGGAAGTTCTGGCACTAAGTTCATTAAGAACTGAGTGATAGATTTCTGGATATTAATTGAGTGAAGGGATATGGGAATAGAGTAGAAGAACGATGTTGAGGTAAAAGATTTGGCATCATCTTTTGAAAGGCAGAGCCTGCCAGAAGAGGCAGATATCCTATTCTTGCTCCCATTTTGTATGTTTTTTATGTTCACCATCATCTGAGAGAAGGAAGGGAAAGAAGGGAGATCCTACCAAAGAGCAAAAGTCAGGAACGCACCATTCTCTTTTACATGCCAGTAAAACATCCAAAAGGTTTTCCAATTTCTATTTTAATTCTTCAAATATAAACCAATTCTTCCCACCTATTTTCCAATTTCTCCTGAGTCTGTTGATTCACCCCACGCCAATACACATCCTAACAAATGTATCTTGTCCGAATATCAAATCTCCAGTTGTGACCCTAAATCATCAACGTGAATGGGATGTTCCTATTTAAAGAATGGTATTCACAATAACATTAGTATCAACACTTGTGCATTTCGCAATAAAAAAAAATATTGCTCCACCTGGTCAAGTCTTCCAAACCACACTTCAGTTCCCTTACAATAGTTCTATACTGCATAGCCCTCTATCACTTGCAAGGCACAGACTGGTAATGAACATGCCCATTCTAATGCTGCCAAAGTCAGTGTCTGAAATTACATCTAGGACTTCTTTAATTGATAGCTAAGGTCAAAATTACAGCTACTAAAATTAAACAACTGCCACCTCAGCATTTCAATATCTCTGTTCTATAAAATATGTAAGCTTCCCTCCAATCCTCTAAATAAAGCATTTGATTTGAATCTAGATTCACTAAAATCACGATCAGATCTGCTGGCAATAACCTCCCACTTTTTACGTGTAAGAAGGAACTGCAGGTTGAAAGCTGGTTTAAACCGAAGAAAGACACAAAAAGCTGGAGTAACTCAGCGGGACAGACAGCATCTCTGGAGATTAGGAATGGGTGACGTTTCAGGTCGAGACCCTTCTTCTCTCAACCCAAAACCTCACCCATTCCTTCTCTCCAGAGATGCTGCCTGTCCTGCTGAGTGACTCCAGCGTTTTATGTCTATCTACCACTTTTTATCTTTTGTTGATGGAGCAATATTAAGGTATTCTGTACACACAGCTTTCAATGCCATTGTGGCTTCCAATCCTCGCCCTTCTTAATGATTTCAACACAAGTTGCCAGACGCTGATACTCCGAGATGAGAAAAACCTTCTAATAACATTTGGTTTTGTTCCAAGGTCTGCATTTCCCACTCTATTCCCAACAATGAATTCCTTAGGGTCGAAGTCAGACAAATGTGGGCACCAGTAGTACCAAGTCTGCCATCTTATGGCCAAATTGAAGGTTGCATTGTTGAATCTGTCTTGAATTCTCTCATAGTAATTCCTGCATGTGTTTCAAAGATGATTCCGTTGAAGAACTTTGATTAATTTTGTCAATGTACTCAATGTATACCCTCGGTAATCTGATATTTTACCGAGGGTATACTACCTTTTAATTTTACTTATATTCTTTGTTGATTCCGATCTTCCCTCATTCTGTATCTTTGTCAGATTCTGGCCAGGAGACCCATTTCTAAATTTCTTCCTGAGAGGCTTGTAACCTGAAGCCTGAAAAAAAAAAAAATTATCAAATCATGTCTCCTATATCAATTAAACCTACGAATGCCTCTATCTCTCCTCAGGATACCACAGTATCTGCATTGACAACTGCAGAACATGAATGGAACAACAAAAATCTAGTTTTGGTATCTTAGATTAGCAAAACAACATTGTGAGAACATTTTCAAAATGAGTAGATTGTCCATCTCTATCAACATTGCTTCTTCAAGATTCAGATACGAGGGAGAATGTGGTATTGTGTGATATCCATATGTATCATGTCATGGGAACCTGGGGGCCTCTCAGGGCCCTTCGGGCAGCATGGTGGCACAACAGCGGAGTTACTGCCTTACAGCGTCATGAGACCCGGGTTTCATCCTGACTGTGTGTGCTGTCTGTACAGAGTTTGTACGTTTTCCCTGTGACTGGGTGCCCCAGTTACATCCCACGTTCCAAAGATGTGCGGGTTTGTAGGTTGTTCTGTAAATTACTAAGATTAAACGAGAACTTGCCCAGTTTGAAGTTTGAGGAAATAGAAGACACAATAAACACATTAAAGAATGGAAAAACACCAGGACCAGATGGATTTAGTAATGAATTTTATAAAAGTTTTTACGACATAGTTACACCACGTTTACAGAAAATGTATACATATGCTTTTAAAGAACAAATCCTACCTGAAACACTAGCAGAATCAACAATTACATTAATACTTAAAAAAGATAAAGACATAGAAGAACCAGGATCATACAGAGCTATTGCATTGTTAAATATGGATCAAAAAATATTAGCGAAAACACTAAGAAGACTAAGTAAATATGTTAGTAAATTAATAAACGCGGATCAAACGGGATTCATACCCAAGAGACACTCATTTAATAACCTGAGACGTCTGCCTAACATAATGCATTCACACAAACCTGAAGAACAAGAGTTATCAATCATTTCATTGGACGCAGAAAAAGCATTTGATCAAGTAATAATAATAATAATAATAAATTTTATTTATGGGCACCTTTCAAGAGTCTCAAGGACACCTTACAAAAATTTAGCAAGTAGAGGAAAAACATGTAAGGGGAATGAAATAAATAGTAGAGACATGACTAGTACACAAATTAAAGACAGAATTCAATTCAAAACACAATATGAGGCAATTCAAACACAGATGAAAAGGGAGGGGGACGTGGGGCTAAGGATAGGCAGAGGTGAAGAGATGGGTCGTGAGGCGGGACTGGAAGATGGTGAGGGGCACGGAATGGCGGATCAGAGAGCCTGGGAGCTGCCCTGGAGAAGGCTCTGTCCCAAAAACTGCGGAGGTTGGACTTGTGGATGGAGAGGAGACCGGCTGATGTGGATCTGAGGGACCGTGAGGGTTGGCAGAATGGGATTACATGATTAAAGTATTGCAAAAATTTCAAATGGGAGAGAACTTCATCACATGGATTAAATTATTATATAACAAACCTACGGCTAGAATATTAACTAATAATATACTATCTACGAAATTCCAATTATCAAGGGGCAATAGACAAGGATGTTCATTATCACTGCTGTTATTTGCTCTGGTAATTGAACCTCTAGCTGAAAGAATCAGAACACACCCGGATATTTACGGTTATAATACAAAATATTCAAATAACATATCTTTATACGCAGACGATGTACTACTGTACATCACAAAACCCCAAATTAGTATACCAAACATACTAAATCTAATTGAGGACTTTGGATCTTTCTCAGGATACAGAATAAATTGGAACAAAAGTGAAATTATGTCGATAAAACCGAAAGACTCAACACATCTCTTAAAATTCCCTTTTAAAATAGCCACAGAAAAATTTAAATATTTGGGAATTGAAATTACTAGAAATTATCAAGCAATGTTTACTGCCAATTATAGTCCCTTACTTAAGAAACTAAATACTCTAATCAAATTCTGGAAAACACTCCCGATGTCTTTAATAGGTCGAATAAATGCTATAAAAATGATCTTTCTACCACAAATCCTATATCTATTTCAATCAATCCTTATATACCTTCCAAAAATGTTTTTCAAAAAACTGGACTCAGACATCACAAATTTTATATGGGACTATAAATCCCACAGAATACAAAGAACACATCTGAGCAAACCCAAAGAGCTGGGTGGTCTAGCACTGCCTAACTTTATGTACTATAATTGGGCAGTAAATATTAAAAATATGATTAATCTGCTGGACAACTCTGCACAGCAGGTGGACTGGATTGTAATGGGGTAACGGAAAATCCTGCAATTTCTGCAAGAAATTGAATCATTTCTCGGCGGTCTGCCGCTCCCGTGGGAATTTCCCCCCAGCTTCTAGACAAGTATTAAACAACCTGGTACAAGTCGATAAAGAGTTTGGTTCCCAGTCCTCTCTCGACACTGCCCACGTCTCTGAGCCAATTAGTTCTCAAGGAGATGCTAGTGTATTTACACTCCTACATGCACCTGCCCGACTCCCTGATCCATCGGTCCTCGTTACCGTCAACAATTATTCTTTCTCAGCTAAGCTCGACATGGGGGCAAAGGTCAATGTTATGTCAACAAGCCTATTCAGAAAGATTAGACATAATGAGCTATTGACTGCAGACCGTTCGACTTTACATGCTTATGGGGGCGAGGTGCTGAAACCAGTGGGAAAGGCCACTTTTAATTGGGTGCTGAAGAAATCATAGCGGGCTCTCTCATGTTCTCGACTATGACTGTGTGACTGTTGGGCAACCAGGCATGCCAGGACCTGGGACTAGTGTCCTTCGACCGTACAGTCCATGAAGTGCAGGTGCTGCTGGATCCGATATCTGAGTACCTGGACCTGTTTGATAATGAGCTGGGCAAGCTGCCTTTCGTTTACAAGATCGCCACCAACCCGAAGGTGGTGCCTGTGGTCCATGCACCACACAGAGTGCCCTCCTGTTCCTCCTGCAACAACCTCGCCCCACACCAGCAGCGTCAGCCCCTTTTGCAGCAGCCAGCGCCTACCATGCCCTGGACATCGCTGGCTGTCGACATATTCGAATGGTGGGGCAAGCAGTTTCTCGTCCTGGTTGACTCGTACTCCAACTGGTTCGAGGTGGACCTACTTCCTTCCATCACCTCCGAGATGGTCATCAGCAGACTGCGCAGGCACTTCGCCACCTTCGGTGGCCCTGTCCGCTTGCAGACCAACAATGGCCGGCAATTCACAAGCGCAGAATTCAAGGCTTTTGCTGCCAGGTGGAACTTCCATCACTACACCAGCAGCCCTGAGTACCCACAAAGTAACGGCCTGGCCGAGCGGTCTGTGCGGAGTGCTAAGGGTCTGCTGGAGCAGTCCCGCCTGTCCAACTGCGATTTCTACCTGGGCTTACTTAACCTACGTAACATCTCCCGGGACCCGACCATGGGTTCCCCTGCCCAGCGTCTGATGTCGAGGATGACAAGACCACCTATGCCAATTGCCCAACAGGCTCTGCTACACAAAGTGCTCGAGCCTGCCACTGTCCAACAGCGGATTAAACAGAAGCATGAGGTTCAACGATGTACCCACGACAAGTCCTTCCGACTGCTGTCGCCTCTACTGCCCGGGCAGGTCGTTCGGATGCAGACTATCACCGGCTATTCCCACCTCGCGACCGTGGTTGGTGTGGCTGACTCTCCCAGATCTTACCTGGTTGACTACGATGGGACTGTCTATCGTCGGAGCCGTCAACACCTGCTGGCTGTGAACGAGCCGAAGCCTGCACCTGCGGGTCCTTATGCTCCTCCGTTGCTGCTCCAGCCTGCTACTGCCGATTGCCCTGCTGTTCCCTGCGTGCCCCAGACTCCTCGCCTATTGCGTTCTCCTCCTCCGCTGCCGCCAGATTTTGGCCGGGTTGCTTCCACTCCTGCACGTTTGCCTTCTCCTCCTGCCTCTCCCGCTCCGACTGCATCTCCTCCTGCTTTAACATTCTCGCCTGCTTCCGCTACGCCTTCTCTTCTTTCCGATGGGGGGAGGGGGGTAAAGCGCTGTACGCACGCGTTCAGGTCGCATTGTTAAGCCGCCTGTTCGCTACGGCGACTTTGTTTAAACTCGCATGCTTTGTGTAATCACACTGCCACGGCTCCAATTCTGTTTTGATTTCTTAGGGGAAGGATGTAGATGGTTCATGCATGCAACCAATAATATAGCTACCTCAGTACCACTAACCACACCTTAGTTATCAAGTATAATAACTCTCTCTCTCTCTCTCTCCCCTGGTTCCAGCACGGTGATAGACTGTATGCAGTCAGTACTGGAATGTGTCTAACCTGTGTGATCATTAAATGTTAAGTAAAGCTACAAGTGTGTCAGACTTAACATCTTTACAATACTCATACACCACTATTTTAAATCTAGAAATACCTACAACTGACGGTATTAGAAGAGACTGGGAACAAGAAATCGATTAACGTAAGACACACTCTAATTCAATTCAAAACATTACATAGACTGTACTATTCAAAAACCAAAATAAATACACTTTTCCCTAACGTCTCACCCATTTGCGATAAATGTCAGTCTCAAGAAGCTACCATAGCGTACTTTTGTTTTTTGTATAAAAATCCAAAAATTCTGGAATGAAATATTTGAAATCTTCACAAAATTATTTAAAATAAAACCGATACCAAAAGCAGAATGGATTATCTTTGGAATAATGGAAGGTAGCCCTGAACTAAACGTGTTCCAAAATAATTTATTTAGTTAAGGGCTAATAACGGGAAAAAAGCTTATACTCAAATTCTGGAAAAACGCTCCAACACCAACAATAAAAATGTGGATTTAAAACATGTTCGAAACATTACACCTGGAAGATATGAGACTCCTCCTCACAGGCAAAGCAGATCACTTCCAAAAGACGTGGTCTACATTTATGGACTAACTACAAGCATAAGGTGCAACAGTAATTTAAAAAATAAATGGTGCCAGGATCTGATAACGGGAAATGAAAAATATGGTTGGTATATCCCTTTTTGCATAGTTATTTTATAATAGAGGGACTGTTTCTCTTTCTTTCTTTCTTTTCTAGGGTCTATTTCTTCTCTGACTCTCTTTCTAATGGGCTTTCTTTCCCCAACACTTTCTTGCACTATCACGACTCTTTCTCACTTTCCTTACTTCTTTTATTTCTATCTTTCTTAAGTTCAAAAAATGAAGGGGTACAACAAATGTAATAAGATATATGTGGTGTGTATTACTGTAACTTATTGTACTTCTAATAAAAAATAAATAAATAAAAAATAAAAATAAAAAAAGTTAAAAAAAAGAAGTTTGATCTCTATTTTATGAGGAGTTACGATGAGGGATTACGTGAAGAAGGCCTGTTCAGCCACACGTGCGTCAATCTTCAAAGCAGCGGTGTGAAATCACAGATAATAATAGTAACTGAAGTATCATAGTAAGATGAAAAAAGACTAAAACTACCAGATGATCTTAATGAGGGCTGGGAGTGGAGGGCACGTAATCCCTCATCGTAACTCCTCATAAAATAAAGATCAAACTTCAAACTGGTAAGTTCTCGTTTAATCTTACTATTTTACTTCGGAGTCACGTGAGTGACTACGTGAAGATTTCAAAGCTCTGTGATTTCATGCCGTGAGAAACAAGTCTACACAACCACAACTGCCTCATTGACAAATGAGGGAAAACATTCATAATGCATAGTCATGACATAGATTTAAACATGCTGATGTTATATAACTGATGTAATAGTTATATCTCTCATCCGGATGGAACCTATAACAGAACATAAAATAAATTGAGAAATACCTCTGGTCTGGCAACGGTTATTATAACATCAAGTCAATTCAAGTTTATTTATCACATACGAGATGTGCAGTGAAATGAAAGTGGCAATGCTCGCGGACTTTGTGCAAAAGGACAAACAAACAAAAACAAACAAACTATAAACACAATCATAAACACATACACATATTCTTTTACATATTAAATATTGGAAGGAAAAACGTTCAGTAAAGTTAGTCCCTGGTGAGATGGGAGTTTACAGTCCAAATGGCCTCTGGGAAGAAACTCATTCTCAACCTCTCCGTTCTCACTGCATGGCAACGGAGGCGTTTGCCTGACCGTAGCAGCTGGAACAGTCCGTTGCATGGGTGGAAGGGGTCTCCCATGATTTTATTTGCTCTGGAGTTGCACCTCCTGTTGTATAGTTCCTGCAGGGGGGGCGAGTGAAGATAGTGCGTTCGGCCGAACCATACTCTCTGCAGAGCCTTCTTGTCCTGGGCAGAGCAATTCTCAAACCAGATGGTAATATTTCCGGACAAGATGCTTTCCACAGCCGCTGAGTAGAAGCACTCGAGGATCCTTGGAGACACTCTGAATTTCCTCAATTGCCTGAGGTGGTAAAGGCGCTGCCTTGCCTTACTCACGAGTGCTGCGGCGTGTGATGTCCATGTCATATCCTCAGAGATGTGGACTCCCAGATATTTAAAACAGCTCACCCTATCCACAGTATCCCCATTTATCCTCAATGGTGTGTACGTCCTCGGATGATGTGCCCTCCTAAAGTCCATGATCAGCTCCTTAGTTTTTTTGATGTTCAAGAGGAGGCTGTTATCCTGGCACCAGAGTGCTAGATCAGCCACCTCCTCCCGGTAGGCCTTCTCATCGTTGTCTGAGATCAGGCCCACCACCACAGTGTCATCAGCAAACTTAATTATTGAGTTGGAGCTGAACCTAGCCACACAGTCATGTGTGTACAGGGAGTACAATAGGGGGCTGAGGACACAACCCTGGGGCGATCCTGTGCTCAGGGTGAGGGACTTTGATGTATTCCCTCCCATCTTGACTACCTGGGGCCTGGCGGTGAGAAAGTCCAGGGCCCAGGCACACAGGGGGGTGTTGAGCCCTAATTCCAGTAGCTTCCCGGCCAGTCTGGTGGGGACTATCGTGTTGAAGGCTGAACTGAAGTCTATGAACAGCATCCTCACGTAGCCCCCCTTCTGGCTGTCAAGATGAGAGAGAGCGGTGTGCAAAACCTGGGAGACCGCATCGTCCGTGGATCTGTTCGGACGGTATGCGAACTGCAACGGGTCCATGTTGCGAGGGAGGAAGGCGCAGATGTGTTTCTTCACCAGCCTCTCAAAGCATTTCATGACTACCGAGGTGAGGGCGGTAGTCATTCAGACAGGCTGGGGAGGCATTTTTTGGTACCGGTACAATGATGGATTTTTTGAAGCAGGCAGGGACCACGGACTTGTCCAGGGAGAGATTGAATATTGTAGTGAGCACCGGAGCTAGCTGCGTAGCACAGGACTTGAGTACTTGCCCCGAGATGCCATCGGGGCCAGCAGCTTTCCTCGTGTTCACCCGTGTCAGAGCCCTCCTCACGTCGTGCTCGGACAGTGAGAATGTGTGCACATTCCTCCCTTCAGCTTCAGTAGCCAGCCCGCTGGCGGTATTGTCGATAGTCGGCAGACCTGAGGTGGTGTTGCCCATCTCGAAACGAGCGTAAAATATGTTCAGGTCATCAGCTAGGGAGGTGCCGGCACTTGCAGATGAGGGTGGGGCAATTTTTGCAATTTTGTTCGTTTGACCACACTACAGCCGTTAGGATGCGGTCCAGCGGAACGCAATTAACCCTTGCTGTTGCTGTATAGCAGCCCTGGTGGAGTGAGATCCGGATCACTATCTACTCCTGCATAACTCAACTTAGTTTTAACACCTGGCAAGATCTGAGCAGATAGGTTCTTATAACATCTTTTGTAACTAACAATCGTAGTTAGCTCAGAGTCTCAAAGGCTCTTGGTGACCATGACGTATTGTTGTATGTGTGTGTCCCCACATAACGAAAGGTCCCTGGGCATGTCTTGAGCTATTTTGAGACCCGACACCCCTACTGCTCTGCTTAAATTAATTATAGCATAAAATACTATGCATATATTTGCAGATGTAATCATCTTCTCCTGTCACAATAATGTAGCGAGTGACCTGTTGCGCTAACCAACGCCAGGAGGATAACTACCTAATGAGGTCCGATCAAAGCTAAGAATGTAGCTGGAATCCCCTGGTTAAAATAGTGTTACATATTGTCAATCTCCCATACTGCATTGTACTTGTCCTGGGAAACCTGTGTAACAGATATCCGTTACTAACTCGATATCCGAGGTGAACCCAACAACTTGGACATCGTTAGCTGCAGTAAGTCTGATGGAAAGCCCCTTGGCACAGTTAATGACCCTATAATTCAATATTGTCAAAGACCATTTAAATGAACTGCAATAACTCAGAATCTGTACCATTTTAAATATAACATGAGCATTAAACAAAAGCTTCCCATCTCCTGAAGCAGCAAAGTACCGCTTTTTGGTACCATTCCAGCACTGTGAATACATACAAAAATAGGCATGACAACCCAAGCCGTAAGCAGTCTACTGAGAATCTGTAGAACATATTGATTTCATCATGCAACGGCTGATCTCTCAAGCCGCAGGCTGGACCAGCAAGTTACGTTTAAATAACCATATAATGTTGCATTATTATTATTATTCCCGACTAATCAGGAATCAAACTGCATAGGCGAATTCCACAGCTGGAACCTAAAGCGACTCTTGATGACTCTATTTCAAGACCTGACTGATAAAGCAAATTGGAGGAAGACATAAAAGACCATTCCTCATGCTTGTAGCGAGAATGTATCTTTCGCCACTGTTATCCACACATCTTTGCAACCTTTAAATTAGCGTGAAAACAACATATCTATATTCGGTTTTGCATCGAATCAGAATTTCATTTATACTGCGTGGTCCAACACTCATTCTGTATTGTCATTGATCTGTACTTAATGATATTCCAGTGGCAAATGAGATTATGTACCTTTTACAGGATCTTTCCCTGATTGCACCCTTGTGCTTATCATATGCCACATCTTCGTGTATCAACATGAAGTTGAGCATGCACCAATGCATATTCACTCAATCACTCTTTAACCCATAAATGCACTAATGGTCTATAGATAGTTGATACCAATACTGAAGAGTTAATAACTCATGTAAATCTCCTGCACCTCCACTAGAGATGACATTCGCATGTTCTCACCTTAAGCCATAGCATCTTTTTTTGCAATATAATGACATATTTATTGATCAACTACTAGAGCAATGCTGAATACTGTTTGTCCATCATAGTGGCTTTATTAGCTTCAGCTGGTAATAGCAAGTTGTATTATCAATGACCTTCATGACCCTTATTGTTTGTCATTAAGCATGCTGTCAGTTCTCAATCTTGCACAGCTGCATCACATCTATTACATTGCCAGTTAGTCTAAAGAATAGAAACTGCTTTATAACCACAACACTGTTCCAGGTTTCTATTGATTCCAATCTGTTGCCCAGGGCGGAGTCAAAGGCCAACCATCCATTTGATAACAACCTAATTTAATGGATAGGAGAGAACAATTTCTCAAGTAGCTTGAGACTGAGTGGATTTTAGCCAAACACAGCATCAAAATATAATCCAGACAATACATCACAAGTGTTTTTGAACTCTGAGTAGTCCTTTGAATGCTTAATTATTATCATACTGTTAAAATTGCCTCATCATAGCAATGCCTTCAAATATCTCTGATGATCATTGTGCTTGGAACCCCTATGAAATCAGTTTGATCACCCTTCTTCATAATGAACAGGCCACACCTGCCATCATTTCGAGTCTGCCCTGAACAGCAACACTGGCCCGGTTCCGATAATTCTCACATGTCCTAAGACAACTCTTGCCATAATTCTGACCTTGCCATGAAAGACAATTCCCCATATCTCCGAGCCTGTCTCGAAGGCAACCTAGCTAAAATACTGGACCTGACTCAACACTCTTCTGGCCAAATTCCAACCTTTTTGTAATACTAGTATTGTCCAGTTTACCTGGTTAAAATGCCTCTGAGTAGACAATGTCTCAATCATTTGTATATTGCACAACCAATTGTAAATTTTACCAACTTGTTCGTGGTCACTTAGTTCTAGAGTAACTCTGGTCAGCTTTAATGCTGCTACCAGCTTCAGTGAACCGCTTCCTGCCGATGAAGCCGTGGGTGCGTTTTCCCCTAAACTATAAATCCTTACTCTTCGTTGGCCTAATTGGTCCAACAGTTTATGCTTCGTCCTTCAGGTTTTGCCTGTTGAATAGGTCTTACCCGAATAGAAGATTCGGCGGGTGGCTCTAATGTCCCCTGATAGTGGAGTTCACTGCATTGTATTGGGATGGCAAACTTGCTGACAGGAATCGTACCTCTGACATGTGCCCTTCATCCCTTGATGTATGCTCCACGCTATACCCTCAGCCTCGGCATCAGATTTACACTGACCCAGCATATTCTCCTCTTCCATAAGGGAGACATTAAGCAGCCCTACTACAAGGCGCTGCTGGCATGGCCTCTCCAACAGGCCCACCCTTCAGGGTCAGAAAATGTCCCGGTAAGCTCACCTCCTCCATGAGGGAGACATCATTGCAGCCCTTCTACAGGTGCTGCTGCCGTACATTTAAGCAGCCCTATACCAGGCGCTGCTGACACGGCCTAGAGCAATAGGCCGGCACTGCCATAGATTCGGCATCCCCATTATGCAGCCCTGTTACAAGGCGCTGCTGGCAAGAGCTCTCCCATCTGCCCAACACTGCCATATCTCCTGATGTTAGGGTGTATCTATCTTGAGCCTCCTCTCAATAAGGCTCCATCCTGACCAACTTCCACATTATTAATTTTACCGGAAGGGAACCCTCCCGGCACCAGGACTGACCACTTGGGTCGATTTACCCCATATCTTGGGGACCTCTGCGGTCTGGGCACCGCATAGCTGGTAGATTTCCCCTCCCCTGGGAATCCCAGCACCCTTATATATTTCCGGAGGGAAACCCCTACCGGCACCAGGGCTGACCGTTCCGGTCCGTTTAACCCCCTCCCTGGGAACCCCAGCGTCTCTGTGCCTATCGGAGGGAAAAGCCCTCCCGGCACCCGGAGCACCTGGAAGCCACTGACCACCCGTCAGCGACCCACTTTGCGACATTCTCCAGCTACCCGCACCTGCGGCAAGACTGGGGTTTCTCCACAGCCCATAGCTGGTTCCCTCGTCGGGCTTCGCGAATCCTCCGGCAGGAAGCCTCTGGAACAAGAGGTTCCTGCAGGGAATAAAACAGGTAAGAAAATCAGCTGACCTGAAGTTTAAACTTACCGGGCTGGGGAGCTGCTGCCCCAACCGGCCGCCTACACCAATGCGTCTGATGTAATGACGCACGTGCGGCTGAACGGGCCTTCTTCACGTAGTCACTCACGTGACTCCGAAGTAAAATGTCCTTAGTGTGTCGGATAGGAGGGTGGCATGGTGGTGCAGTGGTAGAGTTGCTGCCTTGCAGCGCCAGAGAGCCGGGTTCGATCCTGACTCCAGGTGGTTGTACATTCTCTCCGTGACCTGTGTGTGTTTTCTACAGGAGTTTCCTCCCACACTCCAAAGACATAAAGATTTGTAGGCTAATAGGCCAGGTAAAAATTGTAAATTATCACTAGTGTGTGTGGGGTCGTGTTAATGTGCAGGGATTGCTGGTCGGTGCGGACTCGGTGGGCCAAAGGGCCTGTTTCCGTGCTGTATCTCTAAACTGAACTAAACTAAACTTTCCTGTATGATCATCAAGATTCCACCTCCTGTTGCATGAGTTGTTCCCAAATTAGGTAATACGTCTATTCGAGCTAAGCACTGCCATACAAAGTCCTGATTAAGGGCTCAAATTGAATATCAACACATCCCTTTTGTCTCCACAGATATTGCTGAGTTCCTCCAGCAGTTTTTTCTGCAGCGTACAATGACCACTCGCACTTGAAAAGACTCATCAGAGGGCTTGTCACATGTCACTAGTTTGTGGCCAGGAACAAATTGGAAGAAACAATACTTCCAAAGCGTTGTGAGTTGCAAACTCAGGAAACTCACAGGTCTTCAGAAAATCTGACATTGTGTAAATCACTCTGGATAGACCCTGCACTGCTCAGCAAGATGTCAAGATAGGTAATGGTTCACAACCAGGTCTGATAATAAAATAGCATTTACAAATGAAAGTAATTTGTTTCCTATTCTTCCTTTTAATATTGCCTGTCTTTCCAAATTGATATCCAGTTAATAAACGTGGCATGATTTGTGATGGCATATGTTTTTAAAAAACCTCTCTCATTCAATTTAGCAATGCTACCATTAGTCAAAGGCTTCACTCAATCCTCATTGTGTGAAAAAAATAACCATGTAATCTAACACAGTGACTTGTCAGATGAGAGGCTTGAAGACTGTAAAAGCTTGTTCACATGGGGATTAAGATACAAGACCAAGCAACCCTTGTGCTTGAGGTGATGTTAAAGTTGGTAGGTGGGCCCTTTCTGGACTCATAAATTCAGACTTCCACAGTTCAGCCAAGCAGTACTGTCATTTATTCCTCTCGCTCATCAACCTGATGCCACATTAGAATAAATTTAAGAGTAGCAACTCTGAGCTAAAACAAACCATTTTGCAAATATAAATGTGCACACTTTCGATTTAGCCTGCATGTTAGTATAGTATACTCCGAATAACAATTTATTCTTTCATCTTTACGAACACTCTAACAAGGAAAGGATACCCGAGGCAGATTATATCTTGCAGGACAGAAATGCTCAAAGCTTTGTAGGCTTGGCCCTTGCACCCTGTGTTTACCCTGGTGACACTCGATGTTACTCCAGGGAAGAACCTTACCAGTGTATAAAGCTCAACAGTGTTAATTGGGGCATATAAGTGCTGATATTGAAAGCACTCGTGTTGACTTCATTGGCATTTTGGTACCTTACTTTTTCAAAAAGCCCAAGCACTTGCGATGTGTGGATTAATTTAAATGTTCACATAAGTGATAGGGAACTTTAATTAGAGGATTGATTGCTGATTTTCTGCATGTGATGAGCTTCAAGCAAGCTCAGGATCCATGCTTTTCATCCAAATTTAGAGTCAACAATTTAAGATTAACAGTGGTAATAAAAACAGAAAATGCTGGACAGACTCAACATTACAGATCGATCCATGTTTGTCCCTGTAAAGTCAGCTCTATTTCTTTACTCACCAAATGCTCAGTTTACTTTATTGTCTCGTGTACCAAGGTACAGTGAAAAGCTTTTGTTGCAATCTAACCAGTCAGCAGAAAGACAATACATGATTACTATCGATCCATTTGTAGTGTACAGATACATGTGAAGGGAATAACCTTTAATGCAAGGTAAAGCCAGCAAAGTCCGATCAAGGATCGTCCGAGGGTCATCAAAGAGGTAGATAGTAGTTCAGCACTGCTCTCTGATTGTGGTAGGATGATTCAGTTGCCTGAAAACAACTGGGAAGGAACTGTCCCCGAAACTGATGGTGTGTGTTTTCATATATTTTGGCTGATGGGAGCGGGGAGAAGAGGGAGTGGCCAGGGTGTGACTCGTCCTTGATTATGCTGCTTGCCTTGCCGAGGCAGTGTGAGGTATAAATGGAGTCAATAGAAGGGAGGTTGGTTTCTGTGATGGTCTGGACTGCGTCTACAATTCGCTACAATTTCTTGCAGTCTTGGATGGAGCTGTTCCCAAACCAAACTGTGATGCATCCTGTCAAATGCTTTCTATGGTGCATGTGTAAAAGTTGGTGAGAATTGTAGGGGACATGCCAAACTTCCTAAGCTTACGAATGGAGTAGAGGCAGTAAATGCTGGAGGTGCATGCAAAGAACAAGAACAAGACCATGATGATTGGCTTTTGTTGTAGATCTGCTCCTAAATGAACAGTGACTGCTGCACACATCTGCTCATGCTGCCGTATATGGCTATTGGTGCATTTAATCAGAATAAAAGACAATGTATTCGTTGAAACTTGCTTCTTTTGTACAGAGATTTTACCAAAAGAAGCAAATAGCAACAGTATTTTGTGTGACTCAATGGTCTGCCTAGATTTGGGGAGAACTAATTTTTCTATGTGGTGCATGTGGTACTTCGGGGAGCCCGCCCGAAGGATCATCGGACTCATTGAAGACCCAACCAAACATTAGCCAAACAACGGACCCGCCCAAAGACTAGTCAGTTGGTGGGACCCTGTCCAAAGGCTTGTCAGTCAGCGAGACTCTGCCCGAAGGCGTGATGAACAGCGGAAGCGGGAGGGTGATGGAGACATCGGAAGCAAGGAGCAAGGTGAACCAGGGTAATGCCTCCAGCTGCTCGGCTGCAGGAGAAGCCCCTAGGACACAAAGATGGTCGGACGAGGAGAGGGACGTTGGTTTGCGGGAACTACTCCAGTACATTGAGCGTGCGGGCTGACTGGACCTTGGAAATAGCGCCAAAACATGACATTTAAATTCAAAAATGAATTTAATCGTGCAGATGCTTATGTGACAAATAAAGCCCCATTGAACCAATGAACATTCTAGGCAATAAATGCTAATCTTGCCAAAGATATTAACGTCCTGAAAAATGAAAAGACTGAAGCAAAAACAAAAGAAGATTTTGTAGATCAAATATTAAGGAATGCTGAGTAAATCAATGCATTCAGAGAATGCTATTCAATATCACTGTTTAGCCTGATGCCCTCACTTTCTTTAACTCAATTTGTACCCCTCACCTTCTCCCCATACTTTCTGACTCTCACTTTCTGTCCATTAATTTCCATCCCACACATTTTAACCTGCACTTCTACTGCACTTTCTGCTGCTCACTTTTGACACATTTTACATTCTAAACCTCCTTTTCTACCATACATATTACACCCTTCATTTTCTGCCCCTCACTGTCTATTCCGCACTTACCACCTGCCACATTCTACCTCACACTTTCTGCGCTCTGTTGGTTGACCTTTCCTTCTATCCCCTATTTTCTGGTCCTCACTTTCCAACCCTCACTCTCACCTCTCATTTTCTAACCTTAGCAATGTGCCCTCACTTTTTACTCCTTACTTTTAATCCCTCATGTTCTGCCTCTCGCTTTCTTTGCATCAAAACGTCTTCCTCTTTGATCAAGTATTGCTCATCTCTTTGTACACTTCTTCAAAGGTTCGATTCCAGTGCGTGATGAAGTATGCCCTGTGATGTTTTCTGAATTCTTAGCCAGCACAGCCCCATAGGTTTGAGGATATACTGCTTGAACTGGTTTGAAAGGTCTGAGCTGATTGATGAGGCCAATGAGTGAACCACAGACTCTCCCACAGATGGAATGGGATGTGCTTGATCAGTTAGATTGGGGGGGGGGTGGCATGTTTCTTCTGCAGTTACACAGGACATTTGTGTGCCCCGATACATAAACTTGAAAGTTCTTAATAACATTCTCAAGATTCCTTCTCCAATTTGACCAGTCAATGGCCAGGAATTCTCTTCAGACAATGGGGAAGCTGAGGTTTTTTCAAGTAAGTATTAATGACATTCTTGGATATTTTCCTTTCCTTTCTCTGCCAGGTATTTTTTTTTTCAAATGACAAAGCTAGGAATAGAATACCTGTTTTTGGATCATAATATAAATGCAAAGTATTCGTACTTATCTGGATAAAAATTGTCATTCGTGATTAATTGCTTAAGAAACACGCGAAGAGCCATGGGGAAGAAGCAGGGATGCAGTACTAATTGAATACATGTAGACCAGGCAGGGTGGGCTGAATACTATATGCCTAATTTATTGGATATCATGAGTTCCTCCTTTAAAGCCCTGATTCCCCCTTTCCTTCTTTAAATGCATTACTTCAGTGATTCTGACTATGTTTACAGCCACCCCATCCAAAACATCATTTTTGGCTTCAAATAGACAATAGACAATAGGTGCAGGAGTAGGCCATTCGGCCCTTCGAGCCAGCACCGCCATTCAATGTGATCATGGCTGATCATCCCCAATCAGTACCCCGTTCTTGCCTTCTCCCCATATCCCCTGACTCCGCTATTTTTAAGAGCCCTATCTAGCTCTCTCTTGAAATCATCCAGAGAACCTGCCTCCACTGCCCTCTGAGGCAGAGAATTCCGCAGACTCACCACTCTCTGTGTGAGAAAAAGTGTTTCCTCGTCTCCGTTCTAAATGGCTTACTCCTTATTCTTAAACTGTGGCGCCTGGTTCTGGACTCCCCCAACATCGGCAACATGTTTCCTGCCTCTAGCGTGTCAAAGCCCTTAACACTCTTATATGCTTCAATGAGATCTCCTCTCATCCTTCTAAACGCCAGAGGGTATAAGCCCCAGCTGCTCCATACTCTCAGCATATGACAGTCCCGCCATCCCGGGAATTAACCTTGTAAACCTATGCTGCACTCCCTCAATAGCAAGAATGTCCTTCCTCAAATTAGGGGACCAAAACTGCACACAATACTCCAGGTGTGGTCTCACTAGGGGTCTGTACAACTGCAGAAGGACCTCTTTGCTCCTATATTCGATTCCTCTTCTTATAAAGGCCAACATGCCATTCACTTTCTTCACTGCCTGTTGTACCTGCATGCTTACTTTCATAGACTGTACAAGGACCCCCAGATCCCGTTGTACTTCCCCATTTTCCCAAGTTGAGGCCATTTAGATAGTAATCTGCCTTCCTGTTTTTGCTACCAAAGTGGACCTCACATTTATCCACATTAAACTTCATCTGCCATATATCTGCCCACTCTCCCAACCTGTCCAAGTCACCCTGCATTCTCATAGCATCCACCTCACAGTTCACACTGCCCCCCCAGCTTTGTGTCGTCTGCAAATTTGCTAATGTTACTTTGAATCCCTTCATCCAAATCATTGATGTATATTGAAGCCTTGCGGTACCCTACTAGTCACTGCCTGCCATTCTGAAAGGGATTATTTAAAATAATTCCTCATTGAAGCAAATTGCCATATTTTATCAAAGTGAAGATACTATCAAATCATAATTTTTGTTTTCACAAAGATCAACTCGGACGTTATCAGTATGTTTAAAATTTGTGAGAACACACTTGTTTTATGCCAACACAGCATCGGGGAGCATGACTGGGCTTTGTCGGTAGCAGTGCGCATAACATTTACATTATAATGCTTTGAAATAACCAAGCACTTTATTAGTTGTAATCTTTTGGTGTTCATGCTATTTTAGTTATAAATGATGGTAGCTTTGTATTTTCCTATACACTCTATGATACTACCTGTGGTACAATGTTGGACCGAAGAGCTTTCTCAGATCAATTGCTGTCACACCGATATATAATTGGAAAAAGTTTCTATTTTGGTCAGGAGAACTCACAACGTGTTTCAAAGAAACATAGAATTTTCAATGACGTTTAGGTTTATTATTGTTGCGTGTACTAAAGGTACCGTGAAAAGGTTTTGTTTGCCTGCTATCAAAATCAAATCAGATGCAATCAAGCCAAATACGTGCTAAAGGTAGAGCAAAGAGAAAGATACCAGAGTGCAGAATATAGTTCTCAGCATTGTAGTAAAACATTTCCAGAGAGAGCGTGCAATGTCCGCAACGAGATAACTTGGAGAATTGGAACTGTACCCGAGCTGATTGAAGGACCATGCAGAGTATAAATACAGAAGACAAGAAGCTGTTCCTGAGTCTGAAGGTACGAGCTTTCTGCCCAATAGGAGCAAGGGGTAGAAAGAATGACCAGGGTGAGAAGGGTCCTTGATTATGTTGGCGGCTATCCCATCACCAATGTCTCTATTTCATGGCGAGACTGGGGAAATTTGGCACGTCTCCAGTGAATCGTTTGCAAACTTCTACAAGGTGCACCAAAGAAAAGCATACTTCTGGGTTGCATCACAGCTCTGCCCAAGAACTGAGAGTTGTAGATGGAGCCCAGTCCATCACATGGACCAAACCTCCCGCCATTGACTCCATCTACACTTCACCCTGCCTTAGAAAAGCACGGAACATAATCAAAGACTTATCCTACCCCAGTCATTCCTTCTTCTTCCTGTACCCATGCAGAAGAAGGTACAGAAGCTTGAAAGCGCACACACACACCAGACTCGGGAACAGCTTTTTCCCCTGTATTATTAGGCTTCTTACCGGTCATTCCATAAGCCAGGTTTCCGTTTGATTCACCTCTACCCCATTGAGGACATATAACTCTGTCTAAGGGACCGATGTACTACAATATTAAAAAATATATTCTGCACTCTGTATCTTCCCCTTTGTTCTATCTGGACCTTTGCAGTGTATGGCAGGGCTCTGAGGAGCACAGTGGTCTAGGAATGCAGGTACACAGTTCCTTGAAAATGGCGTCACAGACAGATAGGGTGGTCAAGAGACTTACGGCACATTGGCCTTAAAGAATCATAGTCATAGAGTGATACAGCGTGGGAACAGGCACTTCGGCCCAACTTGTCCACACCGGCCAACATACCCCAGCTACATGAGTCCCACCTGCGAGCGTTTACGCCTATACTATCCTATCCATGCACCTGTCTAACTGCTTCTTAAACATTGGGATAGTCCCTGCCTCAACCACCTCCTCTGGCAGTTGGTTCCATACACCCACCACCCTTTTTGTGAAAAAGTTATCGCTCAGATTCCTATTAAATATTTTCCCCTTCACCTTAAACCTATGTCCTCTGGTCCTCGATTCGCCTACTCTGGGCAAGAGTCTGTATCTACCCAATCTATTCCTCTCATGATTTTATACACCTCTATAAGATCACTCCCTCATCCTCCTGCACTCCAAGGAATAGAGTCCCAGGCTACTCAAAATCTCCCTATAGCTCAGACCCTCCAGTCCTAGCAACATCCTCGTTAAAACACATGTCAGAGGAAAGAGTATAGATGTTGGGAGGTTATGTTTCAGTTGTATAAAATGTTGGTGAGGCATCATTTAGACTGTGTTCAATTTTGGTCACCCTGTTATAAGAAAGAAGTTGGTAAGCTGGAAAGGGTGCAGAAAAGATTTACATAGATGTTGCCAGGACTTGAGGGAGAGGTTGAGCAGGCTATGTTAGGACTTTATTCCTTGCAGCGCAGGAGGATGAATGGTGGACTTAGAGAGGTATATAAGATCATGATTGGAATAGATAAGGTAAATGCACAGTGTATTTTACCCAAAGTATGGGAAGCAAGAAACAGAGGACATAGGTTTAAGGTGATAGGGGAAATATTTAATAGGAAAATGAGGGGCAACATTTTCCACACAGATGGTGATAGGTATATGGAAGAAGCTGCCAGAGGAGGTTGTTGGGCCAGGTACAATCACAATTGTTAAAAGACATTTAACAGGTGCATGTATAGGGAAGATTTATAAGGATACTAGACCAAGTACAGACCCGTTGGGTCTGCTCCCCCAATGGTGTGATCCCCCAACCCAATATTCCACCATGCACCCGTCTCCTCCAATGGAACTGAAGCCGTTCCCAAAAGTAAGATTCCAGCACTGCCCTGCCAAATCCAATGGCACCTCCCCTGCCTGCTGCAGCAGTGAAAAGTTCAGAATGTTCCTGTCTTGCAACTTTGTTTCGAAGTGTGTTGGAAGCTGGCATGTAAATGGAGAAGCCAGTTTCTTTTTGAAATACTTGGGGGTGGGAGAAGGATTTGATGAAAAACGTGTACTTCAACACGACGAAATGAAATGAGGAGCGGATACTTAGAAAGAAAAGCGAAATCTCTACCGAAATGGAAAATATCTCGGAGATTGAGCGTCTGGATTGGGCGTGGCAATGAATCAAAGGAAGAAATGCAGCCGGCAGCCATACATGCAAATGAATCCATTCCGATTGGACATCTGCGAGCATCGGCCATTCCGATTGGACATCTGCGAGTATCGGGCACGAATCGAAAGGCAGGAAGGGCGCCGGTCGGCAGTCGGTCGGATGGCCCCAGAGTTTTATAGATATATAGATAGATAGATAGATAGATGGGTCAAACACAAGCAGGTGCGACTAGTGGAGATGGGGGACCTTGGATGGCTTGGGCAAGTGGGGCTGAAATGCCTTTTTCCATGCTATATGACTATGACTATTCTAATTGAGTTTGAAATGACTGTATCTATGCATGGTATATCTGACCTGTTTGCAAAATAGAGCTTTTCATTGTATCTTGGTATATGTGACAATAATAACCCAAAACCTAAACCTTGTGAGTGGAATTCGAGCAGAATTTGTCCGCAGTCTTGAGTGCATAGGGTGCATAATAGGGGACTGAGAATGGATCCTTCTGGGGCACTGGTGTTGACAATTAAAGTGGAGGATTTGTTGTTGCTTATCCTCACTGATTATGGCCTGTGTGACAGAAAGTCGAGGATCCAGTGACAGAGGGGGTGCTGACTCCTAGGTCCAGGAGTTTGGAGATAAATTTGGATGAGATTATGGTGTTGACATTCTGACACAGCATCATTTAGCAGTAACCTACTAGTCAGATAAGCTCGACCCAGTTTGTATCAATGTTATCTGGGTCCCACACAATAAAATAATGTTGTTTGAAGAAGAACAATGTGATTCTTTGTGAATTGATAACCACTCAGCAATTTAATCACACTTATTGCCTGTGGATGCTTATGGTTTTTGTTGAAATTGAGTGCATTTTAAGTTTTTCTACACACCTGTTACCGAAATCTTCCACAGAATTTGAACTGTATGAAAGTACATTCGTGCAAGTACATGCCTTATTGCTTTATTTCCCTTTAAAGTGCTTCTTTCTGCCCTTTTAAGAATAATCTGTTTGTGTCATATGAATACCAGACTTCAAGAATGCAGCATGTAAAGTGATTTATAATTTCCATAATACAAGTAATCCTAGATTACAACAGAGAACAAAATAGGCAGTTTCTTCCCTTTCAGTGTGTCATTTTTGGCAAAGAACATTGGACTGACTGAGTGCAATTAATAGTTGAGTCAACCATTTCCTTCCAAATTAAGGTTTATGTGTTAGATTTCATGTGCAGAAATAACCATCTTGATTAATTCTCAATCCAAAATGGCAATGGATAGAAATTCAGAACTCTGTTGAATTATTATTGGGGTTACATTTTACACTAGAAACATTTACTTCAACATATTGAAGTTACTTAAGAAGGGCAGCAAAGATAAACCAGGAAACCACATGCCGGTGAGCCTGACACCTGTGGTGGGAACGTTTTGGAAGTGATTCTGAAGGATATGATCTACTAGCATTTGGATAAGCAAGGAGTGATTAGGGATAGTAAGCATGGCTTTATGTTTGGTTAAATCGTGTCTCATGAATCTGAAAGAGTGTTTTGAAGATGTCAGGAAAAGAACAGTGGACCCTGTCTATGGGGATGTTAGCAACATCTTTGATAATCTCCCGCATGGAGGCTAGTCTGGAAGGTTACATCGCATGGAATCCAAGGTGAACTAGACAAATGGCTTCAAAATTGGCTTGGAAAAAGAAGTTAAATATAGCTGAAGTTGTGGAGGTTCTTTTAAAATAATTTGATGCCAGTAACCAATAATGTACTACAAGGGTTGGTTCTGGATCCACTGTTGTTTGTTATCTACATTAACGATTTGGATGGCAATGGTTTTAAGCTTCAAGTTCTAAAGAGTAAATATCACTACCAACTTGTCCTGGACCAGCCATGGCTGTGGCCAAGAAAGCACACCAATGCCTCAACTTCCTTGGAAGGCTTAGGAGGTTCGGCATGTCCCCAACTACTCTCACCAACTTCTACAAATGCGCTGTAGAGAGCATTTTATCAGGATGCATCACAGCATGGTTTAGGAACAGCTCTATCCAAGACTGCACGAAATTGCAGAATTGTGAACGCAGCCCAAACCATCACGCAAACCATCCTCCCTTCCATTGACTGCTTCTGCACTTCATGCTGTCTCAGCAAGGCCACCAGCATAATCAAAGACGAGTCTCACTCACTCCCTCTTCTCTCAGGCAAGAGTCTCACTCACTCCCTCTATCAGGCAAGAGGTACAAAGTGAGAAAATGCATACCTCCAGATTCAGGGACAGTTTCTTCCCAGCTGTTATCAGGCAACTGAACCATCCTGTCACCAACTAGTGAGCGGTCCTGACCCACCATCTACCTCATTGGAGACTTTCAACCTATCTTTTATCAGAATTTACTGGACTATCTCTTGCACTAAACGTTATTCCCTTATCCTATATCTGTACACAGCTTGATTGTAATCATGTAATCTTTCCACTGGCTGGACAGCACGCACCAACAAAGCTTTTCACTGTACCACGTTACACGTGACAATAATAAACTAATCTAGTTAATATTGTTAGTACATAAGTTGGTGGTAGAATGGATAGTGAGGAAGGATAACTTAAATCAATTGCAAAGGTGGGTTAAGGAATGGAAAATGGAATTGACGCCGCTCAATTACTCAGATTGGTCCAGGTGCAGCGTTGAATTGCAATTGTCAGTGAAAATCCTTGATGGTCTTGCCCCCCTCTCATATCAGTTTAACTTCGTTCACCTACAATATTTTGCAATTCTCCAATTCTGTCCTTTTGAATACACCCAGCTCCATTATGATCAGAATTACTTACACAATTATTGCAATGCTGACAAAGAACATTCAGTTCATTGGGTCCATGATGCACCAGCAGAACAATCCCTTCAGTCCCATTCACCTCCTGCAACATATTCTGTCTATGCCAACATGGCAGCTTGAGCTACCTAGTTCCAAGGCACCCCATTCCACTCTTTCTCTTCAGAATCGATTGTTGAAACCCGCTACCTGTCCTAATATTTCTGTTAAGGTCTGAAGAAGGGTTTCGGCCCGAAACGTTGCCTATTTCCTTCGCTCCATAGATGCTGCTGCACCCGCTGAATTTCTCCAGCATTTTTGTGTACCTTCGATTTTCCAGCATCTGCAGTTCCTTCTTAAACATTTCTGTTAAGTTGTTCAGTATCAAATTCTGTCCATTAACACCCCGAGATGCATCTTACTTTGAAAAAGATGTGAGAATAATTGCAAGTCACTGTTACAGTGATGTCACATTAAGAATATTGATAATTGCAGAGCTCTAAAGAAATAACTAAGAGATGGGTAGGAAGGAACTGCAGATGCTGGTTTACATCGAAGATAGACACAAAATGCTGGAGTAACTCAAGAGCGACAGGCATCTCTGGAGAGAATGAATGGGTGACGTTTTGGGTCGAGATCCTTCTTCAGACTGAGGGTCAGGGGAGGGAGGCACGGAGATATGGAAGGGTAAGGTGTGAAAACAAGCCATCAAAGGGGATGAAGGTCAAGGAAAATGTAGAATAGATAATTGCTAGCTAGGAGAAGGTGACAACGAAGCAGAAACAGATAACATTTAATCAGGGGGACAATCAGACCACACAAAAATGCTGGAGAAACTCAGCGGGTGCAGCAGCATCTATGGAGCGAGTGAAGTAGGCAACGTTTCGGGCAGAAACCCTTCCTCAAACTGATTCGATTTTCCAGCATCTGCAGTTCCTTCTTAAACACGGACAATCAGACTAGTCAGAGATGGAGTTTAAGAAGGAACTGCACATGCTGGAGAATCGAAGGTACACAAAAAAGCTGGAGGAACTCAGCGGGTGCAGCAGCATCTATGGAGCGAAGGAAATAGGCAACATTTCGGGCCGAAACCCTTCTTCAGACAAGGGATATTCAGACATTGGTCAGAGATGTCTGTTGGATGAATATCTTTTAATGGGATTCAATGAACCAAACAGCATCCTTTTCAGTGTTTAAAGACACTCTGTGAAACGACAATATTTTTGGAAACACGATGATGCATTAGGTCAGAGCAGTTAAGAGAAACAATATTTGTTGGACATACTTCGTTTTTTTTCTCTGGATGAGTCCGAGCCCTCGGGCTGAGAGGAGGCTATGGATGTTTCGTCCAAAGATACTAGAGGATCTGTAGGATCTTTGGTTTCGTCTATAGGGCGCGCTGTGGAGTGGGATGGTGTCTCCCCGGGTAGACGGGGGCGGTTGGTTGTGAGCTGTGAGCTGTGAGCCTGTGGGTCGCGGCCCGCTCCGTGTCCGGGTTCCCCACCCACACACACTCCACCACCACCGCTTGTCATTGGGTTACACACCGCGCTGTGCTGTTTACCACAGACCGAGCCGCGGCCGCGGGACTGCCGGGATAGCAGGAGCCGGGTCTGGAGGACCGCAGGAAGTCCTCCCAGCTGCCGCTGGTGCCCAACGACAAGATGGCTGTCGGTGGCAAGTTGGAGCCAGCAGCCACCAGCATAGTAGAATTTTACACGTACAAAGGAGGATAGCTGGAGACGAAGGCTCCTGCTTCCGTGCTGCTGGGATACTATTAGACCAATATATGGACAGAAATGGGGTCCCAGACCCTCCAAATCTTGAGACAGGGCGTCTGGGCTTCCATCACTGGCGGATGGTATTATGATCCTCATCAAAACACATTTGTCAATGCTTTCCATCTCTACATCTGGCTCTTCTTCCTTTGTTTCCCATTCACATTGTACATGGTGAGTGCATGGTTGTGCATTTTTACTTATAATCGGTCTGTTTGCTTTGAAATTCGTTGTTGGGATTTCGGGGAAGAGCATGTGCAGGGTACGTACGCTCTATACAACGTGAAAGATTCCCGTCTCCAAGCCTGTGTGCGAGTAATAAAGTGGGACTTCTGGTCCAAAATAAATAAATTCGGGACTGATCTCTGTGGAGGAAATGGAAATAACAAGGTAGTCACAGTTAAGCGGTATAAATGGCAGCGAATGTAAAAGCAGCTCGAATACAAAGAATTATTTTTGGGTGAAAACATTTGAGTTTCAGATTTAGACGCGATGTGGTCTATATTTTTATATTTAATTTTGTTTTTTAATTGATTCATTTGTGTTTATATTTGACATGTCATTTTATGTACAATTCCTTACAAACAAGACGAGATTCACCTCTTAAACTTTTTTTATGATTCATGGTATCCTATTTTTTTTTTACGTAAACCTACTTTGTTATTCCGATTGGACAGGTTGCTGTATTCTCAGCTGCGACTGTATTTTGCCAGCTGGTGTTGTTTATTTTTCTATTTTGTTACTGGTTGTAATGTCACCTGATTCATTTAGTAGGTCATGCTTCTGGAAAATGTGACTTATTAAAAGGTAAGAATAAATGAGTTGATGTATGTGTAGTGCAATCTCTCTGGGATTTGAAAGTTAATGTTTCACAAATACACAGCAGCAGTAACTAATAATCTTTTTTATAATAAATGACAGGCTTTGTGTGCAGCTTTTGGTAAACACAAAGTTTACCAAAAGTTTAGTACATGATTAAGATATAGGCTGCAAAAATGTGAAAGGTTAGACATATTCACATTTATGAGGCCTTTTCTGTCATGGCTTCAATCACTTCTAAAGTGCTTATTGGACACGGATACATCTTGAAGAGTAGTTACTGTTGTACCATTGGAAATGTGAAAGCTAATTTTCACACAATATCCACAAATAACACTCAGATATTCTGTTAAAGAAATGTTGCGCAAGCATTAAAGGACATGGGTGGCAAACAAGCACCATACATTTGGTGGAACTTATCTGAAAGATGGCACGTGCCAATATATGATGCCCACCAGTGTTGGGTTAGGTTTTTGAGTTTGAATCTTTGTCATGAGCTGTAATAGGTTTTGTAGCAGCAACTTGCATTAATGGAGCATCATTTACATACATTATTCCAAGGTGTTTTGCAGGAGATATTATTTGAGTACTGTAATTTGAGGGTATTTTTGCTTCAAAAAGAGGGGAAAAATCAATGTTGTGTTTCCTTTGTCTCCTTATGCCCATTCATGATTTTGAGGTTGGTATACTGCTGACTATGGGAGCAGCTAGTACTTTTGATTTAAATAATGAAGTCATTGCATTGTATAGCTCAGAAATGGGCCCTTCGGTCTTCTACATCCATGCCGACCTTGTAGCCCAGCTACACTAACCCGATTTTCCTGCAGTAGGATGGTATCCTTCTATGCCTTGCCAATTTATCTGTCTAGATGTCTCTTCGACGTAATAATTGTATCTGATTCTCCCACCTCCTTGGGCAGCACATTTGAGAAATTAATATTGTGTGAAGATGAAAATTAGCCCTCAAATATCCTTTAAAACTGCTTCCTCTCATCATAAACCATGTGTTTTTGACATTTCTATAATGGGAACGATAAGGACCCTATCTGGTCCCCTCATAAATTTGTACGCTTTGAACATTTTTATGGTAGAATTGCTGTTTGAAAGAATAGTCAGAGGTGTACGGACAATGAAAGTATCGATCAAAGTTGTTGATCTTAAACAAAAAATATATTTTGGGTGGCACAGTGGCATAACAGTGGAGCTGCTGCCTTACAGTGCCATGGTTCTGGGTTCGATCCTGACTACAGATGTTGTCTGTACAGAGTTTGTACGTTCTCCTTGTGACTGCGTGGGTTTTTTGGGTGCTCTGGTTTCCTCCCACACTCCAATGACGTACTGGTTTGTAGGTTAAACTAGACCAATTGCAGACCCGTTGGGTCTGTTCCCCCATGTGTTGCGGTTGGGGGGGGGGGGGGGGGGGGGGGGGGGGAGGGGGAGGCGGCATGCAGCGTCACACACTGACTATCCCACACCGCCCCCCCCCCCCCCACCACCGCTAAATTATTACCCCCCCTTGATATTATATTAATATTATTAATTTGCTCCTTTTACCCCATACCCACCCTATCTACTAACGCATAGCCCCCAACTCGCAGACACATCTAGAGAGGGGGGAGAGAGATAGAGAATGATGGCCGAGAGAGAAGGGGCAGAGAGAGAGACATAGAGAGGCAAGAGGGATGGGGGGGGTGGAGAGAGGGAGGGTGGGTGAGGGGGGGAATGGTGGGGGGGGGAGGAGGAGAGTGAGGGGGGAGAGGAGGGGAGGAGGGTGGGAGAGGGGGAGGAGAGTGCGGGGTGTGGAGGGAGGGGAGGGAGAGGGGGGGAAAGGTGTGTGTGGGAGGGGGGGGAGATGAGGGGAGTGGGGGGTGAGATGAGGGGAGGGGGAGAGGTGGGGAGCAGGGAGGGGGAAGGGGGTGGAGGGAATGGGGTAGGGGTGTGTGGAGGGGAGGGGTTTAGGGGAGGGACGGGGGGGAGGGGGTAAAAAGTAAAAAGGAGAGAGGAGAGATGAAGAGGGGAAGAGGGGGGGGGGAGGAGGGAGGGGGGGAGGGGGGGGGGGGGGGGGGAGAGAGAAAGAGAGAGAGGATAGGGAGAGAGAGATGGGGGGAGAGAGAGAGAGTGCCTTTTTATTTCAACCCAAACCCAAACAACTATTTACAGGCAGTGCTTTTTTACCTCTAACCACATTTTCATTTTCAAACCAAATTAAGGATACTCGCAGTGCTGTAGACATTTGTCAGTGTCATTCAAAGCTCTGATTGAGGCACACCACTTGCAGAGACTGATTGAGGCACACCACTTGCAGAGACTGATAGAGGTACACCACTTGCAGAGACTGATTGAGGCACACCACTTCCTGGTTTTATAGTCGCTCCCCTCCCTCCAGCAGGGGCAGCAGAGAGAATGGGGAATGTTGTAAAAACATTAATATCTCTGTCAATTTTCATCGACGGGAAAAATCCTCGGCACACACGTGGCGGAGGGGGGCTCTGAGCGAGGTGGCCAAAAATGACAGCCATAGGTGGCTGCGTACTCTCGGAAACCGCAGCACAGAAAGCCGAAACCGGTCAAGAACAGAGTTTTAGTAATATAGATGTTTAAGAAGGAACTGCAGATGCTGTAAAATCGAAGGTACCCCCCCGAAACGTTGCCTATTTCCTTCCCTCCATAGATGCTGCTGCACCCGCTGAGTTTCTCCAGCATTTTTGTGTACCTTTGGTTTGTAGGTTAATTGGCTTTGTTAAAAATTGTACATTTTCCCTAGTGTGTAGGATAATGTTATGTACGGGGTGATCGCTGGTTGGTGCAGATTCTTGAGTCGAAGGGCCTGTTTCTGCTTTGTATCTCTAGAAGAGTTTAGAAGAGTAAGGATGAGGATCCACATACCTGGGCAATGGCGGGTAGTCAAAAGCACAACAAATCCTGGATATGCATGTCTGTGAAGATCTGTCCTGGTTAGCGCATACTGCAATCGCAAAGAAAGCCCATCAACGCTGCTTCTTCGTGTGAAGATTAAGGCGATTCGTTATGTTAAAGAATACTTGAACCTCTACAGGCTTACGACATATTGTATGATTGCCACATGGCCTGTTTCAGCAACTTAAATTCTCAGGAATGAAAAAAAAGCAAAATGTGGTAAACACTGCCCTGTTCATCACATGTATTCACCTTCCCACCATCGAAGGGATCGATAAGAGACCTACGCCTTCGTGGCCACACTCTCATTTCACTCCCGCCATTGGGAAGAAAGTACTCTTTTCCCCCCCCCCCCCCCCCCTTCTCCCCCCCCCCCCCCCCCCCCCCCCCCCCCCCCCCCCCCTCCCCCCCCCCCCCCCCCCCCCCCCCCCCCCCCCCCCCCCCCCCCCCCCCCCCACCCCCCCCCCCCCCCCCCCCCCCCCCCCCCCCGCCCCCCCCCCCTCACCCTCCCCCCCCCCCCCCCCCCCCCCCCCCCCCCCCCCTCTCTAGGGAAATGGTGAATATTGGGACCTATGGGTGAGTGGTGGAGTATTGCTTTCGGGAACCAGCCCTCCCCTGTGACGCAACACCCGCCCCCCCCCCCCCCCCCCCCCCACCCATCAATCTCTACCCCCCTCCCTCTCCACCCCCCCTCCCTCTCTTAGTCGCACCTGCGCAGTTGGCAGTTATGTGTGTGGATAGGGTGGGGGATGGGGTAAAAGGAGAAAATGAATTATATTAATATAATATCTAGGGGAGAGGGGTTAGTGTATGTGAGGGGTGGGTAGTGTGTGTGTGACGCCGAATTACGCCCCCACCCTGCAACTTCACGTTGAGGGGACGGGACCCAACGAGTCCCCCTTGGTCTAGTATGACATTAAAACTCACCTGGATAGACAGGGCACGTATGTGAGGATGCTCTTCATTGACTATAGCTCTGCATTCAATACGGTCATCCCCACGAAGCTCACCACCAAACTCCACCAGCTAGGCCTCAGTTCGCCGATATGCGACTGGATCCTGAACTTTCTGACGGAGCGACCGCAGGCAGTGAGACTGGGCCGCACCTGTCCTCCACTATCACCCTGAGCACCGGCACACCACAGGGCTGTGTACTAAGCCCCATGCTCTACTCCCTCTTCACTCACGACTGTGTTCCTGCATTCAACACCAACACCATCGTGAAGTTTGCAGACGACACAACAGTGATTGGGCTGATCACCAACGGTGATGAAACAAAATACAGAGCAGAGGTGCAGAACCTGACAGACTGGTGTGCACGTAACAACTTGTCACTAAACACCTCCAAGACCAAGGAGCTGATTATTGACTTCAGAAGGTCCCATAATGGAGAATACGCCCCAATCTCCATCTACGGGGAAAGTGTGGAGAGAGTGTCCAGCTTTAAGTTTCTGGGCACTCACATTTCAGAGGACCTCACATGGTCCACCAACACCGCTGCGCTGGTCAAGAAGGCACAGTAACGACTGTTCTTCCTGAGGACATTAAAAAAGACTGGTCTGCCCCAACAGCTGCTGACAACTTTCTACTGCTGCGCCACAGAGAGCATTTTAACGTATGGCAACTCTGTGTGGTATCTCAGCTGCACGGAGGCGGAGAGGAGAGCTCTTCAGCGCGTCGTCCACAGAGCGCAGGGGATTATTGGGACACAGCTACCAGCCTTGGAGGGCATCTACCACACACGGTGCCTCAGGAAGGCTGTCAGCATCCATAAAGACTCCTCACACCCTTGTAATGGTCTGTTCGAACTACTTCCCTCCGGCAGATGTTACAAGGCCTTCTATGCCCTAACCTCCAGACTCAGGAACAGCTTCATTCCCGGAGCTATAGCGACTCTGAACCAGCCCTGCTGAGTGCCCCCCATCCCCCCTGGACTGTCTCCTTCGGATGGTCACGTCGCACAGACACGTCTGCACTTTAGTCTGTTGAACTGTTTTACTGTTCTTTTTACAATCCATGTTCTCGGGATATCTAAATCCAAATTTTATTAGTTATTTATGTTATGACATCGGTTGGAAGCTGCATACCAAATCTTGTTTCGCTTATGTGCAATGACAATAAAATATATTATTATTATTATTTAACACTCTTGACTTGTCTTGACTGTAGAGTTATGAGTGAACTATGTCTTTCCAAAAAGGAATGTGGGATTTTGGGGATATCATTCCAGAATGTGTAGCCAAGATAGCAGATGCATTCTGTGGACGGTGAAGTGTAATTCTTTTACTCAGTTGACTGGGGTTACGATTTGCAGTTTATTCTGTTCTCTGGCAAGCCAGTAAAGAATGTTTTTGATCTGTGGATTTGATGATAATATGTTTGGAGGCTGTGGATTAATGAATGGAGAAGGAATAGGACTTAGCAGGTTATTTTTCCAATGAAAGGCTTTTTCAACGTAATTTCTCCAAATGTTAAATGTCAGCGGTAGGAATAGAAATTAAAATTTGGTAACAAAGTTGTGGAATATGTTTGTATAATTACTGTTGTGGCAAATCTGCCTTTTTGTTTGCATCTCCAAATATTTGTATTACTGGAACATCACAATGATATACCTGTAGTACTTTTAGATTGCAAATGGTGCTGCTTTGATTTTAGTCATTGGATTATATTATGAACTTTGATTGCTATTAGAGTGAAGCATTGAAACACCTCCATTTCTAATGAAGAGTCTTTTCTAATGAAGAGACCTGAAATATTGACTGGCTTCTCTTTCCACCCATGCTTTTTGACTCGCTGAATTCTTCCAGGATTTCTATTCTAGCGGCATTGAAACACATCTTACCACCCTAACACAATCATGTACCCATTGTCAAGACATTTTTTTTAGCTGGATGTTGGAAGTGAATTTAGGATTGTAATAACCCAATATTTGTAACTGGAAAATGGAAGGAAAAGAAAAAAATAAATAAATGTTACATAATTTGAGTACTATTACTGTTCTAATTGTTGATTTGTGGCAAACTGTTAAGGTTAATTTAATACCACGTATGTGTTAAGAATGGTCTTTAAAGACATTCCTAAAACATGCCTTTAAATTGAGTCACCATTTGTGATCTGTCAACTTGATAAGAATGCAAATCAATAAAATATTGTTTATATTAAAAAAAATTTAAATAACTTTGACGTCAAATGCTGTATCTCAAATCTTATCTGGCTTCCTACAGGTGGGTGTGAGTGTGTCAATCTCTTACAATATGAAGATTACCAGCATCAATGGGCCAGTCTACACCTTGGCCTGCTCCACCATACAATGAGATCACAGCTGATCTTTTACCTTGTGACACTTTACTACAAGAGCTCCATGTTCTTTGATTAGTTTGAGCCTCCTCAGATTTGTTTCAGCCTCCACAAAGATTTGCTATCCTCTGGATGATGGTGTTTTTGCTCAACTCGCTCTTGAATGCTGTCCTCCTTATTATAAGATGCTGACCTTTGATTCCAGACATCACAGCCTGTAAGAACTCATTGTGCTTCAATATACTCTTTCAGTTGGAAGTATATCTTTCCTTTTGTTAGCAGCCCAGATTACCAGATACAATCCTGCTGGGGCCGGCATAATTGGAGCAAGAAATCCTTTCTACTCTTGTAATCAAATCATCATAGTGCAGTATGTAGGCCAATGTAAGATTTGATTTCTTAATTGTTTGCTGTAAATGCATGATTTTATAAATAAATAATAAATGCTTAATTACTGCTTTCTAATCTGCCAGCACTGTTTTAAAAAACTCTGGAATTTTGGAAGGCGCATCTGCTGCTCTGTGATAACCACCTTCAAATCTCCAGGATGCAGATCATCTCATTTAAAAAATTGTCTTTTTAATCTCATAATATTTTCTAATACTCATTTTTTACTGATGCTAATTTATTTGAGCTTTTCATTCATTTTACATCTGTCATTATTCTCTTTTGGGAGGTTTTCCTTATCTTCTAGGCAGTCGTTTGCAAAATAATGAATTATTTAACTTTAGATTTTAGAGATACAGCATGGAAACAGGCCCTTCAGCCAACCTAGTCCGTGCCGACCAGCCATCACCTTTTACACTAGCGCTATCTTATACACTTGGGACACTTTACAATTTTTGCCAAAGCCAATTAACCTACAACCTGTATGTGTCTGGAGTGAGGGAGGAAACCGGAGCACATGGAGAAAACTCATGAGGACACAGGGAGAAAGTACAAGCTGTACAGACAACATCCGTAGTCAGGATTGAACCCAAGTCTCCGGTGCTGTAAGACAGAAACTCTGCCACTGTGCTGCCCTATTGCCTGCAGATCTGAAGTGATCTCAATTAATCTAAATTCTCTGCTATTCTCTTCGTCTCCCAATTTCATTTTTCCTGTATGAGTCAATGATTCCATGGCAACAGCAGTTTAACAGGAAAAAAAGCACAGATACATCATGAGGGGAACTGCATTATTTCTTTAGGAAACCGAGACAATGGATTGTCTTGACGAAAGCTTCATGCATGTTGCAAGTCCTTTGTCTATAATTGGAGAAGCTGCTTCCATGACTAGACCCACCAACTTGCAAATAATTGATATTGTATATTCTGTCAGCTCCTATGACTAGTAAATTTAGTAGCTAGAAATGAAGAAAATGAAACTTATGAACTTCAATTTTAATGAGACGTTATGTTGCATATGACACCAAAATGCTTCCCACATAATGCTTCCCACATACAGAGCCTATACAGAACTTTAAAAGAGAAATCCTATCTGCAGTATTTCATGGAGAAATGGAGGTGAAGGTGGCAGAATTTAAAGAAGATTTGCAGGGAAAGATTTTTTAAAAATATTTTGGTGGGTGCTTAGAACGTAGTGCCAGGGGTGGTGGCACAAGCAGCTATGATAGTAGCGTTCAGGAGGCGTGTTGATAAGTGCATGGTTATTGAGGAATATGGATCACACACACAGAGGAGATTAGTTTAGCTCCGCATCATGTTTGTCTTGGACATTGTGGGCTGAGTAATATTCTTTGTTTGAGGACAATTGGTTCATTTGTGATAATTGCTGATTTAAATTGTCTTCTAATTCACTATTGCGATTTGTAAGTGAAGAGCAGCCACTGTTAAAGGAGGGTCATTGGAACATCATTTGATTAGTACAGGGGTTATGGGGATAAGGCAGGAGAATGTGGTTAGGAGGGAGAGATAGAACAGCTATGATTGATTGTCAGAGTAAACATGATGGGCCGAATGGCCTAATTCTGCTCCTATCATTTATGACCTTATGAAACCTTATTTTGGCAAAAGTTACCGTCCTGGTGGAAGGAGAGAAGCTGGTAGTTGGTGCAATCAGATGTTGTGTATTTGAACTTGATTTGAATCTCTGTTCAGACAGATTTTCACATTTTTATTTCTTCATCAGTGGTTGACAGATTTGAAGATGAAATTTGAATTTGATTTCTGCTTTGGGTTTCAAGAAATAAATTTCCACTGTGGGCACTTAATCCATAAGGTACAAATTACCTTTCCTTAAGAACAGTTAGAAGAGGCAGCATATTGGCACTCAAAGTGGTTCAGATTAATGTTAAAGTTTGAGTGAATTGAGTATCGAAGTGACACGATTGTGTTAAAATAGTATTTATTGCAGGATATTCCATTGCAGAAAACATTTTTTCTTAAGTATAATACATATTGTATTAAATTTTGTTTCTGATACACAATTTAGTTAATGTCTTTCCTGCATATGAAAGCTGGAATTATGGTCAGACGGCTTTACTGTGCTGTTTCACATCATGCGATCTGAACCTTTTTATGTCAACAAAAATGATTCTAGTTTCACCAACTTGAAGAAGGATTACATTACAAAAAAATAGTACTTGTGCTTTTTAAAATCTTATACACAGACAAAGTTAGAACTTTTTGATTCTATGCAGTTAAACGTAAGAAAACCATAGCCATTTTTGAAATATATTTAAACAACGTTCATGCAAAACCATTGCAATATCTGGCGGAAAAAGGTCTAAATAATTCAGAAGCAATCTCGGTGAACTTTATTAAACCAGGAGCATAGTGAGATATTAGAATAGGGTGGCTAGAGACCAAGTCAACAGATATCTGGCAGCCGCTTGGATAAGAAAGCAATAACTAACAATTTAGGCCAGAATAAAATTTCAAGTGTCTTTGAATTTGAAATAGTCAGTCAGTATTGGCTGAATTTTATTTTAGTTCAGAACAGGTCATTGGGCATTATTCATCCAAATGTAACTTCATGGATAAATACACAGAAAAGTTAACCTATGATTTACTATATGAGCCAGAGCCATGTAGAAAAGGAAATTGGTTTTTGAAACATTCCTTGAATTAAAGCCTCCAGACTGCGCCATTTTCTGGAAGTTGGTGGCCAGCTTCCGAAGAAAGCAAGTAATGTGCCTGGAAAGGTAACTGATCTGAAATCATAATTCCCTCTCTTTTCAAATGCTGCCTGATCAATTGCTGTGTATTTACAATACACAGCAATTTTTTCCTTGTGTTTGAATAGTGTTTCTATGAAATATTTACCATAGTTAATTTGAATTGTTCTTTAATCAAGCGGGATTGATATATTATTGATGATTTGGCTGAAGTTATTTCAATACCCTCTCACTTTACTCCAAGCACAAGCATTCACTCTTTCTGGTGGACACTGTCTTGATTTTTCAACAGCCTGCAGACAATCACGTGCCAAGCTGAAACTGTTCTCGTAGAATTTTGTCACTTTACCTTTTACTTTACCGCTTGTCCATTTTGTTGTTGTCTTCTCTGATCAGGATTCAGCCATTTCAAAGCCAACTATATTGCATTGAGGTTGGACTTGCATTTAGGCCAGACTGGGAAAAGGTACTAGATTTTATCCTGAGGGGGTGTTAATGAACCATATGCACTTTTATGACAATCTTGCAGCTTTGTGATATTTGCATTTTCTTTAAATTCCAGATTGTCATTAATTGAATTTAAATTTCATACCATGTGTTGGGATTTGAACTTGTATCTCTGTTATTATTTTCTATGGATGACCTCGTGCTTTGCATGCTGAATATATTTGGACAAAAATCTAAAGCGTGTCTGCGGCTCTTCTTTGCTTATGTAGATCTTAAGCTTGTTCTTGGTTTATTTTCTATTCTGAAAGTTTGTGCTCCAAATCCTAGTTGATAGCAGTATGCATTATTGATCAAGGAAGTAGAAACAGTTTTTTTTTGTTCAAAAGTTAATGAGAATTGTTTTTAATCAGCCAAGGCAATATTGAACTGTAGATTATCATCACATATGAAGTGTGTTAACTTCAGAGCCATAGTTTACTCTTTTCTGGGTGTTTGGTTGTTCACGCATGATCATTGCACATTTCCTAACTCTCCATGCCATCACTTTTTAAGTTTTGTTCAAGCTTTACTCCCACTTCCTCTCATTGCTTGACCACTCCCAATCACCACAATATCAGTAAGCTTCACTAGGTTTACAACCAAAGCACTTGTTTCACATCGTTCCAATTATGGTTTTGACTGTACCTTTGCTGTTGATTAATCTGTTATTATCAGCCAATGCAGCCTATGAACAGTTGTTGGGGAATAAAACCTACATTGTGTGATTGATGTGACTAAATCATCCTGATGTTTTAGCTGGTTCAGTTGCCTATTTTGAGGATGATATATTTGATGGGTTTGAGAATGTATAGAAACTTTCACAACAGTCTTCAAGATACAAGGACCATGATGAGACAAATTGTATTTACCTGGGCATACCTTTTTTATTCCACTAAGTGGAACCATTTGTGTTTCTGAATGTGCTGGTGTAACTCAGCAGGTCAGGCAGCAAAATAGATAGGCAATGTTTCAGGTCGGGACCCTGCCCAAGAATCCAGCATCAGCAGTTCCTTATCGATATAATTCTTAGTGGTGGTTTTCTAATGGCAACAATTACAAATAAATAAAATGTATCCAGTCTTATTCAATCCAAATAGAATAATGCAAAAAGATTTGTAATGCATCTGTTTGTGGGAAAAGAAGCAAGCTTATTGGAATATCAATAATTGAAAAACTGGACTGGTGGCTTATTGTTAGACGGAGACAGTATCCATTATGTGTGCACAGTAATTACAATAAGTGGAATTTATTAACTATTATTAATTAATTTGTTGTTATTTCAGAGAAGAATTTGCATCCAGATCTACAAGACCAGTAAAAGTACTTGCAAAGTGGCAAATGCCAAGCTGATATACATTGCTCAAAGGGTTATGTTTCTTCAGTGTTCAAAAAGGAACTGCAGATGCTGGAAAATCGAAGTCTGAAGAAGGGTTTCGGCCCGAAACGTTGCCCATTTCCTTCGCTCCATAGATGCTGCTGCACCCGCTGAGTTTCTCCAGCAATTTTGTGTACCTTATGTTTCTTCAGTGTTGCAATAGAATATAGGCCTGGTTAATGTAGGATTTGGTTGAAAGCATCCCCATTTGAATCATGCAAATGCAACTCACCAGGTCTCCATGTTGCATTGTATGCGTGATTTGCAGTCAAGGAAATGCAAAATCAAGTTTATTTTGTCCACTTTCATGTGGTTTCAGATTTGCATTGCAATGTAGAAAGGTGGCTGCTGTCTTTGTGCAGTTGGTTGACTGTTGCAATTAAAACTTGTGCAAAAGTTGCCTGTGGTCAGTTTACTCCCTTGTCATGATGAGCTGATTAAGATAACTTGCCGCAATTCAAGATACAAGGACATCAATATATTAGTTCCAAAAAACTCTAGCCGTGAGTTTATGATCCAATCATTTATTTTGGTGGTACAGGTGCACAACCTTTTTATCCGAAAGCCTTGGGACCAGACACTTTTCGTAATTCATAATTTTTCGGCTTTCGGAATTGAAGATTTTTAGCGTAGATTTTAACGGCTGGCTCAGTGGTAGAGTGCTCGGCTCGTATCCGCAAGGTCGCGAGTTTGCGCCTCGATCCCGGCAGTTACTCGATCGCGAGTTTGAGTCTTCAATGTAGCTTTTTCTTGCAGAATAGGAGAGAATAGGGAGGGTTAGGCTGGGATCATTCTCTGCGAGATAATCTTAGTGCGGGAGACAAGTGTAGGAGAGGTGTACTGACTGTGTGGGCAGAACTTTGGAAGTGATTGCCCACCATTCTCAAAAGCCGCTGTGTCTCCCTGTCCCTCCAACTCCAGAGGAATCCGCTGCCCGATGCGCCGCTACGGCGACAAGTGGCAGTTCACCCACAGCCCGAGCTGCGGCCCCTCATCCGCAACCCGGGTTCCTCTGGAGTTGGAGCGGGGCTGGGCTAGAGTTGTTGCTGGCTGTGAGTCTCTGAGATCTCCGTGCTTGCAGTGGGCCTGGGGGTCGGTGTCCCGATGAGGGGGGCGCAGCTCGGGCTGTGGGCGAACTGCCACTTGTCGCTGTAGCGGCCCATCGGGGAGCGGCTTCTGGTGGTCCTGACGTCTCTCAGCTCCTGTCCAGGGGGACGGCCGGAGACGTCAGGACCAACAGGAACCCGCTCCCTGATGTGCCGCTACAGCGACAAGTGGCAGTTCACCCACAGCCCGAGCTGCGCCCCCTCATCCGCAACCCGGGTTCCTCTGGAGTTGGAGCGGGGCTGGGCTAGAGTTGCTGCTGGCTGTGAGTCTCTGGGATCTCCGTGCTTGCAGTCGGTGTCCCGTTGGTCCTGACGTCTCCGGTCACCCCCCTGGAATGGAGCTGAGACTGGGAACTGTACCGCCCTTGCCCCCTCCCTCCGCAACTGCAAACAACCCCACAGTTCCCAGTCTCAGCTCCTGTACAGGGGGGTGGCCGGAGACGTCACAGCCCGAGCTGCGCCCCCTCATCTGCAACCTCAAGACCAAGACGCACCTTGCACACCATCAGCTTCGGTCCCTACGGGGAGCGTGTTCCTCGGGAATTGGAACGGGGCTGGGCTGCTGCTGGCTGTGGGTCTCTGGGATATCCGTGCTTGCAGTGGGCCTGGGGGCCGGTGTCCCGTTGGTCCTGACGTCTCCGGTGATTGGCACTAGCTCCGACGTGAAGACAGTGCAAAGCCCCCGCGCCGGTGCAATGCGCGGGGAGCTGGAGAGGGGAGGGAAGGGGTCACACACATGGCCTGGAAGCAGAGGGGTGTAGGTGGGGTGAAACTTAAGGGAGCGACAATTTGCTGCTGCCTGCCCGCTGAGTTAAAAAAGTTCTCATGCAAGACTCACGATACACTGTGTATCGTGAGTCTACCGTGGGAACGTTTTAACTCAGCGGGCAGGCAGCAGCAGATTGTCAATTATTAACCCTCCCGCGCAATATACCCTCACCTTCTCTTTTATGAATGGGGATTTAGTTCCCCTTTCTTCGAGGACCGACCGGAGGTTCCGCTGTCACCTCTGTGGGCCGCCCTCGGTGAACATTTTCAAGGACCTTTCTTCAAGGACTGAAAAAATGTCGCTATTCGGAGGTTTTCGTTATTTGGAACTTCGGATAAAAGGTTGTGCACCTGTACACAAAATTGCTGGAGAAACTCAGCGGGTGCAGCAGCATCTATGGAGCGAAGGAAATAGGCGACGTTTCGGGCCGAAACCCTTCTTCAGACTGATGGGGGGGAGAACGAAGGCAGAGGGGAGGAGGAGGAGCCCGAGGGCGGGGGGAATGGGAGGAGACAGCTCGAGGGTGAAGGCTTTGTCTGCCTTCTCTGACCCCTTTTCACTCGCCTATCCCACAATCATTCCTGGCTCCTCTTAATTTGCTGAGTTATATTTCCATGGGCAATGTATATATTTTTTTGTCCAACAGTTATTCCCATGGACTGGTACGGAGAAATAGCTGACCAATCAACTGCAGAGGATAACACAGCTGATACCAAAGCTGCTGTGCCAAAGGATTTTCGTTCCTCATAATTAGCCAGGATTTTGCCATGTGCCTTTTCATGCCTTTTTTGATGATTTCAGGAAGATAATGCCCCTTTCACGATTGAGTGCCTAAATCAGCATTTTTTTAACCATTTTAACACGTAACATAAGAAAATGTACCCAACCGGGGCGAAACCTGGCTGTAAGTGGGTGTGGTGGTGATTGGAGAGGGGTGCCTGGGAAAGGGTCCAGTCTTTGCAGACAGGAGTCGTGCTTTAAGTAGGTGTGAAGTGGTGATTGGGGATGGGGTGTGGGGAATATCAGTGTTAAGTTTCTGTTTATCGAACCTGCAGTAGAACGCGTTCAGGTCGTTGGTCAGCTGACAATTGTCCAAGGAACGGGGAGTTTTCCTCTTGTTGCTTGTGATTTCTTGCAAGCCCTTCCACACTGAAGAAGAGTAATTTGCTGAGAACTTGCTCCTCAACTTCTCAGAGTATCTTTCCTTGGCAGCTCTGATTCCACTTCTCAGCTTATACTTGGCCTGCTTGTAGAGGTCTGCATCCCCGCTCCTGTAGGATCTACCCTGCAAGCGTCAAAATGCCTAAAGTCTAGGCAACGCCTTGTAAAAAAACTGAACGATTTGGTGAGAGTGTACGGGAGTGATATATTCTCTACAGACAACTGTCTGTTGTTTTGCAAAGCATGTTAGAAAGCAGTGAATCGTAAGAAGAAATATTTCGTCTCCCAGCATGTACAGACACTAAACACAAGTCGGCGGCAGAGCAACTGAAGGTAGGAAATATGCAAGCTTGTCTCCTCACAACATTTACTGCCTGCTCCAGTCGCAAATCTGAGTTTTCGAGTGATCTGGACAAAGCATTCATTGATGCTGAAATTCCACAGTGGAAATTGGAAAACCTCTCAGAGGTTTTTTAGAGAAATACACAGAGGAACATATACCGAGCGAGTCATCATTACGGCAAATTATGTTGACAGAAACTTCCACATTGTTGTGCAGAAAATTAGAGATGAAGTTGCACGCAAGAAAATATGGATCTAAATAGACGAGACAACCGATGCTGTGGGGAGATATGTTGCCAATATGGTCATCGGTACACTGGAGGCAGGTCAACCATCAAAGGAGTATTTCTTGACATCGGAAGTATTGGAGGTCAAAGAGCACAACTATTGCTCAGTTGTTTACATCTTCACTTGCTGTACTTTGTACTTAAAGTTCCTGGTGATGTAGGTAAAGACATACAAGGAAAATGTGAGAGAGTGATTTTATCTAACAAAGATCTTGAAGAAATACAAAACATAGCTAAAGTTCTCAAAGGTAGTTGTAATGCACAAGATATCAAAGGACAAGGACAAAGGACATTTATTGTCACATGCACCAATTGGTGTAGTGAAATTTGAGTTGCTATTGCAGCACACCAATAAAAATAAAACACAACATTAAAGAATTTAACATTAAACATAAAAACATCCCCCCCACAATGGTTCCCACTGTGAGGGAAGGCAGCAAAGTCCAGTCCTCTTCCTCTATGTTCACCCGTGGTCGGGGCCTATTTGAGGGCAGTCGCTGCGACGGCGGCCCGAAGTTTATGGAGCTCCGGCGTCGGAAGAGTACTCGCACTGGCCTGGAGTGTCTGGAACGGCCGCTTGCTGCCAGAGACCGCTGCTCCCGATGTAGAGTTTGTACCTTGTTTCAGGTATGCACGAGTGACCTTAGCTGGGGTAGAAAGAAGTTTGTCAAGTCAAGTTTATTCGTCACATACACATACGAGATGTACAGTGAAATGAAAAGTGACAATGCTCGCGGACTTTGTGCAAAAAAAACAAACAAACAAACAACCAAACTACAAACAGAATGGAACAATCACATATTCTTTTACATATTACATATTGTGGGAGGAAGGAAAAAGGAAAAAAAAACAGCAATTTAAAAAAAAAACAGTAGAATGGCACAACTGAAGCATATTCTGACAGACGGCATAGTTTAACACCAGATAATTTGATAAAAATGCTAGTAGTTATGTGCAACCAGGCAACTTTAGTAATTTAATGTAGTACACGTTTATATTATCATTTTTAACCATATTTTGGTGGTGCCTATTTATGCCTTTTTTTGTCAATAAATGCCTTTTACGTGCCTTTTTTGTAATTTTATTATGCCCTTTTGCCTGCCTAGTTCTGAGATTTTTAGTGCCTAAACATCCTGGGTCTACTCATTATAAATATTTCCTATTCATTAAAGGCCAAGCCATTTTTTGACACGATGAAAGGTAATTTAGGTAAATAGAGAAATTGCCAAGCGCATATAAAGTGCATTCAGAAAGTATTCAGACCCCTTCACTTTTCCACATTTTGTTACGTTACAGCCATTTTAAAATGGATTAAATTCATTTTTCTATCCTCAATCTACACACAATACCCCAGAATGAAGAAGCAAAAACAGGTATTTAGAAATTTTTGCGAAGTAATTAAAAAGAAAGAACTGAAATAACACATTTACATAAGGATTCAGACCCTTTGCTATGTCACTCAAAATTGAACTTCGGTTCATCCCGTTTCCATTGATTATCCTTGAGATATTTCTATAACTTGATTGGAGTGCACCAGTGGTAAGTTACATTGATTAGACATGATTTGGAAAAACACAAACCTGTCTATATAAGGTCCCACACTTGACAGTGCATGTCAGAGCAAAAACCAAACCATGAAGATGAAGGAATTGTCCCTAGACCTCCAATGCAGGATTGTGTTGAGACACAGATCTGGGGAAGGGTATAAAACAATTTCTGCAGCTCCTGAAGAGCACAGTGGTCTCCGTCTTTCTTAAATGGAAGAACTTTGGAACCACCAGGACTCTTCATAGAGCTGGCCGCCCGGCCAAACTGAGCAATCGTGAAGAAGGGCCTTGGTCAGGAAGGTGACCAAGAACCCGATGGTCACTCTGACAGAGTTCCTCTGTGGAGATGGGAGAACCTTCCAGAAGGACAACTGTATCTGCAGCACTCCACCTATCACACCTTTATGGTAGAGTGGCCAGACGGAAGCCATTCCTCAGTAACAGGCACATGACAACCCGCTTGGTGTTTGCCAAAAGGCACCTAAAGGACTCGCAGACCATGAGAAACAAGATTCTCTGGTCTGGTGAAGCCAAGACTGAACTCTTTGGAATGTGAATGCCAAGCGTTATGTCTGGAGGAAACCAGGCACCGTGGGGATGTTTTTCAGCGGCAAGAACTGGGAGACTAGTCAAGATCAAGGGAAAGATGAACGGAGCAAAATACAGTGATCCTTGATGAAAACCTGCTCCAGAGCGTTTCTGGACCTCAGACTGGGGTGGAGGTTTACCTTCTAACAGGACAACGACCCTAAGCACACAGCCAAGACAATGCAGGAGTGGCTTTGTGACAAGTCTGTGAATGTCTTTGAGTGGGCCAGCAGGAGCCCGTCTTGAACCTGATCGAACATCTCTGGAGGGTCCTGAAAATAGCTGTGCATCGATGCTCCCCATCCAACCTGACAGAGCTTGAGAGGATCTGCAGAGAAGAATGGGAGTAATTACCCAAATACAGGTGTGCCAAGCTTGTAACATCATACCTAAGAAGGCTTGAGGCTGTAATCGCTGCCAAAGGTGCCTCAACAAAGTACTGAGTAAAGGGTCTGAATACTTATGTAAATGTGATATTTCAGTTATTTCTTTTTAATTACTTTGCAAAAATTCTAAATTCCTGTTTTTGCTGCTAATTATGGGGTATTGTGTGTGCATTGATGATAAAAAAAAAGAATGTAATCCATTTTAGAATAAGGCTATAACTTAACAAAATGTGGAAAAAGTGAAGGGAATACTTTCTGAATGCATTGTATAATATTTTTCAGTGCTGTTTGGGACCAGGCAAACTAAATGCAAATTGGTTAATCTGACTGTCCAAATTGGTAATTATCTTGATGTGTTTTGATCTATCAGAAACTCGTTGGCATTAAAGGATACCTGCCATTGTTTAACATGAATTGTTACGTACTTGAATTGAGGGAGACAGTAAATAGTATATTTTATAAAACAAATGTTTCTAATGAAGATGATTGATTTGAGAACTAGCAGCCAAGAGGTTGCACCCTATGGGTGTGTTATTGCATTTGAAAACAAAAGCAATACTAATTATTTATAAATGGAGCATTTATGTTCTTGCCCCATGGCTTTGATTATTGTTACTGCCAACTTTTTCTGTTGTTGACAATGAGCGAAAGCAGCTGCGTGCATTGTTGGACCATGCAGGCTGTCAGCAACGTGCAGTTCACCATGAGTGATAAAAAAACAAACTGTCAGATGCGATACGTTCAGACTGTGTAGTGTGCTCCATTTAAGTTATTTTTACCCATTGACCTTTTAAGTTCAGTAGAAAGCTTGCCGATTTGACAATTTTGTTCACATATTAAAAAAAATTAAAAATTCAAGTTCAATCTACAAAACAGCATTTGTAAAATGGGTCTGAAGAGGGGTCTCGACCCGAATTGTCACCCATTTCTGCTCTCCAGAGATGTTGCCTGTCCTGCTGAGTTACTCCAGCTTTTTGTGTCTATCTTCGGTTTAAACTAGCATCTGCAGCTCCTTCTTACACATTTGTAAAACAACATCCGGAATAATGGAAGGTGGACAAAAATGCTGGAGAAACTTAGCGGGTGATGCAGCATATTTGGAGTGAAGGAAATTGGCAACGTTTCGGGTCGAGACCTTTCTTCAGACTGATGTGGGGGGGGGGGGGGGGGGGAGGGTGGCGGGAAGAAGAAAGGAAGAGGTGGAGACAGTGGGCTGAGGGAGAGCTGGGAAGGGAAGGAGAAAGCAGGGACTACCTGAGATTGGAGGTCAATGTTCATACCGCTGGGGTGCTGCTCCCCCAATTTATGGTGGGCCTCACTCTGGCCATGGAGGGGCCCCAGGACAGAGAGGTCTGATTCGGAATGGGAGGGGGAGTTGAAGTGCTGAGCCACCGGGAGATCTGGTTGGTTATATTGTGTAAAAACAATGGCAATTCAATAGACAATAGGTGCAGGAGTAGGTCATTTGGCCCTTCGAGCCAGCACCGCCATTTAATGTGATCGTGACTGATCATCCACAATCAGTACCCTGTTCCTGCCTTCTCACCACATCCCCAGCCTCCGCTCTCTTTAAGAGCTCTACCTAACTCTTTTTGAAAGCAGTGGAGAATTGGCCTCCACTGCCTTCTGAGGCAGAGAATTCCACAGATTCACAACTGTGGGTGAAAAAGTTTTTCCTCATCTCCGTTCTAAATGGCCTACCCCTTATTCTAGACTGCCCCGACATTGGGAACATGTTTCCTGCCTCTAGCGTTTCCAGTCCCTTAATAATTTTGTATGTTTCAAAAAGATGTCCTCTCATCCTTTGAAATTCCTGAGTATACAAGACCAGCTGCTCCATTCTATCAACATATGACAGTCCCGCTGTCAAAGTTTGTCTCTTAAAAAGCAGGCAGCACCAAAATTGTTAAAGGTAAACCAAGGCAATCTTTAATCGATTCGTCAAACGGGAGTGGCGAGATCTACAAAGAGCACACACATTGCTCAGTGCTTCTCGGGTTCCACTCACAGAACAAAGGAAAGTTAGCGCAATTATACATTTTTCTTATCAGTAAAACACTCCTACCAATTCAGAATATGGCATGATTGAAAGATTCTATTGCCTTTCAGAATATAGGAAAAGCTGTGTCCAAATCAAGCTCATCCAATAACAAGTTATTACTTATCTCTGGAGCAGCAACTATTTCTTCAATCTTGGCTTATTTATGGCCTTGAAAGAAGCACATGTTATTACGCAGGTTTCCATCTTAATGTCTTTACTAAAAAAGCAACTTGTCCTCCATTTTGTGTTCCATATTATTTGCAGTCATTCAGACTTGGCACCGAGCCATTTTTTTGTTCTACTAGACCATGCTTTTGTAGAAGAACAACTCCATTTTGTGAACTATATTACATTTCACTATTCGTTCTTTCGCCGCCATCCCGGGAATTAACCTTGTGAACCTCCGTTGCACTCCCTCATTTGCAAGAATGTCCTTCCTCAAATTTGGAGACCAAAACTGCACAAAATACTCCAGGACCCTGTACAACTACAGAAGGACCTCTTTGCTCCTATACTCAACTCCTCTTGTTACGAAGACCAACATGCCATTAGCTTTCTTCACTGCCTGTTGTACCTGCTTGCTTAATTTAAGTGACTGATGAACAAGGACCCACATATCATGTTGTACTTCCCTTTTCCCAACTTTACACCATTCATATAATAATCTGCCTTCCTGTTTTTGACACCAAAATGGATAATCTCACATTTATCCACATTAAACGGCATCTGCCATGCATCTGCCCACTAATCCAACCTGTACCAAGTCACCCTGTCTCCTCATAGCATCCTCACAGTTCACGCTGCCACCCAGCTTTGTGTCATCTGCAAATTCGCTAAAGTCACTTAAATCCCTTTATCTAAATCATTGTAAATAGCTGTTTCCCAGCACCAAGCCTTGCGGTACCCTACCAGTCACTGTCTGACATTCTGAAAGGGACCCGTTAATCCCTACTCTTTGTTTCCTGTCTGCCAACCAATTTTCTATCCATGTCAGTACCCTACCCCCAATACCATGTGTTCTAATTTTGCCCACTAATCTCCTATGTGGGGCCTTATCAAATGCTTTCTGAAAGTCCAGCTACACTGCATCTACTGGCTCTCCCCTTGTCCATTTTCCTAGTTACATTCTCAAAAAATTCCAGAACATTAGTCAAGCATGATTTCCCCTTCGTAAATCCATGCTGACTCGGACAGATCCTGTTACTGCTATCCAAATGTGCTGCTATTTTGGAAGATTCTGGAAATCTGAAATGAAAACAGAAAATCCTGGAAATGCTCAGCAGGCTAAGCAGCATTCTTGAAGAGGGTAAGAAACAGTTAATGCTTCAGAAGGTGTATGTCATTGTGATCAGGTATGTTCAGGTGGTAGATAAAAATGCTGGAGAAACTCAGCTGGTGAGGCAGCATCTATGGAGTGAGGGAATAGGTAACATTTTGGGTCGAGACCCTTCTTCAGACTGATGTGGGGATGGGGGGGGCTGGAAGAAGAAAGAAAGAGGTGGAGACAGTAGGCTGTGGGAGAGCTGGGAAGAGGAGGGGAAGGAGGGGGAAAGCAAGGACTACCTGAAATTGGAGAAGTCATACCACTGGGGTTTAAACTACCCAAATGAAATATGCAGCACCTCGTATTTCGCCTGTATGGTCTCCTCAATTGCCCAAAGAGTCATACTTTTTTTCTGGTCGTCGCTGGATTTTGAAATCTTCAAAACTTTTCGGCAACAGTCGGCGCCTGTGGGCTTGACTCCAACGATCGTAGCCTGACGTAGGTGCTGTCGCCAGGATGAAGTAGGTTGTCGCCAGGATGATGTAGGTTGTCGCCGGTGCTGACTTCAGTGAATTCCATTGGCGACTACCTACATCAACCGGCGAAGGGTACTGGCAACTAAATTGTCTTAAGTTGTCTTCAATTCGCGCCGACAGGGTCGTACCTTGTTGTAGCTTATCGCGGGTGGACGTAGGTTGTCGTAGGTGTGGTCGTAGGTGGACGTCCTAATGGGTCGCCGGTTGTCGGTTGCTTGACGTCTACTAGGTGGTAGGTTGTTATAGACTTTGTTATAGGGGGGTCCAGTCGCCGGTTTGTCGGCGACCTGCTACGACTATGACAGTCGCTGGCAGTCACCGAAAAAAATCGCCTAAGTGGGACAGGCTCATAAGTTATCTGTAAGTTAACTGTAAGTGCCTAAAATTGAAGAATTCAATGTTCATACCATTAGGTTGTAAGTTACCCAATGATAATCTAATGGTATAAACATTGAGAAAAAAGACACACAGTGCTGGAGTAACTCGGCATGTCAGGCAGCATCTCTGGAGAAAATGGATAGATGATGTTTTAGGTTCTGCCCTGAAAATACGTTTTCATTCAAAATATTCATGAATTGAATAGAAAGTTTGGTACCTGCAGATTTAAACATTTACAAGATTAAACTAATAACAAATTATATTGTAAATCAGTAAACTACACCTTTCCCAGTTGAGAACTATGGATTGATGTAGGTAGTCGCCAAATATGGAATTCCCTGTCACAGAGGGCAGTGGAGGTCAAGTCACTGGATGGATTTAAGAGGGAGTTAAATAGAGCTCTAGGGGCTGGTGGAGTCAAGGGATATGGGGAGAAGACAGGCACGGGTTATTGATAGGGGACGATCAGCCATGATCACAATGAATGGTGGTGCTGGCTCAAAGGGCCAAATGGCCTCCTGCACCTATTTTCTATGTTTCTATGATTCTTGTTTATTTTTGATCCTTATCCACAGTCATGCTAAATCTAACTGAATTATGAGCCCTGCCACATTATTATTCTTCCAATAATGCTCCTTCCACTTGTCCTGCTTCGCTCTTCAAAAGTAAGCATTAAACTCTACTTTTTCCCATCCTTTCCTTTAAGTTTGCGACTTAATAGTTTAAACCATTCTCCTGGATGTAATTCTGTGGCCATTTATTTTTGTTCATTGATTTTGTCTGTCTTAATAGTGTTAAGTAATGGAAATCACCCATTACTGCTCCATTATTTTAGTACTGTCATAAACTTGCCTACATTTTTGGAATTTAAAAAAGTCTCAGTAACAGTAATCTTCAAAACCACATATTGTCTTAAAACCCATCTGATTCAGTGATCTCTCATTCATCCCCACCCAATAAGTCTTAACTAAAGAAGCAACGTTAGAACATTTCTAATCCAAGTCCATGGGTAGCTTCAAAAGACTTTTGATCATGATTGTCTACAATTTACTTGCTTAAGTAACAAACTTAAAATGGAGAGAAATGATTATGTTTTGGATATTCATAACTTCAAATTGCTATTATTATTCCGAGCTTTCAAAAAATGGTTTCAAATCTAATAGGTTTTATGGTTGATTTGTTTATGATTTCCTTTTATTATTATCACATGCGAGAAAGAGGAAAATGTATATAAAAGTACTAGACCAAGTGCAGACCCGTTGGGTCTATTCCTCCAACGTGCAGTTGAGGAGAGGGGGGGGCATTGGGCGTCACACACATTAACCACCCCCACACACACTAACTTACCCCCCCCCCCCCCCCCGCACACACGGCAACTACCCCCCTTGTTAATATATGAATATTATTTATTTGCTCCTTTGACCCCATAATCGCCCTATCTACTGACGCATAGCCCCCAACTCGCAGGTGCGTTTAGTGATGGAGGAACACCGTAATAAACAAAAAAGGTTCAGTATAAAAATACATACACGCACACACACATTATAAATGCGTGTGTGTGCGCACGCGCGCGCATATGTATACTGTTGGATACCAACTCTGCATGGCCTTTCCATTTCGCTCCTACATATACAGTATATGTATGTAAATACATACACACACACACATATATATATATTTTCTAGACTAAGCGGGACTCTGTTGAAGAGCGTAGGGGGACTGAGTAAGATGGCCAAAAATCACAGACGTAAGTGGTAGCGTTTTTATCTAAAATCAATATACAGTGCAAACAGGAATTTGTCCAGTTACCACCACCAACAACCATTTGCAGTGCAGTGCAGCATTTCAAACCAACAGCCATTTGCAGTGCTTCACTTCAAACCAACCACCACCAACAGCCATTTGCAGTGCTTCACTTCAAACCAACCACCACCAACAGCCATTTGCAGTGGGTGTGGCCTTCAGGAGAGAGAATCTCAACATTTTTTAAACACTAATAACTCTTTTATTTTTCATGGATGAGGAAAAATCCTCTTGTCCTGCACAGCGGAGGGGGACTCTGAGCATGATGGCCAAAAATCACAGCCGTAAGTGACAGCGTTTTTTCTAAAATCAATATACAGAACAACAGGAAGTGGTCAAGATCAGACGTTTAGTAATATAGATTTGTTTAGTTGACCCAGCTAATTGAAAGACAGGCACGTGGAGGAGTACAAAGTGCAGTAGTGGTTTTTAAAGTGGCAAATTTTCCAACATGCCACTCAGAAATAATTGGACGTATTCCCCAAGAAGAAGATGTTGTGAGAAAGAGCGGGACTTGTTGAGTGTTCAGAAAAGGAATGACATCTGAAGGTAAAGCTGTCTTTGCATTGTAAGCAGGAAAAAAACCCATTCATGTTTAGTACCAGTCAACTCAGCATTGCTTAAATTTGTGGACTCTTATCCAGAAACATGAATTGAAATCCCACCATCTCAAGTGGATAGAGATAACCTGAACCCACCAGATTGCGAAAAATACCCACTTGATTCTTGTGCGTTCATTTTGGAAGGAGAGCTGCTATCATTATCCGTAACATAGACATAAAATGCTGGAGTAACTCAGTGGGTCAAGCAGGTGATGTTTTGGGTCGAAATCCTTAAGACACTCAAAGGTGTTTTTGAAGCTACATCTAAACTTAGATTAGAAATCTTCTAATGTTACTCTATTTAAGACTTTGAAGAAGGGTTTCGACCCAAAATGTCACCTATTCCTTTTGTCCAGAGATGCTGCCTTACCTGTTAAGTTATCTTCAGTGTAAACCAGCATCTGTAGTTTCTACCTACACATGCTATCACTATCATGTCTGACTTGTATGTGATTCCTTGCTCACCAGTGTGTTCGACTCTTAACTTTCTGGCAGCGCTGGATAATTCTTTAAACCATCCACCACAGAGCTAGAAACTCTGGGGCAGGTCGAAAGAACTACTACTTTGGTACAAAGGTAACACATTATATAGGTATTGGACAATTATGATACAAAAGGAGTGACAAACTATTAACCAATCATTATGGTTTACCATACATTTAGCTTATTTGCATTAACCAATCAACCAAATCCTTTCCAGTGATTGACACACGTATAGTCACATGATTTTCCGTTTTCTGGCCCCTTTTCCCCTCTGTGGTTTTCTTTAACCTCTTTGCTCAAAATCATTTTATTTCAATGAAGTAAAACCACAGAAATATAAAACTAATTCTTGCGGACTACATCTCAGAATATAAAATACACATCATACTGCAATCACACAATACATAAACACAAAACATATATTTTCACTTTTGGAAAAGAAAGTTATTTCTAAAACTTCAGATTTAAACAAAGTCTAATACTTACAATCCTAATTAAAACTCAATACACTTCACAAATAATTTCCCTACTTCATAGTTAAAATACAGTTACTTATGGATTAAATATGAGTTTTGCCCCATTCTTACAAAGTGGTAAGGTCTTAAGTTAATTCTATAATCCCCAACCACACAAAGGCCACTAATTGTCGCACTTGATTGCATCTTCCCAAGCTCGGGTCTAGTTTAATTACAACCTCCCCCTTCTATCTCTGGACGAAAGGAATGTAAGGCCTCCTCACTAATAGCATTCCACACGGCAAATGGAAGATTATCAAAACAGAGTTACTTTCTCAGTTTTCTATAAACATAAGAAACCACCCTTTATACAAAGGTCACACAATCACCTATGCCTTTTCTCTTATCTCAACACAAATACATTTAAACAGCACAAACCAGATCACAGACTATTATCTAGCCTTGGTGCCCACGATCCAATATAGACAACCATGAATCCCCTTTATTGCACACCCGAGCTCAAAGATGTGCCATAAAGAAAGGACACATGATGCTCATGTCCTGAGAAGAAACCCATCAATAACCTATACTTTAAACACCAAACTAAACCAAATACAACTTCTGACAGAGTTATAGCCACTTCAAAGCAAACAAAGCTATGCCTATTTACATCAAACATGTAGCCATCTGTTCTTTATTTCTTTGTGGGAAAACCTCGGCTCCAAGTCCTTCTCTTGCAACTTAACATAAGTTCCTCACACAGAAGTTATAATTTGAGCAATTCTATTGTATAATATTTCCTCACGTATAGAAAAGTAAAATCTACTGCCCTTTGTCCAAAATCATGGGAATGTTTTAAAATAATCTTCAATTTGCACAAGATGAATCAAGAATTAGAATGTGAGGCTCTCTTTAAAACTCAAAAGAGATTTTGATATATCTTGATTGTATTTATTGACAGGGATTAAGAAATATTAATATCTGCATAATAATCATGTGCAATAGAAAATCCTCTACTCAGTATATGTGTAGATGCTGTGAAAAAAATACTTTTCGAGGCCGGATACATAAATGTGTCTGTTCATTGGATAACAATAGTTATATGTATTTGTCATATTTGCTTTCACATTGCTTTTGACTGTTGCATTTCCTTGGGTAAATGAGTTGAAACTTTGTGGAGCTTGGTAGTGTGAATATTGTGTGACCCTTGGCTGCTGATGTAGCTTTGTGCCCTTTTCGTAGTTTAGTAAATCCAAGCAGTTTGTCATCAAATACTGTAAATTTATTTTAACTTGGACTCTTGGTGGCTACAACATCTTGCTAATTCATATTGAATTATCATGTTTGTTCATTGGTGTGTAAGAGATTTGTTGTGGTGCAACAAGGCTGTCTGACAATTTTAATGGAATGTTTTGAGGACTGTTTTTGTGGACATAAGTGGGAACCAATGGAGGTTATTTAGCTGGGCTTATTTTAAGAAGTGCTGTAAAGTTCCTTATGGGTCTGTCCCACTTAGGCGATTTTTTGGTGACTACAGGCGACTGCCGCAAAATTTTCAACATGTTGAAAAATTCTTGGCGACTGTGGCGACAATTTTTGTTGTCATAGGTTCTGTCGCCAGGTGTCGCAGGTGAATTCGATTAAAACTAATCCCTGCCAGTCGCCTAAGTGGGACAGGGCACTTTACTCTAAGAACTTGTTGATCACACTGTTGAGAGGGGACAAGAAGTATTGTAAGGGGCTCCAAACACAGCTTTGCGGGGTTTTGAATTATCGCAGAGGACATACTGTCACCTATCGTTATTGATGGTGGTCCATGCATCAGGACGTTAAGGATTCAGTTGTCGAGGATGACGCTGAGTCCTAGTACCTGGTGTTTGGAGGTGAGTTTGGTTGGACGCATGGCATTGTAGGTGGCACTGTAGTCACTGAATTAGAGTCTGATCCTCGTTATCTAGACTAGTTGATTAAAATATTTAAGATGTTGGAGAGTCTTGACAGTGGATAAGGAGAGATTTATTTTTTCTTGGTTCGATTGAAAGCCATTTAAAAATAAAATATCACCCATTTAAAGGAAATAAGACAAAATATTTTCTCTTGAAATCATGTGTTTTGTACTACGTGAAATTAGATGATTGCAGTGTTTGGATGTTTTTTAATGCAGAGGTAAGCAGATTATTGATATAATGGGGATAGATGGTCACAGCAGGGAATACAGAATAGAGGTTACAATTGAATCAGACATGATAATATGAAGTGGTGGAGAAAGCTTGACAGGTGAGGTGATTTACTCCTGCTCCTAATTCGTACATTCATCGGGATAACTGGGATTTTGAACGGCCTTGAGTTCTCAACGATGATCTTCTACTAATGGTTGCATTCCTCATTAAAACGGCCTGACACACCCTTGTCAGCCTTATTTTGGTTGAAAATACACTTTCCTGCTGCCATCAAGAGTATCACTTGCCAAGGAGGAGAATAGAAGAGATTTGGTTATGTTGGGTGTTGCAGTATCTGTAGACTGTGTACCTTTGTATGTTCGTATGCTGTTCAATCGTTTTGTTCCCTCCTCTTGGGAGAAACATTTGAAAGATTCCTGTTAAATTTTAATTGGTTTCTATTTTTATCTATTGAAATGTGTCCTTAAAATATATTAATTAGAAGAGAGCACCTCTTTAGAATTGGGTCTGCAGGTGTCTCTTTAGTGTTCCGAAATGTGGTGCATCAGATGTTTGAAAGTTTGTCTTTTGAGGGAACAAATTTAGGAATTTGTCATACAACACGGAAATTTGCCAATTGGCCCAACTTGTCCATGCCAAACAAGATGCCCCAACTATGCTAATCCGATGTGCCTGCGTTTGGCTCGTATCCCTCTGAACCGTCACTATATATGTACCTATCCAAATGTCATTTAAATGTTGTTATTGTACCTTCCTCAACTACCTCCTCTGGCAACTTATTCTGTATACCTACCACATTCTATGGAAAATTTAATCTCTGACCCTCATGTTTTATACACCTTTCATATGATGCAATAATTCAAGATGGGATCATTCCTTCAAGATAATGGACAGAGTAAAACCATAGTGTGGTCTTGGCTTCCATGCCCTCGGACGTTTTGGGTGTTCCAATGTCAGCTGCACGAGGTGCCCCAGGGCACCGAGGCTGAGTCATGCCATATACATTTGTCATCCAAATTGTTGATGTAGATAACAAACAACAAGGGTTCCAGCTGAGTCACAGGTCTCCAGTCTGAGAACCAGCCTTCCACCACCATCCTCTGCTTTCTATCATGAAGCTAATTCTGTACCCAGTTTGTTAGCTCTCCATGCATCCCATGCGATCTGACCTTCCTGACCAGCCTATCATGTGGAACATTATCAAAGACCTTGCTGATGTCTGCATAGACTATGTCTACGGTTCCATCCTCGTCAAACCTTTTGGTTAGTTCTTAAAAAAACAAATCAGATTTGTGAGACACTATCCCACACACAGAACCGGTCTGACTATCCCTTAAACCCGTGTCTTTCCAAATATTGTATCTATCAGAATCCTCTCCAGTAACCCTCCCCTTACAGATATTGTGCTTACTGGTCGATAGTTCCCTGTTTTTTGTTTGCAGAATTTCTTAAATAGACACCCAACAATCATCTCCCTCCAGTCGTCTGGCACCTCACCAGGTTCTAATGATTCGTATGTCTCAGCCGGGACTTCCTTAATTTCTTCTTTGGCTTCCTACTCTGTCCTTGGATATATCTGGTCTGGCCTGGGAGATTTCTGTACCTTTGTATGTCTTATTTTCATTGCCGGTCTGTCTTCATAGCTTAAACTTATACATCTTTGGAGTGTGGGAGGAAACTGGAGAACCCGGAAAAAACCAACATGGTCACAGGTGGAATGTGAAAACTCCATACAGACAACACCTGCCGCCCGTATCGAACTCGGGCCTTTGGAGCTGTAAGGCAGCGACTCTCCTGCTGCGGCACAGTGCAGCACTATTTTATATAATTTTATGTTGAATGAAGAAATAATGCACGTTCAACAGGTGTCTGTCTAGCTCATGTTTTTCGATGCTGCTGCGAGTACTGATGATACTAAGCAAATACATTGATACTGGTGGAGCTTCCTGATCACAAGAACCCATCTGTGCTAGTGTTATACCTTAAATATAGATTAGTTCAGTAATATTTTCTATCTTAAGCTTCTGGTTTGAGCTGCGCACGCGCACACGCTTTTTGTACCAGTAAGAACTGTCAAGCTTAAGTTGCTTAACCTATTTTCTTTTAATGGAAATAGAGATTACGAATCTAACTGACCTCAGCCTTTTGTTAGACTCCACATGGAATTCTTGGAAATAATGCTATTCATTTGGCTTCCATTTCTTATTACATATTTGATCATATGTAGAATGCATAGACCAGAGGAAAATCATGGGTACTTTATGGTATTGGTTTGGGAGACAGAAAAAAAAGTTGAAAGTGAATAATGAACACCATGCCGCTACAACATGCATTTCAGATTTATTTGGATAGTTTTGAGTTTTTTAATCTATTTTTGAATATCTAGGGTTGTAATATTGATATAATGTCTCATTTCAACTATATATTTATAGAACAGCCTGCGTGTACTGTTGATCCTTGCCAAATCTCCTTGTGTACACAGTTCCAGTTTGTTTTGTTTTTATGTGATTACTTTGGTTCTTTTACACTGTACTCTTGCTATGTTAGAGGTATTTTCTTTTTCCTTAGATCAAAGTACATCTTGGAGCTGGGCAATTGGAAGTGAAACAGCAAAAAAAAAAAAAGCATGCAATTTCCAAGGCATTCCCTGACCCAGAAAGTAATTTGATTATTTTTGTCCTTAAGTACATAATACAGGTGCACAACCTTGTATCCGAAAGCCTTGGGACCAGACACTTTTCGTAATTCGGAATTTGTCGGCCTTCGGAATGGAAATTTATTTGCGTAGATTTTAATGGCTGGCTCAGTCCTTGGCTCATATCCGCAAGGTCGCGAGTTTGCGCCTTGATCCCGGCAGTTCCTCGGTCGCGAGTTTGAGTCTTCAATGTAGTTTTTTCTTGCAGAATAAATGTCTGTATGAAATGCAGTGTGTTGAATGAATTCCTGAATTTGTAAATGTGACCGCAGCATTGAATCACCTCTCGCACTCATGTCACCCTAGCGGGGCTACATGCCCTTAGGTGACATTTTCACACTCTTATATCCGTGTGCAGCAGAGGCGACGTGCGTTTGGCGCCAAACGTGAGCTTTGGTGTGCAGACGACATCCTGGAAAAAATGTCCGGTTTCTTCCAGGTAGGCGATATACCCTCCCGGGCAATATATCCTCCACCTCTCTTTTATGAAGGGGATTTAGTTCCCCTTTCTTCCAGGACCGATGTCACCTCTGCGGGCCACCTTCGGTGAACGCTCACTCAACTTTGTCTTGGGATTCCTACTCTCCCGCGCAATGTACCCTCACCTTCTCTTTTATGAATGGGGATTTAGTTCCTTTCTTCGAGGACCGACCGGAGGTTCCGCTGTCACCTCTGCGGGCCGCCCTCGGTGAACGACCTGTCTCCCTGTCCCTGGGATAGCAGGGGGCGATCAAACAGCACAATACCCCCCCTCCCCCTCCAACTCCAGAGGAATCCGCTCCCCAATGGGCCGCTACGGCGACTAGTGGCAGTTCGCCCACAGCCCGAGCTGCGCCACCCCAAGAACAAGACGTACCTTGCACACCATCAGCTTCTGCCCATACGGGGAGCGTGTTCCTCTGGAGTTGGAGCGGGGCTGGGCTGAAGTTGCTGATCTGGGATCTCCTTGCTTGCAGTGGGCCTGGGGGTCAGTGTCCCGATGAGGGGGCACAGCTCGGGCTGTGGGCGAACTGCCACTTGTCGCCATAGCGGCCCATCGGGGAGCGGCTTCTGGTGGTCCTGATGTCTCCGGCCAGTTTGCAGTTTTCCTCTGGAGTTGGAATGGGGCTGGGCTGCTGCTGGCTGTGGGTCTCTGGGATCTCTGTGCTTGCAATGGGCCTGGGGGTCGGTGTCCCGTTGGTCCTGACGTCTCCGGTGACTGGCATTGTATGCTGGCATCGCCGACGTGAAGACAGTGCAAAGCCCCCGCGCCGGTGCAATGGGCGGGGAGCTGGAGAGGGGAGGGAAGGGGTCACACACATGGCTGGGAAGCAGAGGGGTGTAGGTGGGGTGAAACTGAAGGGAGCGACAATCTGCTGCTCCCTGCCCGCTGAGTTAAAAAGTTCCCACGCAAGACTCACGATACACTGTGTATCGTGAGTCTACCGTGGGAACTTTTTAACTCAGTGGGCAGGCAGCAGCATATTGTCAATTATTAACCCTCCCGCGCAATATACCCTCACCTTCTCTTTTATGAATGTGGATTTAGTTCCCCATTCTTCGAGGACCGACCGGAGGTTCCGCTGTCACCTCTGTGGGCCGCCCTCGGTGAACGTTTTCAAGGACCTTTGTTCAAGGACCGAAAAAATGTCCGCTATTCGGAGGTTTTCGTTATTTGGATCTTCGGATAAAAGGTTGTGCACCTGTACTTGTCAATTTTTTTTGGAAACGCACACCAGACACTTAATTACTAACTAGTAATTTTCAGTAAATTATCTTCAAGCTTCTGTGATCACAATGGATCCTGTTAATTATTGTGGAAGAAAATATATTTCTCGGGCAACAAACTCTTAAACATGCCAGCATTCTGATCAGATAAAACAAAATTTGAAAATGAATTAAAACCAAAGAATATGATGAGGAAGACCAGTCAGGCATTATTAATTTTATTAGAAGTAATTGTACAAGGAGAAAGTAATCGACATAACAATTATACAATTTTTGTACTGCTTCAATTTTAACATTTTATAAACTAATAACTAAATCGGAAAAAAGGCAAAATAAAAAAAGGGAAAGAAAGAAGACAAGAAAAAGAAAAGAAAGAATTTCGAGGAAGACACGAAAAAGAAAAAAGAAAAACCCCAGAACTAACGAAGAAGTGAAAGAAGGAGATATATCCCACTACCCTTCCCTACGCCCCCTCACCCGACCCTGCGTCGGTTTTGATTTTGTGTTCAACCATTATGTTGTTGAAGAAATTCAATGAAAGGAGGCCATATTTTGGAAAATTGATCTGATTTGTCGACTTTGTTAAGAAGAGCCTTATTTTTTCTTGATGCAGTGTCTCGGTCATTTCTGTGATCCACATCTTCACTGTGGGAACCGTTATCTTTTTCCAGAATTTAAGTATAAGTTTTTTCGCAGTTATTAAACCATAGTCAAGGAAGCGTCTTTGAGATATCGTTAGATAGGGCAGCCCTCTGACATTCTTATATGCATATAACAACATTTTATTGGAGGTATATTTGGTATTATATCCATAAATGCCTGAATGAACCTGATACTCTCGGCAAGGGGTTCTATGGCTAAAGCAAATAACATTGGAGAAAGAGCACATCCTTGTCTGTTACCCCTAGATAAATAAAATTTAGGTGAAAGCATTTGATTTGTCAGTTTTCTAGCTGTCGGATTAGTGTATAAAAGCTTCACCCATAAAGTAAAGTTTTCTCCCAGTTGGAATTTTTCCAACGCTGTGAAAAGATGAGACCATTGCACTTGGTCGAAAGCTTTTTCTGCATCTAGAGAAATAATTGTTAGATCTTCAATTGTCATTCTCTGCAAATATATTATGTTAAACGAACGTCTCAAATTATAAAATTAGTGTTGTTTAGGTATTAACCAGTTTGATCTGGATGTATTAGTTTACCGATACCTAGGCTTAATCTACCAGCCAAAGTCTTAGCTAGTATCTTCTGATCCGCATTTAAAAGGGCTATTGCCCTATAGGATCCAGGCTCCTTGAGATTTTTATCTTTTTTTTGAATTAATGTAATAGTTGATTCAGCAAGAGTTTGTGGTAAAGTCTGTTCTTTAAATGCTTGAATATAAAGGGCTTGTAAGCGTGGAGAAATTAAATCATTAATTTTTTTAATAAAATTCTTTACTAAGTCCATCTGGGCCAGGAGTTTTTCCACTTTTCAATGATTTAATAGTCTCTACGATGTATTTTGTTGTTATCTCTGCGCCTAATTCATCCCGTTCCCCCTCATTAAGAAATGGGTGATTGCAATTCTCAAGAAAGCTTTTCATCTTTGCAGGATCTACTGTTGTTTTTGATGAATATAGTGTTTGGTAGAATTGTAAGAATCTTTCATTAATATCTTTAGGCAATGTAAGCAAATCTCCTTTTTCTGATCTAATTTTGTGTATTGTACAGTCATTCTCTAATTTGCGGAGTTGGCGTGCTAGCAGTTTGTGTGGTTTATCACCAAATTCAAACATTTTTTTGTTTATTATATTGAAATACCCTAATAATTTTTGCAGAGAGAATCTGGTTTAATTTAAATTTTAGTGCAGCTATCTTATTATGTTTTGCAATTGTTGGGTCACCCGTGGCATTAAAGTATTCATGTAGGTCGTGAAGGTTTGGGAATGAAGGAAGTTGAACCTTGATCAGGTCTCCACTGCCTGGCTTCTGTTTTCCACAGCTGAAAGTCATTGAGGGAGGATTTATTGCCTGAATTTGACGACAAAACAACCTCATTTTGCATCGTCTCTAATCTTGAGAACAATTTACAGCACTATTTTCTGAGTGTTGGGTGAAAGTTAGCTGATTGGTAGCTACTTAATACACTTTTCTTTTTGAGAAACTTGCTAAAAATCTTGAAATGACGGGTAAATTTTAAAGATTAAACCCAAGCTCCATAAAAATCAGTAAATATTTATAATTATTAAGAGCTCTTTCCAGACCGAATCGGTTTCTCATACTGGAGACATTGAGACATTCTTGGCTGCACTCTAGATTTAATGCTTACTTTGTTGAAACATTACATGGATGCTAACAGTAAAAACTTCCACTGTGGTTTTGGAAGTTAACACTTATAATAAAAAGCAAATCCAGGTGAAATAATTTGTCTTTTTTTCCAATTTCAACCAAAGTTGTATCATGTTCTCTGTAATTAGTGGTCAATGAAGCATAGATTGTTGGATTGATTCCTGTGTTGAGGGATTTGTCCGAACTGAAATTACTGTGAAAGGGGAGGAATCCATTTAAATTTTATTTTTGAATACATTAATGCCAATCTGAGGTGAGAGTACATCATTTGAGGAGAAAAAACAAATAACAGTCTCAGTCAGCAAAGGAAGTTGAATGCTCAGCAGAGGTTTGCTGATAAATGAGTTGAGGGAGCAGGAGATGGGTCTCATGGATATGATACACATGGAAAGCAGACAAAGAGAAAGAATCTGTACAACAAAATTATTTTTACCTATCTATCTTTCTCCAAGATCCTCCTCAAAACCAAACTGTTTCACTGAACTTAGACAGCTCATAACGCTTTACTGGCTTTGTGTCAAATTTTGTTTTATAATACAGAATTTGGAGGAGTGGCTTAACTTTTGTTTATACTTGTGTAGAACTCAAAGTACTGCAGTAATTTAGTGAGTCACGAAAAATCTCTGAAAGACATGGACAGATGACAACAGATTGGGAGGCTTCTTGGTTATACTTGTTTGGACTGTTGGGCTACAAAAATGTTTTCATAAGCTAACTTGGAAACAATTTTGCATGCATCCACAAGTCTGCAGCCTGACCACCACAAAATATTTTGGCAGCAGAAGCATTTGGAGTCAACTCATGTTCATGGGTTATTTGAACAAACATAACACATTTACAAAATAAAACCTGTTGGGGTTTTGGTAAGAGTAGTGGGCAGCACAGTGGTGCAGCTGTTAGAGCTGCTGCCTCATAACGCCAGAGTCCCGAGATTGATCCTGATCTTGGGTGTTCTCCGTGTGGAGTTTGCATGTTTTCCCTGTGACTGCATGGGTGTCCTCCAGGTGCTCTGGTTTCCTCCCACATTCTGAAGACGTCTGAGTTTGTTGGTTAATTAACTTCTGTAAACTTTTCCTCGTGTCTATGCGTAAATTGGATAACAGAATTACTGTGACTGGGTAATCGAAAGTCAGCATGGACTCCGAGCCGAAGGGCCTGTTTCCATGCTGTATCTCTAAACTAGTGATCAGACAAACATTAGAAATCTTCTATCTTCTGTGTGTAGGCCCCTCTAAGTTTTTTTCACTGTTTTTGGACTGTGTGTATGATCATGCTAAATTGTTGGCTGGATTAACCTGCCGCAGTAGTGTTCTCTGAATTATCCCACAGTCCCTTTGGCAATGTGCAATTGTTTGTCTTGGTTTCTGAACATTTAAAAGCAGACGTCAGTTTATTTTTTCCCTTCCCTCGCAAACTTCCCATCAAAGACTATCGTCCGTTGTTAACATGGATTAATTGCACTACTTTACATATAATTGTGCCATTATCTTGAATGCATTTATGACAGAACCAAAGTAATTTTTGTAACTATATTCTGGTAAAAGTAATCTTACAAAAAGAGAAACTTGCAATAAGCCAATTTATTTACAATTAGCTCATTTATGTTTTTGTCTATACCTCACAAAACCCCCCAAAATAGTAGTAGTTGGCGATAATGTCCTTAGAGTATTTATCAAGATAAAGTGCACATTCTAGTTTCGTCCCAATATCCCTTAAAGAAGATAAACACAAAATGCTGGAGTAACTCAGCGGGATAGGCAACATCTCTGGATAGAACAAATGGGTGACATTTTGGTTTGAGACCCTTCTTTAGACTGAGAGTCAGGCCAGAGGGAGACACAGACATATGGAAGGGTAAGGTGTGTAAACGAGAGATTAAAGGGGACATAGATCAAGGATAATGTAAAATAGATAATTGTTAGCTCAGGGAAGGTGACATCGAGGCATACAAAGAAAAAAATGTAATCAAGAGGACAGTCAGACTGGTCGGAAAACTAGGATGGGGGAAGGATGGAGAAAGGAAAGTGAGAGTCACTAGGCGTTAAGAGCGTTGTAAGGTTGTAAGGTGCTCAGGCAAAGATGAGGTGCTGTTCCTCCAATTTGTTGGGCCTCACTCTGACAGTGGAGGAGACCCAGGACAGAAGGGTCAGTATGGTAATGGGATGGGGAGTCCAAGTGTTTAGCAACAGGGATATCATGTAGGCCTTGGCAAACTGAGCAGAGGTGTTCAGTGAAATGATCGCTGAGTACTGTATCTGCAACACCGTCCTACATTTTGTGTTTACCTTCGGTGCAAACCATCATCTGCAGTTCCCTCCCACCCAATATCCCTTGTTGTCCTTGGCGCCAAACAATCTATTTGTCTTTGCCTTGAATGTACTTGAAAACTGAAGGATTATTTAAGAAAGAAGTGCAGATGCTGGAAAAATCAAAAGGTAGACAAAAATGCTGGAGAAACTCAGCAGGTGAGGCAGCATCTATGGAGTGAAGGAATAGGTGATGTTTCGGGTCGAGATCTGAAAACTGAAGGATCATAGCTTTTAGAAAAGGCAATACCAAAGATACACACTCTTTGATTTAAAAAAAAAGAAAAAGATTTTCTCCTCCCCTCAGTCTCAAATAATGACCCTTTATTCCTGAGGCAATGCCTTGCAATCCCATTTGAGACTGAAAGCCAGAAGAGAAACTTCTCAAAATACCTTGCCGGGACCACATAAACATTGATATTTTTCAATCATGGTACCCTTCAATTGTTAGGGATTATATAGCCAATTAACGTTGAGGGGCTGGAGGGTCTTGTAGAACAGAGAGATCCAGGGGTATAAGTGCACAGTTATAGTTCTTTGAAAGTGGATTAACCATCATCATAGGTGCACCCCTCAAGACTGTCTGCAGGTAAACGCACATCGGTCAAATGGGAGGGTTTTAAAAGTGAGAGAGGGAGATCAAGGGCACAACGGATCCTGTTAGGGTGAATGGCAAACCTAGGGGTACTCATTCCCTTGTTTTACTCTCTATGCCCATGACTGTGCAGCCAGACACAGTACCATCTTTAAAGTCGCAGACGATGCCACCGTTGTTGGTTGAACAGTGTGTATTGACGAATCTGAGTACAGAATTGAAATACTGATTATAATTATGCCAGCCCAATAATCTTGCTCTCAATGACAGCAAAATCAAAGAGCTGATTGTTGAATCCAGGAGGGGACAGCCAAGGATCCACAAACCTATCTTCCTCAATGGTTTGACGGTGGAGTGAGTCAACAAGTTCCTGGGCTTGCATATCTCTATCCATAGATCTGTCTTTGGCCCAGAAAATTGTTGCAACCACAAAGAAATCTCATGAACACCTCTTCCTTAGAAGATTGAGGAGATTTGATATATCGACAAATACTCTATCGAACCTCTGTAGGTATTAGGCCTGGTTCGCAACTCAAACACCCAGGAATGTAGAAGACCACAGTGAGTGGTCGACATTGCCCAATCTAACCCAGGTGCTTACCTCCCCTTCATCGAAAAGATCTGTAGGAGGTGCTGTTTCAAAAAAGCAGCCCATATCATCGAAGACAATACAAAATTCTAGTCCCCCTTCAAGAGATTCAAGAGACATTTATTGTCACATGCACAGTGAAATTTGTGGTCCCTTCAAGTTCCTATTAAATCTTTCCCTTCTCACCATAAACCAATGCCCTCTAACTTAATTCCCCTACCCTGAGATAAAAGATTATGTGCATCCTTCCTATTAATTCACCTCATGAGTTTATATACTTCTATAAAGTCAATCTCATCCTCTTGCACACAAAGGAACAATGTCCCAGCCTGCTCAATCTCTCCCAATAGCACAACCCCTCGTGTCCTTACCCATTTCCCTTGAATTCTTTAGATTCTCCTTAAACATAATAATAATAATAGTGCATTTTATTTATGGGCGCCTTTCAGAACTCTCAAGGACACCTTACAGATTAAAACAAGCAAATTACAAATATATAAACAAAATGAAACAAAAAAGAAGTAGTAGGGACATCAACAATATACAATTCAAAGAGAGAGCAGCGGCAGCTAATCGCGTCAGCGTTCACTCTCACCGTGCCAAAGCCTATACTTGGCCCATGATCCCTTCTTGGTCTAGAGTGTTTAATCGACATATGTACGAAAATCGAACAATGAAATTCTTACTTGCAGCAGCAGCACAACAGTTTTGTAAACACAGTACTTAATAGATAATATAATAAACAAAAAAAAGTTTAAAACAAACTTGAAATATTGCATAAACAAAGCCCTAACTCCCAAGTGCAACCATGGCAATTTGTAGATTGGAATTTTAGTTGGAGTTCGTAGTGTTCAATAGGCTGATGGTTGTTGGGAGAAAGCTGTTCCTGAACCTTGACATTACAGTTTTCAGTCTCCTTTCAACATACTCACCGTACCGATGTGATTATTCTGTATTATGGGAATCACAAGACAACACATATTCTACTGCTCGAACAATATCAGGAGGTGCAACTCCAGAGCCAACAATATCATGAGAGACCCCTTCCACCCCTGCAACGGACTGTTCCAGTTGCTACAGTCAGGCAAACGCCTCAGTTGCCATGCGGTGAGAACGGAGAGGTTGAGAAGGAGTTTCTTCCCAGAGGCCATTCGGACTGTAAACGCCTATCTCACCAGGGATTAACTCTACTGAACGTTTTTCCTTCCATTATTTATTATGTAAAAGAATATGTGTGTATTGATTGTGTTTATAGTTTGTTTGGTTGTTTGTCTTTTGCACAAAAGTCCGCGAGCATTGCCACTTTCATTTCACTGCACATCTCGTATGTGTATGTGACAAATAAACTTGACTTGACTTGACTTGACATTCATATTATCTTTTCATATTCTGGATTTTGGACATTATTTGTTCTTACTACTTGATTGCTTATAAACAAATATCATATCATTATGTCCATACAATTCATTGGACAATATTCTTTTGATTTTCCAAATTATTATTTGTGGATTCCAAATGCTCAGGACAAATTATATTGCCACAGTAAAAAATCAGGTACAAAGTTTAAAATATCAGGAGCAAGAGACATTTAGTACAGGCATACTTTGTAAACTATTTTATTTATATTATTTTTATATATACATATGTATTTTTGAAATACTAATAAGCTTGTTGTATTTATTGCACATCTAAATATAAACTGGGCCGATATCTTGATGAAAGACAAATAACAACAATACATAATTATTTAAGAAGGAACTGCAGATGCTGGAAAATCGAAGGTGGACAAAAATGCTGGAGAAACTCAGCAGGTGAGGCAGTATCTATGGAGCAAAGGAAATAAGCGACGTTTCGGGTCGAGACCCTTCTTCAGACCGATGTGGGGGGGGGGGGAGAAGAAAGGAAGAGGCGGAGACAGTGGGCTGAGGGAGAGCTGGGTAGGGGAGGAGAGAACATTAACCTGAAATGTTCATACTGCTGGGGTGTAAACTGCCCAAGCGAAATATGAGCTGCTGCTCCTCCAATTTACGGTCGGCATCTCTCTGGCCATGGAGGAATCAAATCGCATTTAATTTCAGAGTATTATTCTCCTATTATTATGTTATTTTATAACATAGTCAAATTTATAATATGAAGACAAGATATATATGATGGCATTGCCTAGCTTAGAAACATACCTTTCGGCTCACCTTATCCATGCTGACCATAATGCCTGCAATACCAATCGCACTTCCTTGCAATAATTCCACGTCCCTCTGTCTTGCTCATTCCAGATGACAAGAAATGTTGTGATTGTTCCTACCTGCATCACTTTCTCTTGCAGCTACTTCCCTCTCACCTTACACCTCTGCTCTAAACTTTCATAGCAAATGACAAACTGAATGCTTCTTATAAATTGCACTTAAAATGATCCAGCAATGATCTGCTTTCTTAGACATTGCTTATTCTTTCACTATCTTAACACATATTTGTCATTTTTGTCAGTTATTAAAATCATTTCTTACTATTTGTCTTCTGTTCACCCAGTTTAAATTGGTATTTAAAGAGCAGACACATCACGCAAAGCAATATTGAAATGAAAAAAAAAAAGAAAATCGCCCCATTACAAGAATAACTTGCTTCTGATACACAGCTATAGTGACCAAATGAAGACTATGAATTGATGAAATTGTTCTAAAAATCTAGTTGTTTGGGATAAACGGGACTTCTTCATTTTTTAAACCATCATAATATAATCCCAATAAAAAACACACACACACACACACACACACACACACACACACACACACCCACACCACCCCCCCCCCACACACACACCCCCCCCACCCCCCCCCCCCCCCCCCCCCTCTCTCTAACTTCCATCCGGCACTCAAATACACCTGGACCATTTCTGACATTTCCCTACCATTTCTCGACCTCACTATCTCCATCCACTGACATTTACTATAAACCCACTGACTCCCCAGGTGTGGTCTCACTAGGGCCCTATACAACTCTTTGCTCCAGGACTACACTTCTTCCCACCCAGCTTCCTGTAAGGACTCTATTCCCCTACTCCCAATTCCTCCGTCTACGCCGCATCTGCGCCCAGGATGAGGTGTTCCACACCAGGGCATCGGAGATGTCCTCATTCTTCAGGAAACGGGGGTTCCCCTCCTCTACCATAGATGAGGCTTTCACCACGGTTTATTCCATACCCCGCAACACTGCCCTCACTCCCCCCTCTCCCCATCCCCCCACTCGTAACAAGGGCAGAGTCCCACTTGTCCTCACATTCCACTCAACCAGCCGTCACATACAACAAATAATCCTCTGACATTTTCGCCACATCCAACGGGATCCCACCATTGGCCACATATTCCCATCGCCTCTCTTGTCTGTTTTCCGCAGAGACCGCTCCCTCCATAACTCCCTGGCCAATTCGTCCCTTCCCACCCAAACCACCCCCTCTCCTGGCACTTTCCCTTGCAACCGCAGGAAATGCTACACTTGTCGCTTTACCTCCCCCCTTGACTCCATTCAAGGACCCAAGCAGTCTTTCCAGGTGCAGCAGAGGTTCACCTGCACCTCCTCCAACCTCTTCTATTGCATCCGCTGTTCTAGATGTCAGCTGCTTTACATCGGTGAGACCAAGCGTAGGCTTGGCAATCGCTTCGCCCAACACCTCCACTCGGTTCGCAATAACCAACCTGATCTCCAGGTGGCTCAGCACTTCAACTCCCCCTCCCATTCCGAATCCAACCTTTCTGTCCTGGGCCTCCTCCATGGCCAGAGTGAGGCCCACCGTAAATTGGAGGAGCAGCACCTCATATTTCGCTTGGGAAGTTTACACCCCAGCGGTATGACAGGGCTTGAAATTAGTGGTTGCCCGGTTGCCAATGGAAACCCACAGTCCCTTTACCTTTCTCTCTCTCTCTCTCTGTCACTCTCCACCTGCTATCCCTGTCCATGTCTCGGGTCTCTGCCCGCTATCCATTACTCGGGTCTGCGCCCGCTGTTCGTTACTCGGGCCTGTGCCCGCTCCTCGTCCACCGGCACGGCCGGCTGCCTTACACTTGTGCACAACCACGGCCAGCACCAAAGATCCTATAGTGAGGATCTTTGACCAGAACATCATCGGCCGTGGTTGTGCGCATATGCCGCCCTGCACATGCGCACTGCCACTGCAACTGGTCGGTGTCGGCCACTTTCTCCCTCCCTTTGCATGGTGGGAGATCTGGCTGCCATTGCTGTCCACTCGCCGTGACCGCTGAAAACCAACGCAGAATCACTGCTGGAGCTGGAGTAACTCCCTGGAGTAACTCTTGCTTCTTGGTTTCCTGGTCCTCCAAAAATATTCAAAATGTAATTTAAACACCATCACCAAATTGTGAAAAATAACAGCCTAGTGCATTTTTATCTGTTTATTTATTGTATATGTGTGTGTATATATATATATATAGATAGTAGGACCCGTCGGGTCCCAGCATCACACGGGAGGGCTGGTCACCAACGCAATGTTCCATCTCTCCACCAATTCCAATATAGATAGAGATATATATATATAGGGGGGGGGGGGATTTCTGTTGTGCTAGTATAGGTATTGCAGGCCAAAGGTACTGGTTTCCAGAGGGCTAGTATAGACATTGTAGGCCGAATGGACTCTTGGGGTGGCAGCCAACTATTGCAACGATTTTAAAAGCCAAGCCAAGGCAAACAATTTGGCTGCAGCCACCCGACAACCAAAATTCATTTTGTGAACACAAACCTTTTTTAAAAGGCGAGGCAAACAATTGAGCATCAGCCACCTGACAACCAAAATTCATTTTGTGAACACAAACTTTGTAAAAAGGCGAGGCAAACAATTGGGCAGCAGCCACCTTAGTCACATCGAGGGGACTCACCGTGTAGTAGACGTCCGTTCAATGTTATTAGCAGCTCAGAGAGCTGTGACCCTCTCGCTTCCTGGGTCTGGCAGAGACTGAGTGAGTTACTACACTTCCGGGTTTTTTTATAGCCCCTCCCCTCTGCCGCCAGCAGGGGCAGCAGAGAGAATGGAGATTAAAAAAACCCATTAATATCTCTCTGATTTTTCATCGATAGGAAAAATCCTCCGGTCCCAGAAGGAGGAGGGGGGCTCTGATCGAGGTGGCCAAAAATGACAGCCGTAGGTGGCGGCATTCTCTCTGAAATCGCAGCACAGCGGGCCAAAAGCGGTCAAGATCAGACTTTTAGTAATATAGATAGATGGTCTATGGTATATAAACACAGTGAACTTTCATCTCCTGTTCTGTATTATGTTTACATATTCTGTTGTGCTGCAGTGAGCAAGAATTTCATTGTCCTATCTGGGACACATGACAATAAAACTCTCTTGACTCTTGATTTGGACTTAAACAAAAAAGGGTTCTTGGGGGGGAAAAAGAGAGCTACCTTAAATTTAATTGCTTCTGGTTGGGTACCTATAGTAGGGTGAAGACAATTCCATGCTTTAATTGAGCGGTGGAACTCCATGGAGCAGCCAGCATCTCTGGACAGAAGAAATTGGGTGACGTTTCGGGTAGAGACCCTTCTTTAGATTTCCTCTGGTTTTAGTGTTTTAGTTTAATGTAAACATACAGCGTGGAAACAGGCCCTTCGGCCCACCGAGCACACCGATCACCCTACACTAGTTCTATCCCATGCATTAGCGACGTAAGTCAAGAGTGTTTTTTATTCTCATGTCCCAATTAAATCCTTACTTGCAGCAGCACAACAGAATATGTAAACAGAGTACTCTGTAAACAATGTTATAAACGATGCGCTTGGTCTCACCGAGGTTGATCATACGCTGAACAATCCAACCACATTTTTGTTTGGAAGTGGAAAGAAATAATGGAAATTGCATTTATTGCAACGTGTAAAAAGAGTTGAGATACTGTATTATAATTTTGCTGCATATCATTGTGGTATATATCATGTCTTGATTGGTAGATATGTTTAGTTTGTGACTTTATTTGAAGCAGAAATAATACGTGAATGCTTCATTGACCATAATTACGACTGGTAACTACGCACTCTGTCCGAGCACATTATCGCATGTGTCATGCAAGCCGTCTTAAATGACCACCTAAACTGTCATTTGGCAACCTAAAAAGCTGCCTAGGTTGCCCGGCTGGCAACAGGGAAAAAAACTTTTTATTGTAGGTTGTTGGGTAAATAGATGTGGCTCTGCACTTGCCACCTGTAATCCCTCGACAGAATTACGTTTGCGATACTTTGTACATTTTAAAATAAAACTAAGAAAAGTAGCTAATCAGAGGCAATCAGTGGACAAAAGGTGACTCATTTATATTCACCCAATAATGCATTCACCCAACAATTTAGTATGCATTTTCTCTTCTTGCAGGCCCTTCCTTCAAGCATGATCATTGTTGGAAGCTACAGTGCTGTCATAGCAGCTGTATTTATTGTACTTAAAGCAGTGAACTATCGATTGCACAGCACACTGGATGAAGGGGAAATAGTGGATAGGAGCAACAGTGAGGTGACAGAAAGAAATGCAAAAACTGAACAGCAAGATGGACCGTCTAGAAGAAATAACAGCAGTGGATCAGGGTGAGTGAGTGTCAAAATATATGCTTGATTCTGGTCATTCAAAACTGCAACTTTTTAAATATATGCTCTTGGCTGCAGTTAATATTTGCTTTTGGCTACTACTATGCTCAAAAGTTGGCTATCATTTGACTATCATTAGAAATGAGATATTACTCAAAAGTAAGTTAGGTTTTGTGCAAGTTGACCACAGTTTTAATTATGCATGATTTATCTTTATAAGCGGTTCAGCAAAAATCGGTCTTAAGACTTTCAATGTTATTTTGTATGTAGGGAAGTCTAACATCACTCCTCTCTTTAAGAAGGGTTCAGCCACCAACCCAGCGAATTATCGTCCTGTTTCATTAACAAGTACTTGCTGCAAATTGCTGGAGCATTTAATTGATAGTAATCTGATGCGACACGTGAGCAAACATAACATTCTTGCTGACAACCAACATGCATTTAGGAGGCATAGATCATACGAGTCTCAGCTTATCCTGACGACAAATGACCTGGCCAAGCACCTTGATAGTAACGTCATCTCGTATTTAGTTGTGCTGGACTTTTCTTAAGCATTTGTTGTCATCCCACACTAGAGACTGCTTCGGAAGCTTGACTTCTATGGTATTCGTTCCAACACGAAACAATGGATTTCCAGTTTCCTGACAAAACGTCTTCAGTGGGTGTGTGTGAACGGAAAGAGCCTCAATTGGCATCCAGTGTTGAGTGGTACACCTCAGGGCACAGTACTTGGCCAACACCTATTTTTGCTTTACATAAATGACATCCATGAAAAAGTCGCAAGTATGACCAGACTTTTCGCTGATGATTGTTTGCTGTACTGTCCAATTAAGTCGGCTGATGATGAAGATGCTCTCCAAAAGGATCTCGATACTATGGTTGAGTGGTCACAACAATGGGGCATGCAGTTCAACCCTTCCAAATGTGAAACTATGCGTGTCACCAGAAAGAGGAATCCAGGCGAAACATCTTACAATATACTTGGTGCCACCCTTGAAGAATCCAAACAAACCAAGTATCTTGGCATCAAATTGCAGAATGATCTGCGTTGGAATGGTCAGACTCATCATGCAACGGTGAAAGCAACAGGTGTCCTAAACTTTCTGAGGCGCAACTTTCATCATTGTTCAACTTCTGTCAAGGAGAAGCTATACTTCACCCTCGTTAGACCTCATTTGGACTACGCAGTTGCAGCATGGGACCCATACACAAATAAAAAAAATTCTTCCATCAAACGTGTCCAAAGACAGGCAGCTCGATTTGTTACTAACACCTATGAGAGAGAAGCGAGTGTCACCAAACTTCTGAATTCTTTGGGGTGGAACTCTCTCCAAGACAGACGTGAAGCTCACCGTTTGACCTGTTTTTACAAAATGTTAAATGGTCATCTCGACATAGACTACAAGACCTACACCAAACCCAAACCAATTAGGAGCAGACGAGGGCATTCGATCCAATTTGTGATCCCAGCTACAAAGACAGATGTATACAGCAATTCGTTCTTCCCCCGCACAATTAAAGCATGGAATAATCTCCATCCAACTATAGTTACCCAACCAGATGCAACTAAATTTAAAGCAGCTCTTTCTTCCCAATAACCCTTTCTGGCTTAAGCCCTCCCTTCACTACCTCCAGTTTAAATTCAATTTGGAATATTTTGGAGGACCAAGAAACCAAGAACCATGAGAGTTCAAATCAAATTGTTGAAACATTTTCTTAATACCAGGTTTATGGCTTCAATTATTTCATCAAATCGTTTATATTCATATTCCATAGTCCTGTGTTATTTACGTGACCCATTTATCAAAATAAAACCACCAAATAGAAATAAGTGGATTCTTTAGAAGATTGCAACAGAATTTTTAAATGTGGTAAAGTTATGGGGATGATCTGATGTGTATGTGATGTGAATTGTTTCATGAGTTGTGCAAGTGGTGGAGAATCTTGTGATTTTTTTTTTTCTGGATTGTTTCTTACAGATGACATAAAATTAAATATAACTTTGTTGACCAAGGACCAAGTTGACCTATGCTGTTTGGCTATTCTGTGTAGCAGCAAAATGCATGTTGAATTTCTCAGCAATTGAGTAGTGTTGAATATGCTTAGAACACTGGTGTTACATAACTTGACCTGTCGTGTAGGTGGCAGGTTTATGTGGTGAGAAAAAATATTGATGTTCATCTCCTTTTGGATGTTGCAGACATCTCTCACAGTCAATTAATTTTGAAGTGTAATCATTATAGTTGCGTGGTCAGATTCCAAATGGAGCATATTGTTTTCTTGATAGTAATGTGATAAATAGTGGCATTGGTTGACATTTAAACAGGATAAGAACTATTCTCCACTTCCTATAGTGCCTTTGGATACTTTAGATTGAAAAGACTATAAACAATGCAAACCCATCATCATTAATTGAAGAAATACTTTCAAGAGGGTGATATGGAAAATGCTTCCAGCAGAAGCAGTTAAAATTCTGATTAAAAGAAAAACTTCTTAAAAATAGCCCGGTAAGTGCTGTTTAGAAACACGATTAAAGTAAAGATCCAATGTTATCCCAACTTTGAAATAGTAACCAGTATGAATTATAATTGGGAAATTATCTCAACAAAGTTCCAAACAGATTTTCAATTTTGCAGTTAAATCTTCAGAAACTACCTTTTGTAATCTTTCTGTATAGAACCAATAGAGTTATTTTTTCTTGCTATTGTGAAAATCAGTGGAATTTGTCTTAATCAAGTGCTAGTGTTCTTAAAATGATAACGAGATGTTACCTTGCTGGGTTTTCATTTTAGTTTTTCTCTTAACTTTCAATATGTAAGATTTTTCTTAGATGATAGCTTTTTGATATATAGAAAGTTTAACCTGAGAGCTGAATCAATTACTGTATTTGAGGAATTAAATAAGTAAATACATTTAAATTATTTATCTTATGACATGTAAAGCACTTGGCATTCAATAAAGTGCATGTGAAACATTGCCAAATGGTAAGTTATATTTATATATTAGGGTGCCACAAATAATCAATGAAGTAAACGATCAGTCATACTGCTTTTGATTTAATTGAGGACAAAATGTTGATTCAAGACACATGGAGTACTCCCAGGGCTCTGAATAGTGCCAAAGAATATTTTCATCCACGAGTTATCAGGCAGAAAAGGCCTTGTATTGTATGGGCATGTAAAAAGGTGGAACTTGATTTGATGACTTTAAAATGAAAGCAACAATGGTCTTAAGAAACTTGTGTAATACCTTTTCAATCATTCCATGAAATAGGAGAATAGGTTCTGCACAACATAGAAACATAGAAATTAGGTGCAGGAGTAGGCCATTCGGCCCTTCGAGCCTGCATCCATTCAATATGATCATGGATGATCATCAGTTGACAATAAGCAAAACAATGCTCTGTTATGTAAAGTGGATTCTGGCTGATTTGGCTTGTGTTTGTCCAGTAGATTGAGAGGCTGATATTAGCACCCAATATCATTGATCCTATCAGGAAATTCTAAAGTAACCTGACAGTTTGAATCAATCCATTGTCATTGTTTGCATAGAGTGGCAGATTTTTGTTTGCTCTTTTTAAAAATTAATTCTCACTGATTTTGTCTTTATAACAATTTCTGTTTTAAGTACTAAGGTATTGCATTGTATATGATCAACAGAAATATTTGTGGGTTGCAGTTCACAGAACCCATCCATTTCTAATTGGTGCGATGAATTTCCTGCATTCAGCAGGGACCTACCGTCACAATGATTAGGCGTCGTCTCCAAAATTCTGCTAACGTTTTGACACTCCTTTTTCAGATTAAAGTCCAGTCATGTTACTTGTGTGGCCGAGTCAGAGTTAACATTCTGCTCAATAAATGGACAAAATGGACTCTCTATTTAGTTTATAATTGTATGTAATTGATAATATAGTGATATGCCACTTTTCAGGAGTCAATTATTGGGAGTGTCATTTGTGTACTTGTCCCAAAGAATAAAATCCCTTGACTTAAATACATTAAAGAATGTTTTAATTATTGAAATTTGTTGCAAATAATCTTGGCTCGAACATCATTAGTGTCTACATCAGTATTCTGGACAAGATTATTTTCTGTAACGGAGCTGTCATGGTGATAATTGACAATTTGATTATGATGAGTAATTGCAATGTAAGGTTATTATCTGCAAGAGGATTTTGGCAATGTGAATGTTATTTTTTGCTTTGTTATTCTATGGTTGTCAGACAGAGAAGAATCAAGTTTAAAGGGTTTTCTTCCAATTCACTGGCAAATGTTTATTCAGAGATGCGGAGGCTTGTTTTACGGTTTTGCATAAATCTTGCACTCATCATACGGTCATTATAAGTAAAATGTATTGTGTATAAAGGACAGACGTCCTTGCATTGACAGTAAATGGAAAATACATTTTTAAATTCTAATTTCATCAGCTGCTATCTATCTCACTTAATTCAACTGTTTTTCTTTGAATTCATTTTTGGTGATTGCTCTTTTGTATGAGCCAGTGCACGGCTTACCACAGGTTGGAAGTATAACATTTGAATCCATGAATACAGGTGCACAACCTTTTATCCGACAGCCTTGGGACCAGACACTTTTCGTAATTCGGAATTTGTCGGCCTTCGGAATGGAAATTTTTTAGCGTAGATTTTAATGGCTGGCTCAGTGGTAGAGTGCTCGCCTCATATCCGCAAGGTCGCGAGTTTGCGCCTTGATCCTGGCAGTTCTTCGGTCGCGAGTTTGAGTCTTCAATGTAGTTTTTTCTTGCAGAATAAATGTCTGTACGAAATGCAGTGTGTTGAATGAATCCCTGAATTTGTAAATGTGACCGCAGCATTGAATCACCTCTCGCACTCATGTCACCCTAGCGGGGCTACATTCCCTTAGGCGGCCTAAGGCGACATTTTCACACTCTTATATCCGTGTGCAGCAGAGGCGACGTGCGTTTGGCGCCAAACATGAGCTTTGGCGTGCCATGTTTAGCGCCATACATGAGCTTTGGTGTGCAGACGACATCCTGGAAAAAATGTCCAGTTTCTTCCAGGTAGGCGATATACCCTCCCGGGCAATATACCCTCCACTTCTCTTTTATGAAGGGGATTTAGTTCCCCTTTCTTCCAGGACCGATGTCACCTCTGCGGGCCACCCTCGGTGAACGCTCACTCAACTTTGCCTTGGGATTCCTACTCTCCCGCGCAATGTACCCTCACCTTCTCTTTTATGAATGGGGATTTAGTTCCCCTTTCGTCGAGGACCGACCGGAGGTTCCGCTGTCACCTCTGCGGGCCGCCCTCGGTGAACGTCCTGTCTCCATGTCTCTGGGATAGCAGGGGGCGATCAAACAGCACAATACCCCCCCTCTCCCTCCAACTCCAGAGGAATCCGCTCCCCGATGGGCCGCTACGGCGACAAGTGGCAGTTTGCCCACAGCCCGAGCTGCACTACCCCAAGAACAAGACGTACTTTGCACACCATCAGCTTCTGCCCCTACGGGGAGCGTGTTCCTCTGGAGTTGGAGCGGGGCTGGGCTGGAGTTGCTGATCTGGGATCTCCGTGCTTGCAGTGGGCCTGGGGGTCGGTGTCCCGATGAGGGGGCACAACCCGGGCTGTGGGCGAACTGCCACTTGTCGCCATAGCGGCCCATCGGGGAGCGGCTTCTGGTGGTCCTGATGTCTCCCGCTAGTTTGCAGTTTTCCTCTGGAGTTGGAACGGGGCTGGGCTGCTGCTGGCTGTGGGTCTCTGGGATCTCCGTGCTTGCAGTGGGCCTGGGGGTCGGTGTCCCGTTGGTCCTGACGTCTCCGGTGACTGGCATTGTATGCAGGCATTGCCGACGTGAAGACAGTGCAAAGCCCCCACGCCGGTGCAATGGGCGGGGAGCTGGAGAGGGGAGGGAAGGGGTCACACACATGGCCGGGAAGCAGAGGGGTGTAGGTGGGGTGAAACCGAAGGGAGCGACAATCTGCTGCTCCCTGCCCGCTGAGTTAAAAAGTTCCCACGCAAGACTCACGATACACTATGTATCGTGAGTCTACCGTGGGAACTTTTTAACTCAGCGGGCAGATAGCAGCAGATTGTCAATTATTAACCCTCCCGCGCAATATACCCTCACCTTATCTTTTATGAATGGGGATTTAGTTCCCCTTTCTTCGAGGACCGACCGGAGGTTCCGCTGTCACCTCTGCGGGCCGCCCTCGGTGAACGTTTTCAAGGATCTTTCTTCAAGGACTGAAAAAATGTCCGCTATTCGGAGGTTTTCGTTATTTGGATCTTCGGATAAAAGGTTGTGCACCTGTAGTGGAAGAAGAAGTCAGTAATGTATTTGAATTGAAGAGTATGATGGTTCTCAGCAGTGAAACTTGCACTCATGGGTTGAGATCTTATATCAAGCTGTTAAATTTGCAGAAGATTGTGGTAGAGCATGCAGAATAAAATATAGCATGTTTAGATTGAATGCTGAAACACGCGGACATGAATGATGTGACACGCATCTATTTTCTTCGAGACAAAATCAGTGTTTATGCTTGTATTCTTCAGCAGAAGTCAACAACTAATGATCGGATTTCATAAAGGCTGGTTATTTTTCTCTAGCCTGTCCTTTTATAGCACACAGGCTGTGGTCAGTTCAATGTTCTTTGTGACATAAAACTAAATACAAATAGCAATGTTTTTTGAATTAGATTAAGATGTTGTGTTTTGTATAGGTCTGTGGCATACAGAGCATTTATTTTGTACAAAGTTTTTAGAATATGGAGGACGGCGGGGGGGAGGGAAGGTAACATGAAGGAGAAAATAATTGTATTTAATAGTGTATTAAGAGCAATTAATGCGGTGAGTGATTATTACTTAGTTGAATTGGACCGGAGATATTCAAAACAGTTTACTTGAAAAATGCAGTAAGCTCTATTGTCTGGATTATTTTTGGTTTCATGTACACCCATTTATGGGAGGGACTCCTGTTGGGACTAAGACAATTGAATTTGAAATTCATAAGACGTAGCCGAATTGGGCCATTCAGGCAATCAAGTCTACACTGCCATTCAATCATGCCTTATCCACCTATCCTTCTCAAACTCATTCTCCTGCCTTCTCCCTATCGAATTTAACACCCATATTAATCAGGAAATTCAGTGAATCCAGAATGCACAAAGCTGAATATTTCCATTAAAAAATCAATTCAAAGACATATATTAGATGAACGTATTAATAATTTTTTTTGTCCAGGGGTTATTTTTGCAAAAAATGCTGTTGATTTAACCTGTGCAATAAACATTGTTTTGGTGTGTCTTTGTTTTTAGAATTGAGCAATGACATTTGAAAACTGGGGTGGGTATTTATGAAAACATTACAGTAAGCATTCAACTGAAAAATCTTGTAATCTGAATTGCATATTTATGGATGAGATTTTCAATAACTGAGGCATTTTCTCAGTTCCTTTTTGTATTTGGTGAGTCGTTGTGTGTCTTTTTCGATGCTGGATTATGCCCATGTTTATCAGGTGTGGCACAGTAGATTAGGGTAGCAGTGCACTCTGCAATTAAGCATGTAAACTGCTGCTGTATTTTGTACATCATCGACCGTGCAATGTAAAATTACTGAACTGCGACCCCAAGGGGTAGGAAGGAAAATTAAGGAAATATTACTCTTCTGGTGTGGTTTCTATGAATCTACTTGGAGGAGTAATTAACATAGAACAAGCAGGCCTATATCAATGAAAGGGGTTTGGCAATGTTTAGTTACCAATAGGTACCATTTTGGTAAAATAAGATGACCGCTAACTGCTGAGTGTAGGTCACTTACTTAACAGACTGCATTAATAGTCAAGGTTTTTTCTGACATTCGTTGAAATGGGAGCTGCACAGAAAATCTCTAATTCAAATAGTTAACATTTACAGTGTCCACTATAATGTTTGGGCCAAAGACCCATCATTTATTTATTTGCCTCTGCACTCCACAATTTGAGCTTTGTAATAGAAAAAAAATCACATGTGGTTAAAGTGCACGTTGTCAGACTTTAATAACAGCCATATTTATACATTTTGGTTTCACCATGTAGAAAATACAGCATTGTTTATACATAATCCCCCCATTACAGGGCACCATAATGTTTTGGACACAGCAATGTCATGAAAATGAGAATAGTCATGTTTAATATTTAGTTGCATATCCTTTGCATGCAATGACTGCTTGAAGTCTGCGATTCATGGACATCACCAGTTGCTGGGTTTCTTCCCTGGTGATGCTCTGCCAGACCTGTAATGCAGCCATCTTTAGCTTATGCTTGTTTTGGGGGCTTGTCCCCTTCAGTTTTCTCTTCAGCATATAAAAGTAAAACTCAATTGGGTTCAGATCGGGTGATTGACTTGGCGACTCAAGAATTGACCATTTTTTAGCTTTGAAAAACTCTTTTGTTGCTTTTGCAGTATGTTTGGGATCATTGTCTTGCTGTAGAATGAACCGCCAGCCAATGAGTTTTGAGGCATTTGTTTAAACTTGAGCAGATATGCTACTATCATCAGTAGTTGTATCATCAATGAAGATAAGTTAGCCAGTGCCTTCAGCAGCCATACATGCCCAGGCCTTAACACCCCCACCACCGTGTTTCACAGATGAGGTGGTATGATTTGGATCTTGGGCAGTTCCTTCTCTCCTCCATACTTTGCTCTTGCCATCACTCTGATATGTTAATCTTCACTGCATCTGTCCACAAGAACTTTTTCCAGAACTGTGGTTGCTCTTTTAAGTACTTCTTGGCAAACTGTAACCTGGCCATCATATTTTTGCAGTTAACCAGTGGTTTGCATCTTGCAGTATAGCTGTATTTCTGTTCATGAAGTCTTCTGCGGACTGTGGTCATTGACAACTCCACACCTGACTCCTGAAGAGTGTTTCTGATCTGTCAGACAGGTGTTTGGGGATTTTTCTTTATTATAGAGAGAATTATTCTGTCATCAGCTGTGGAGGTCTTCCTTGGCCTGCCAGTCCCTTTGCGATTAGTAAGCTCACCAGTACTCTCTTTATTCTTAATGATGTTCCAAACAGTTGATTTTGATAAGCCTAAGGTTTAGCTGATGTCTCCAACAGTTTTATTATTGTTTATCAGTCTCATAATGGTTTCTTTGACTTTCATTGGTACAACTTTGGTCCTCATGTTGATAAAAAGCAATAAACGTTTCCAAAGGTGATGGTAAGACTGGAGCAAAGACTAGGTGCTGAAAGCTCTCTTATACCTGAATTTAGAAGGCAATTAAACACACCTGAGCAAATACAAACACCTGTTTTTGAAACATATAAGATTATTAAGAGTTTGGACACGCTAGAGGCAGGAAACATGTTCCCGATTTTGGGGGAGTCCAGAACCAGGGGCCACAGTTTAAGAATAAGGGAGATGAGGAAACACTTTTTCACACCGAGAGTTGTGAATCTGAGGAATTCTCTGCCTCAGAAGGCAGTGGAGGCCAATTCTCTGGATGCTCTCAAGAGAGAGTTAGATTAAGCTCTTAACGATAGCGTAGTCGGGGGATATGGGGAGAAAGCAGGAACGGGGTACAGATTGTGGATGATCAGCCATGATCACAGTGAATGGCAGTGCTGGCTCGCGGGGGCGAATGGCCTACTCCTGCACTTATTGTCTATTGAAGCCATTTGTCCCAAACATTATGGTGCCCTGGAAATGGGGGGATTATGTATAAATAGAGCTGAAATTTCTACATGGTGAAACCAAAATGTATTAAAAATATCCGTTAATAAAATCTGACAATGTGCACTTTAACCACATGACATTTTTTTTGCAATTACAAATCTCAAATTGTGGAGTACAGTCAAATAAATAAATGATGGGTCTTGGTCCCAAACATTATGGAGGTCACTGTAATTAGAAAATAAATAAGCACATTTTAAAAACAATGGGAAGCAAAGAAACTAGGTGTCTTAATTTCCCCAAATAATTGTTCTTCCGATGATTTAAACATCTAAGCAGAAATTGGTGGGTGCCTGGAACGTGCTGCCCAAGTGGTGGTTGAGGCTGATAAGTTAGTGGCATCTGAGATACTTTTAGGTAGACATATGGATAGAGAGGGATTTGGATTATGTGCTGGTAGATAAGAGATAGTCTTGGCATCATGTTTTGCGCAGATCTTGTGGGACGAAGGGCCTGTTCGTGTGTTGTACTATTCTATGTTAGATGTAATATTTGTAACTGGCACTGCATGCATTGGTTAATATGATGGTTGTGCAACCAGCCATTAGAGACTGGTTTAGTTTCCATTATTCTGCCTTGGAATTCAAATAATATATGTGGAAGTGCAAGAGCCTTGTCCGTAGAAGTATAATGAAGTAGTTGCCTTGTTCAAAAGTAAAATGGTTCAAATTGGCGAAGGAGAAACTTGTAGTTTACAGTTACCAATTCCTTTAGCAAGTGGAAACCTCAACTCAATGATGGCATTTGTTTGAGCCAGAAGTCCTTGGAATCCAGTCCTAATCCAGAGAATCAAGCATGCCATTTGGCACTTCAATACAATATTGAAGGGATTCATGTACTTTTAAATTAGACATTAAATCTTATTGCCACTCCAGTGAATGCAAAGGATTGCTTGGCACTATTTCAAGAGCAGGGGAACTCCCTAATGCCCTGTCCACTGTCTATCCCTTAATCAACATTACTAAAACAGAATTGCACATTATTACATTGTTGTGCACAATTTTGCTGTTTTCTGTACCTTATTTTCAGACTTCAAAGAGTACATAATTTGGCTATAGATAACTTTTGGCTGACCTGAGGCTGTGGAAGAATCTATCTATTGACATACAAGGAAAAAGTCAAAGGTTTCAAATGACATCATTAAACCATGACAGGAAAAGCTTGATCAGCTGTATTTTGTAATGTGATTTTCTCCCCTTTTCCCTGCACAGATTTCCCCTGCCATGCTCCTTCACCAGCCAAGAGGACAAGCTGCCAGGCCTCTACCAATGCTGTCAACCTGGGCACAAGGAGGTGTGTGAAAATGGCCCATGGTAACTTGTCCCATGAATCCCACTGCCGCCCCTGATCCCCCTTCCACCCTTCAACTTTTGTTCATTGCTCCACAATTACTTTCACAGGTGTTGACCTGAACTCAGTGGAGGAACTCTAAGTCTCTGACTTAGAAACTCTGGGTTCAAGCTCCTACCAGATCCTTAATCATATCATTTGACACCGTCATTATGATGATTTCAGTGTTTCATCTGTTCCATGATAGTTAATAGTCGGAAGCTTGACACCCTTGGTAGTTAAGGCTCCTGAAATTTAATCATCTTGGCAAATTGGAGCCTGGATTAGATTTCTTTCTTGAAATCACTATATTTCACTATGTAGGGTAGAACAATGTAATGGCAATGAAGAATCTTATTTGGATTATTTCGGGGCCAACTTGGTGTTGTTTCGCCATTCATACTCAATCTATAAAGTGTGATAATTGGATGGTTGCTTTCTATGTCCAAAGCAATGTTGACAGAGCGTTCCTGTGCTGAAAGAACAACACAATGAATGCTGCATCTCGCTGGGTTATGAGTTTATACCTGCAGCCATCCAATTTGGGAAGAAAGCTGTATTTATCAATATGATGCTGGATGTATAGATGGTGCATGGTGAGAGTTACAAAATAACTTATTTGTGTATAATAATTTGGTTTGTATGTACTTGAGCACGTATATACTGTCTTTACCATCCAGATAGATCTAAATTAAAATTCATATTTGGAAACTAACAAGCCATTATGCATCTTTATTACAGAATAAACCATGAAAGGACATTGGAATGTTCTGTTGATTATTTGATCTGGTTGGGGAAAATAATAAACTGTTATGATTTAATGTTTATTGAATCCAAATCATTGTCAGGCACTGTGAAGCGCAACTTCACTTTAAAATAAATGGAACTGCTTCAAGGAGAAGTTGATGGGATTGTGAGCGAGAATAGGTTATTGATTACAGTGAACTAGTTGGGATTGTGACTTATGGAAATGCTTGGATATCTGCCACAGACTTGATAGGCCAAATATGAGTACAGGGGTTCATAAGATTATAAGATCATAAGTGATAGGAGTAGAATTAGGCCATTCGGCCCATCGTTTGCCAATCAATCATGGCTGATCTATCTCTCCCTCCTAACCCCATTCTCCTGCCTTCTCCCCATAACTCCTGACACCTGTACCAATCAAGAATCTATCTCAGCCTTAAATATATCCATTGACTGCTTCCACAGTCTTCTGTGGCAAATAATTCCACGGATTCACCCCCCTCTGAAGAAATTCATCTTCTTCTCGGTAGAATTTAGAAGATTGAGAGGGGATATTATAAAAACTTACAAAATTCTTAAGGGGTTGGACAGGCTAGATGCAGAAAGATTGTTCCCGATGTTGGGGAAGTCCAGAACAAGGGGTCACAGTTTAAGGATAAGGGAGAAGTCTTTTAGCACCGAGATGAGAAAAACATTTTTCACCCAGAGAGTGGTGAATCTCTGGAATTCTCTGCCACAGAAGGTAGTTGAGGCCAGTTCATTGGCTATATTTAAGAGGGAGTTAGATGTGCCCTTGTGGCTAAAGGGATCGGGGGGTATAGAGAGAAGGCAAGTATAGGATGCTGAGTTGGATGATCAGCCATGATCATATTGAATGGCGGTGCAGGCTCGAAGGGCCGAATGGCCTACTCCTGCACCTATCTTCTATGTTTCTAAAAGAACGTCGTTTAATTTTGAGGCTATGAGCGCTAGTCCTAGACTTCTCCCACTGGTGGAAACATCCTCTCCACGTCCACTCTGTCCAAGCCTTTCATTATTTTGTACGTTTCAATGAGGTCCCCCGCAAAGTCCTGTTTGCAATGACTTATGGTAATTCCATACATTTAAAACTATTTTTTCAAGCTAGTAATAAGACTAAAATGTTTCATGGTATTCATAAATGACAACAGTATTTGTCCCATGAGTTTAATTTTGGGAAGTGTTGGGATTATCAATGAAATGTAAGAATTCTAACAAATATTTATAGTGATAGAATATGGGTACAGGTGCACAACCTTTTATCCGAAAGCCTTGGGACCAGACACTTGTCGGATTTCGGACATTTTCGGATTTCAGAATGGAAGATTTTTAGCGTAGATTAGGTAGGTAGCGCGGGCAGCTTGAAAAGTCTGGAGCAGCTGCCTCCTCCCCGGAGACCGGGAGAATCATTGCATAAATGTTAGTCAGTTAGTTTGGAGGGATTTTATGTGGTGGTGGTGGTGGTGTAGGGGTGAAGGGGGAAACTTTAATTCTTAGTCCCCTACCTACCTGGTCGGCGACTCCCAACCTCGCGGAGCTGGGGGCTCCGTCCGGCCGTGGGCAGCGCAGGTTGTAGCTCCGACCCCGGCAACTCTACCACTGGCTGCGAGGCGCTCCAAATCCAGCATCTATCTCCCGCGGCATTGACTCCCAGCTCCGAGAATGTCGGGAGTATTCCACAGCATCGCAGCGCTGACAGGATACCATCAGGGAGCAGGCAATGCCTTACCGATTGGTCGCCATGCGGCAAAAGCTTCCGGAGCGCTGTGGCCGCCTTCTTCCAACATTCGCGGAGCGTCGCTGAATTTTGGAGATTCCGGAGAGCTGGGGGGGCTCCGTCCGGCCGCGGGCGGCGCCGGTTGGGCTCCGACCCCGGCAACTCTACCCCAGGAGCTGGCTGCGCGGCTCCAAATCCAGCGACGCTCGATGCAGTGTGTTTCGGCGGCCACAGCGCTCCGGAGCTTGCCGCACGGCGAGGGGGGTAAGGCATTGCCCGCACCCCGCTGGTATCCCAGCGCTGCGACGATCCGCGACTCCCGACATTCGCGGAGCTGGGGCGTCGGCCGCAGGCCGCGCTGCAGGGATTTGGAGCGCCTCGCAGCCAGGGGTAGAGTTGCCGGGGTCGGAGCTAAAAGAAGGTCGGAATTTTTGAGCCCCACCGGCCACAGCGCTGCGGAGCTTACTCCCACGGGTGGAAAGGCATTGACCGCTCCACGTCCTCTCCGACCAGGTAGGGGACTAAGAATTAAAGTTTACCCCTTCACCCCCCTTCACATAAAAGCCCTCCAAACTAACTGGCTAACATTTAAGCAATGATTTACAGATGTTTAAGCGTCTCCCGGTCTCCAGGGAGGAGGCAGCCGCTACAGTAGTACAGACCTGGGTTGACCGTGGGTCGTTTTGGGTCAAGTTTGGCGCCAAACGCGAGCTTTGGTGCGCAGACGACATCTGGAAAAAATGGCCGGTTTTCGGAGCTTTTCGGTTTCTGGAACTCCGGATAAAAGGTTGTGCACCTGTAGTTGTTAAAATGGTTGTCTAATTTATGGAGAAATCGGTTTATAGGCTGTTTCGGGAACAGAAGCCTTGTGGAAGAATATGAAAATGGGGGCTAGAGCGAGGAATCGGGGAGAAAAAAGAAAAAGGCTACATGGATAGTTTTCGTGAAGTTGAAGATAACCATTGAGTCTATCTCCAAATAGTATGGAATACTTAATTTTCTTCCTGTAGTGAGATGAGGGTAATTTAATGATGAAAGAAAGTACTCCCTTTGATATTCTTAGGAAACAGGTGGATGTTAGGAGACAGGGAAGTTGTGGGCTGAAATAAAAGCTGTTAAAATAAAGATAGCATGGCCAGAGGAGGTAAAGTGGTTACATATGATACTCTATAGCAGAAGAGTTCTCTTCTAAAATTGCTATTAATTGTGCATTGTATAGCGACTGTTATAGGGGATGATGTCAAAATTAATATTACAAAAAAACAACAATTGCATAAGACAGGTTTAGACAGATATGGGCAAAACACAGGCAAGTGGGACGTGTAGATGAAACCTGTTGGTCGGTGTGAGCCTGTTTCCACACATTATCATTTTGCTCCACAAAAACTATTTTGTCGAGCAAAGGAGGGGGGTGTTATAAGGATTGGGCATAAAGGTTGCATGTAATTATTTGTAAGGAAATGGAGCTGGCTGATTTAAAATTACCTTATTAATCAACTTCTACGGTTCTCGTGAGATCCAAGGTGAGCTATCCAATTGGATATCAAATTGACTAAGTGGTACGTGTTGGGGCATGGTCGAGCAGTGTTGCTTTTGGGTTGGAGGTCTGTGACCAGCAGTGTGCTGCAAGGGTCAAAACTGGGTTCGATGTTGTTTGACATCTTTATTAACAATTGGATGAGAATGCGTTTAGCATGGTCAATAAAATTGCAGATTCTAAAATTGTGGTATAGTGGGCAGTGAAGAAGGTTATTTAAGATTATAATGGGTTGAAGAACTCGGAGAGTGGGCCTGGGAATGGCAGGTGGAATTTAACAAGGACAAGTTCAAAATGATGAACTTTGGTAAGTTAAATCAGATTCGAACCTGCACCGTAAATGCCAGAGCCCAGGAGAATATTTTTAAAATGACGCTGAAGGTTAAAAATACATATTGGTGCAGGTGGTTTAGGATTAGGTTTATTATTGTCGTGTGTACTGAGATACAGTGAAAAGCTTTGTTTTGTCAACCAATAAATATATTGCTATAAATATATTCAATCGTCAAACTCCAGTGGAGAAGGTAAAGCAAAGGGGAGGATACAGAGTTAGGCTGTGGGCCGAGCATCAAAAATGTGTCGAGAAATCAGTTTTTGTGACCCGTCACCAAACTACATGAAGTTTTCCACAGATTTAGAAGAAATATAATTGAGAAGGAATTCATAACTCGTCATTGCCGAAAGTTGCACATTAATTAATTTAACTAATTAGAAAATGAGATCGGGAAAGTAAGCACCATCTAGTGGCCAATGCCCATATTGCATGATGGGCAGCCTATTTCCGTGTTGCAGTCCATTTAAACTATATATCATTATACCTATATATATTCCAGATAGTAATATAGGTATAATAATATAATAATACAATAATATAATATTATTATACCTACATATATTCCTCCGTTTTCCTGGAAACGGCCGCTACGGACAGCACTATGCGTTCATGAATCGGCCGCTTTTTAATTGAGACCGCGGCTTCACTATGTTAAATACATAGGCCCCGCGATCGGAGCACCTTTTCCTGGTAAGTTATCGCATGCAGCTCCGAGATTAGATGATTAGGACTTCTTACTCTACAACAAGCTGGCATTAGTGAAAATGTTTAATTTACCTTGTTATTGATACATATAGTTTACGCCCTCAACTTCATGAATGAATGAATGGATGAGTGAATGAATGAGTGTGAGTGAATGAAGTGAATGAAGGGATGAACAAAGGAATGAATGAGTGAGTGAAGGAATGCATGAGTGAGTGAAGGATGAGTGAATGTACAGCCTCCAAATCTAATTTTTTCACATTATAAAGGGTGCATTTAAATTAATTAAAGTCCATACAGATTAATTTTCATAAATTCAGACTTTAGATCTTACCTTTCAGTTTGAGTTGATTCACAAAGTTTCACAACTTTGTGTTGCAGCATCTCAGAAGGGACTTTGCTTTCAAGACTTTCTTCCACTTCTATCCACTTAGCTGCACATTTTTCAGACTTCTTAATGCTTTTCTCACTAAATTCAATTACCCTGCTGCAAGTTTCCACGACAAAGAACCTTCATCGGAATCTCCAGTAAAACAGGCATCAGTGAAGCCCTCTCAGCTATGATGTGTGCTAGCCTGAAACAAAGCGTGTGATTGGCCAACTGGCAGACAACTCAATGTTAAACGTGCTTTGATTGGACTAAAAATACCCGACATTTTCCGTTTTTTCTCCTAATTTAATAAAAAATGTGCAAGTCTTGTTCATGACGAGTTTCAGATGTGACTTATAGAATTCTTTTACACAATATGTGAAAATTTCATGTAGTTCTGTGACTTGGGTCACGAAACACTAGAATAAAGCTCCTCGGCCCACAGCCTAAGTGCAGAAAATAGTTCCCGATGTTGTTGTGCACCAGTTCCACAGACAAAGTGTAATGTCTGCAGTAAGGTATCGGTGAATGGGAATGTACCCTAACTTTTGGAAGGACAGTCAGAAGCCTGATAACAAAGGGGTTGAAGCTGTTTGTAGTCTGGTTGTGCGAAGTTTCCAAGCTTTTATACCTTTTGCCCGACAGGAGTAGGAAGAAGATGGAATGACTGGGATGGGACAAGTCTTTGATTATGTTGGCTGCTTTTCCGCGGCATGTCAAGTTTGCCACGCTTCTTTATTAGTAAAATTATTGACTACAAAAGTTGGGATGTCAAGTTCCAACTGTAAAAGATGTTGGTGAGACTGCACTTGGAGTAGTGTGTGCAGTTCTGGTTGCTCTAAGAAGGATGCCATTAAGCTGGAACGGGTGCAGGAAAGATTCACGAGGATGTTAAGGAAACTGGAGGGCTTAAGTTATAAGGAATAGATGGATAGGCTGGGACTATTTATCCCTAGAGTGCAGGAGATTGAGGGGTCATTTGGGAGGTATGTAAAATCATAAGGGGTGTAGCTAAGATCAGCCTTTTCCCCCACGCTACTAGAGTTTAAAACTTGAGGGGAGGGCATAGATTTAAGGTAAGAAGGGAACATTTAAAGGGGATTTGAAGGTTGTCTTTTTTTACACTGATGGTGGTGGGGATGTTTAATGAGTTGCCTGAAGAAGTGGTACGATAACAACGTTTAAAAGATATTTAAACGGGTACATGGATAGGAATGTTTTAGAGGGCGGTTGGACAAGCTTGTTAGGTGACTTGGTCAGCATGGATGACTTGAGTCAAAGGAACTGTTTCCATGTTGTGAAACGGACTAATTACTAATAAATTGAATGAGGATGGGAGATGTAAAGGACCATAAAAATTAAAGAGTGCAGAACAATCGATTTTATGCCACGTTATCTATATTACTAAAAGTCCGATCTTGACAACTTCCTGTTGTTCTGTATATTGATTTTAGAAAAAACGCTGCTACTTACGGCTGTGATTTTTGGCCATCTTACTCAGAGTCCCCCTCTGCTGCGCAGGACTAGAGGATTTTTTCCATTGATGAAAAATAAAAGAGTTATTAGTGTTTAACAAATGTTGAGATCTCTCTCCTGACGGCCACGCCCCTTCCAGAGGGACTATAAAACCCGGAGGTGTTGAGTGCCTCAGTCAGTCTCTGCAAGATGGGGGAGCGAAAGGGTCACGTCTTTCAGTCTGAGCTGTGAATAACGCTGAACACATGTCTACTTAACTGTAATGTGGTTTGAAAATATTGTTTGGAAATGCTAAAGCTGTGTTGCCTTTGGTTTGGAAATGCTAAAGCTGTGTTGCATTTGGTTTGGAAATGCTAATGCAGTGTTGCCTTTGGTTTGGAAATGCTAAAGCTGTGTTGCCTTTGGTTTGGAAATGCTAAAGCTGTGTTGCCTTTGGTTTGGAAATGCTAAAGCTGTGTTGCCTTTGGTTTGGAAATGCTAAAGGTATGTTGCCTAATTAAAGTTGCCTTGCCTAATTAAAGTTGCCGCCTTCTATATAATTAAAAGTCTAATGTTGACCACTTCCTGTATGCGCTTTATATTGATTTTAGAAAAAACGCTACCACGTATGCTGTGATTTTTGGTCATCTTACTCAGAGTCCCCCTCCGCTCATCAGGTGCTGGGGATTTTCCCATCGATGAAAAATAAAAGAGTTATTCATGTTTAAAAGATGTTGGGATTCTCACTCCTGTCAATCACACCATGAAGGCCACACCCCTTCTGGTGGGAGGGAGTGAGGGACTATAAAACCCAGAAGTGTGGGCGTGGCTCAGTCTCTGCAAGATGGAGGAGGGAGAGGTCACGACTCGCTGTCTTTAGTGGCCTTGCTTGAAGTGGTAAGAAACTGCACTTGAATTTGATGGACTAGCACCCTGCTTGAAATGGAATTTCAAGGATTAGTCGTGAGTGAGTGAGCTGCCTGCACAACAGGCTTGAGTGACTGAGCCGGCAGCCCAATAATCCATTTGGCCCACGATGTCCATGCTAGCCCTCTGGAAACCAGTCCCTTCATCCCACAACCCATACTAGCGCTCCAGAAAGTGCCCCCCCCCCCACTGGCCACCAATATTGGAATTGGTGGAGAGGTGGAATATTGCGTTGGGGGACCAGTCCTCCCTTGTGATGCTGACCCACTTAGTCTAGTAGATAATATAAAAGTGGGGTTACATGCATACAGAACCTCTGACCACGGTTTACCTTTATGTACATGCACTTTGTCGGATTGATGTTAAAAAAAATAGAAATTATACCATGTGGATACAGTAGAAAGTTGCAGATTTTTAGGAAACGAGGTTAGAATTCTGATTCTGTTGGAATAGAAATTCATGATAACTAATTTGTTAAACACGCTTCAATATTATGAAGGATGAAGCAAACAAGTGAAACTCACTATACAAATGTTTTCAAATAATAAGTTTCGGGGAGAGTCGAGAGATCTAAAGTTAATGAACAATTTTGATCAATAAAGAAACTTGTCAGTGACTATTTCTCAGGGCACATTTTTAAGTTAATTGGTGAAGGAAACTGAGACAACATGAAGGTGGACAGTTTACCCAATGGATTATTAAGGTATAGGCACGTACTGTTTGTTGATAGACACAAAATGCTGGAGCAACTCAGCGGAACAGGCAGCATCTGAAGGAGGGTCTCGACCCGAAAAGTCACCCATTCCTTCTCTCCAGAGATGCTGCCTGTCCTGCTCAGTTACTCCAGCATTTTGTGTCTACCTTTGATTTAAACCAGCATCTGCAGTTCTTTCGTACTTTTTGTTGGTTGCAGATTCAGAAGTAACCTTCAAAAACAAATGGGATGCATATTGGAATGAGGCAAAAAAATTCAATTGGAGTCTTAGAGTGAAGCTGATTCAATTACTGTTCAAAAGTCAGTCCGAATGCAAATTGATAGCATTAATGCTGTACCAATGTTGATCTGATTGATCTATTGTTTTAAGATCAATTATAAGATATTAAGGTTATGGTGAGAATTTTTGACAAGATATAGTCGATTGAGACTCCAGATTGTACCCAATGTTGATGTATCAAGAGTTGGTTGGACACATAATTGAAATTCATGCGGTAATGGAGTAAGGGATCAGGAAAAACAAATGTATTTGGGCTACATTTATTGCATGCCAAAAGAATAAACCTGATAGTTGGGCTGCACGGGCTATATCCATGGCAGAATTTCTATCTAATTCTGTATCATTTGACATAAACAATTAAAGCACCACTTTGCATGTAAAGCAGCTTTAATATAATAATAAAGCAAAATAATTAAAACACCCCTGATCCAGTTTACCAGTTCAACTTTCCTGCATCCATTGCTTTGTTAAAATTCATTTATCAGTTTTGAATATGCTCTAAGCCTGTACATCCAAAACTCTGAAGAAGAAATGTTAACTGCTCTCAGTTGAAAGGCATTTCTTCCCATTTCAATCCTAAATGACGAACCATTCAAAATGAAATTAGCCTCTCATGAGTTCTGCAACTAGGGAACAAAATCTTGCCTGTTATCACACAGTATCTTGCATGTCTCAACAAGATTATCACCTTTCTTCGTAACTCCAGTAAGTACTAATTTCCCAATGGGCCACGGTTGTGGACTGGGAACGCGGCCGGAGGCCTTTATCGAGGCGCCACAGTCTCGATGCCTTCAGCATTGCCGCGTAGAAGCCTGTGTCGGGGCCCGACAGGGTCCTTGCGGGTCGGACGGAAGAGCCGGGCCTCACAGGTCAGAATACGGGTCGGCACCATGGAGGCGTGAACTGGGGCGTCGACAATGGTGAAGTCTCGCAGCGGTGGTGATGCCTCGCGGGTCGACCATCGGTTGATGAGAGCATGGAGGACTGCCGTGACTGAAGAACAATGGAGGACCCAGCGTGGGGGAACCAATGTTGGGGGGGCGGGGGAGAGATCAAATGGAGGAACTGACGTGCTTTGTAACTTTGTGCTGTAGTTGGCTGCTATTTGTATACATTGGGTGTGCAGCAAAGAATTTTACTATGCCTAGTCACATGTGACAATAAAGTATTCCAAGTATTGGTCAGTCTTTTTTAATCTCTTTTCCTTGCCTCGGGCACCATTTTGTGAATCCGACCCTCTTTGCCTCCAGGGCAGGTAAACCCATTGTTAGATATGGGAGGCTGAAATTGCATTATGTGCACTACATGAGATCTTAGTACAATGTTGTATTATCTCTTTTGCACTCTGGTCCTTTTTCAATATAGGTTAATGTACCAATTGCCTCATTAATGGTGTACAATAATGTCTATGTCCTGTGCATGACTATCAAAGATCTTTCTGAACTTATTCTCTCTGTAGACTGGCACTTACTGGTTTCTTATGACGTAATAAACATAATTTGTCTATTCTTACTACCCATGGGCATAATCACTAATTTCCCATATGTTTCATTTATGAGCTACACAAAATTTGACCTGGTTACGAGAAGAGATATTAGGACAAAATAGAAGTAGATTTTCGAAAGAGTGAAAGATAGGCACAGAGATTTGGAGGAAAACCTATGATTTAGGAAATGACTGTTGATGGTGGAGATTTGAACTTGTGCATGTAGATGAAGCCAAAATTTGATTTTTAATTAGTGCAGAGAGTTGTAAAAATTAGAACTGATGTGATGGTGGAGGAGCCAGGCACAGGAGTGAAGTAAGTAGGGAGATTTGCAGCAGAGAGAATGGTATGGTGGAGGTTGCTGTCCAGAGTTGAAAAGGACAGCAACGTTGGGTACGCAGGATTAACATGGGCTGAGAAGGGAAATCTAACTTCAAAAATATACTCTTCTGAATTAGAAGCTTGGAATACCATGTTACCTCCAGCACATCGTTTATTGAAGAGACTCATACAAGACCCCCATAGCAACATCCACCTTGGCATTGAAAATTATGTGGTCCCTTCATTGATCCCTTGGAATCAATGGAAACCTGCTTCAACTTCAGTTCTGTATTTTCTGAGGTGGCCAGAAGCGCCTCCAGGATTCACTGATTCAGCTGCAGTGGGCCAGGAAATGCTTTCAAGGAGGGGCGCATGTTCTTTCATATGTTGTGTGCTGCTTCTGCTGTCTGTACACAGACTCCATCGATTGTACATTGACTTCCTGGATGGATTTTTCCCATTTGAGAGATCATGACCTCTGCCATTGCAACATTCCACTATTGGGCCTATCATTACATTACGTTCAGTCGATTTTCATGGGTGCATCTCATTGTCCACATGTCTGACCTCTAAATGCAGCGCTTTACTCCAAGGATCCTTGCTAGATATTCAGGATAGAGAAAATACCAGAAGTACACATTGCAAGTCTCCTTGGAAAGAACATAATAACCTTATTAACTTGGGGCAACACTCAAATGGCGAGGGTCAAATGCAAAGCGAACAAAGGCAGGGATGTTTACTTCACCACCTGTTCATCTGAGGCCGGAATAGAACACGGCAACCTTAGAAGTGGAAGTTTACTACATCAGTGATGGAGTAGGTCTGAGCCCATGAACTGACCTTCGGGTCAGGCCTGACACATGATTGGCCGCAGAGGCCAGGGGGATCAAAATCTAGAAATACCTGATGTATTAAATTAGATCATATTAATATTAAAGGGCCTGTCCCACTTTCCTGAGTCCTCTACGATTTGAAAGGACCTTAAACAAAAAAAATCACGATTTTTGTTATCTACGAAGTCCTCCTCCTCCCGACTATCTTTTTACTCGTGGACTTTTTTGTCATGCTGAAAAAAAAAGTCCCGACTTACCTGATGCCCCGAGTACCTACGGCTGGCATAACGAGCCGCTAAGATATATCTACGGACTCGCTACGGCCTCCTACGGACATTCTCCGAGTTTGAATCCAGGGGAAAACGCGGGAGAATTCATGAGTAACTTGGGAAAGGGGGACAGGCCCTTAAGTTGGTGGGAATTTCTGCTCCATCATTACCGGATATTAAACAAATTGACAAAAGTGGAATGGTGGTTTGAGAGATGTGGTAGATAAGATAAGAGTGGCTGTTGCCCATGTACATGTGGATCTTATTATATTTTCAGAAGATGATAGGCAAGAACAATGTGTAGATAACAAAGGGGACCAGAGATGGAAATTTCCAAAGATTTCTAGAGAGATGAGTCGGGAACGTAAGTGTTTTTAGGTGATATGTTGGCTACATATGTAAAGGTAAGAATAGAACATTGCAAGAATAGCCTCGACAAGCTGGACAGTGGAGAAAAGGTGTCAATGACTCCTGCTTTATGGAACGATTGAGTTCCAAGAGAACCATCTGGGCTTGGATTTTCTGTAACACATACCTCTTTTCCCTTTGCATTCTATTTTTAAATTCTTAAGGGTGAAATTTCTATTATCTGAACAACCATTATGCCTGTATAGGTTTAAGAGATTTGTAAAAGAATCAAGAGACCAGAGGAAAATAAAATGGATTCAATTTATAGCTGATACACCAGTGGAAACGGACATCACGGTAACTTTTTATAGGAAATTGGTTAAATTTATTGAAAAGGAACGCAGAAGCAATGTGGAAGAGTGTGGCCAATTGTTTTTTAAAAATATAAATTGTCACAGATTCGGAAGGTCGAAAAGCTGCTTTCAGGAATATACTTTTCTCGTAAGGATCTGTCAGGATCTTTTAAATATTGTGGCAATGGTTGGACAAACTGATCAGAAGGAACTCTGGAAAAAATAATGGTCAACTTCTTGGCACCTCATAAGTACAAGTATTTAATAAGGAAAAGTAGTTTGTGGATGTGCCAATACCAAATGACCCTTAATAGGGTGAAGTTGGAAGCAGTTCAAATCTGCCTTTTTTGTGGCAATGAAAGGAACAAAATGAAGAATTGTTTTTTTTATCTCCTGTCCCACTTAAGCGATTTTTTTTGGCGACTAGGCTGTCGCCACATGGTTGCGGGGTTGACGCCTGTATGGTCGTGAGTCATCGCCTCAAGTCGCCTAAAGAGTCGTAACGATATTCAAAACTTTTCGGCGACTGTGGGTTTGACATAGCTTGTCTTCTGTCATAGGTGCTGTCGTAGGTTGCCCCCAGGATGACGCAGGTTGTCGCCAGGTGACGTTGGTTGTTGTCGGGTGCTGACTTCGGTGAATTCCATTGGTGACTACCTGCGTCAACTGGCGACAGGTACCAGCGACTGAATTGTCTTCAGTTGTCGCTGACAGGGTAGTTGCTTGTCGCAGGATGACTTTGTTTGTCATAGGTTGCCGCCTGTGTGATCATAGATTGTCGCAGGTGTGGTCGTAGGTGAGCGTCCTAATGGGTCGGCAGTTGTCAGTAGCTTGCCGTAGAGTAGGTGGTAGGTTGTCGTAGCTTGTCATTGACATTGTCGTAGAGGGGGTCCAGTCACTGATTTTTCGGCGGCCTGCTACGACTGTGACAGTCATCGGCAATCGCCGAAAAAATTGCCTAAATGGGAGAGGCCCTTAAAGCTCCTCTTTGTGACCTCAAGTCGTCTACTTAGTAGCTAATTATGTGCTTATGAAGTTCAGTCAATGTTGTGGTATAGGAAATAAAACTGGCAATGTGCACACAACGAATTCCACAAGCAACATTGTGATGGTGGAATCCATTTTAGTGATATTATAAGCCATGACACTAAAGAAGTGAAGATTTGTACATTTTTCTAATATGTTTTCCTCAAAATTCTTATGCTATACTTTGTTTACAGGGACCCAGGAGGTGGAATTGAAATGACTGAGTTTGTGCGGGAAGCTACCCCTCCAGTGGGTTGCAGTTCACGAAATTCATATGCTGGTCTGGAAAGCACCCACCAGGTACTGTAAATTCACTGATTCTGCAGGCAATGCTTCCAAACTTCACAGGTTGATTGTAAACTTTCAACAAGTTCTTTAAAAATAGATCTTATTAGTCTTGGAAAATTAAAAATTATGAACCAATAAAAAATAAAAAGGCAGAACCAATAACCCTTAACGTCTTTCTACCTTCTATTTTCCTAACACCTTTCAAAATTGCTTTTGCACAATATAATAATTATATAATTTTAAGTAACAGGAGTGGTGTTGTGGCCCTGATCAGATTGGTTCTTTCCATTATGCACCGAATTGCAATTTCTCTAAATCCACACATGAATTTAACGTTAAAAGGCCAGAGTAACTCATTGGGTCAGGCAGCATCTCTGGAGAGCATGGATAGGTGACATTTCGGGTCGAGACCCTTCTTCTGTTTCAGGAATTCAGCGTAAATTTAAGTTAAACTGGGAAATTTAACTTGAAATAAATCTTAGTCGCAAATCACCCTTAAGTTTGACAACCTACAATGGCTTCTGGTTAAGAAGTGTTTAAAAAAATAAAAAAAAACCTTTTCCTTGATTTTATTTTAACTTTTTGGATTTGCCCGTCCTCATTCTTGTATTTCCTTCAAGCTAGCTAATTACCAAAACATATACACCCCGCCATCCTGGCCCTTTGGTAATCCCTGAATCAATTTGGTTGATTTCTGGTGGCTAAGCCCTGGTGGCTAAGCCCTAATTTAAAAATAGACCTATGTTCAACCACTGAATGATTGATTATTACTTGCATTAATATGTTAATGGGTCTATGGTCTGCGTATGATAAATCTTAGTTGCACTCAATATAATTGCTGGAAATTGTGATTTGATATTTGAACTTTGAGAGATGGCAAATCTTAGGTAGATTGGGGAAATTTATAGTAGAGAAAGAAACATTTAAGAACTTTTTTGTTTAAGTAAATTATATCATACTGATAACATACCATACTTATAGCATATTTATAACATTTTTTTACTAAGAAATAGTGATGCGAAGAATTTGTGGAATTAGGAATAGAGTTATACTCTTTTGTTTTCAAATAATACTTTGTCCATTAATTGAGATTGGTGGATTTATTTCTCCTCTGGTTGTTAGGGTATGAACGAATGACCATTGGTAGTTACACTTTTTTGGTATTCAGATTCAGATTCAACTTTAATTGTCATTGTCAGTGTACAGTACAGAGACAACAAAATGCAGTGCTACTTTATTGTCACATGTATTTCGGTACAATGAAATGCTTGGTTTTGCATACAACACGGTAAAATCATGTAGCAGACCTCACGTAGGCAGACCTCACCAAGGAATGTCGCCATGTTTTGGCGCCAACAAAGTTACAAAATTTTCCCGAACCGTCCTATTTACTGCCTGCTGCCACATATGGCAGATTGAACATTTTTTGGAAAAAAAACAGCATTCATGTTGTCACGTGAAAATAGATCCTACAGATATAGCTACTTCAGAATGATTTTAAGTTAAAAGATTCCATCTGACATCGTTCGACGTACCGTTGAAATATTAGTCTTGTATGGCTTCTGAATCACAATGTCGGACTATTTTATGACAACACAGCGAGAGCCAGAGTTGGAGATGGTACATACATTGTACTGTGAGTAATATACAGCCTACACTTTGTTGTACAGCAAACACAGTCAATTTAATAATAATAATAATAATAATACATTTTATTTATGGGTGCCTTTCAAGAGTCTCAAGGACACCTTACAAAAATGTAGCAGGTAGAGGAAAAACATGTAAGGGAATGAAATAAATAGTAGAGACATGACTAGTACTCAAAGTAAAGACAGAATTCAATACAAACAATATGAGGCAATTAATGCACAGATGAAAAGGGAGGGGGACTTGGGGCTAAGGATAGGCAGAGGTGAAGAGATGGGTCTTGAGGCGGGACTGGAAGATGGTGAGGGACACGGAATTGCGGATCAGTTGGGGGAGGGAGTTCCAGAGCCTGGGAGCTGCCCTGGAGAAGGCTCTGTCCCCAAAACTGCGGAGGTTGGACTTGTGGATGGAGAGGAGACCGGCTGATGTGGATCTGAGGGACCGTGAGGGTTGGTAGGGGAGAGGAGGTCAGTGAGATATGGGGGGGGGGGGGGGCAGATGGTGGAGGGCTTTGTAGGTGAGAATCAGGATTTTGTAGTTGATCCGGTGGGAGATGGGAAGCCAGTGAAGTTGTTCGAGGACTGGAGTGATGTGATGCCAGGATTTGGTGTGGGTGATGAGTCGGGCGGCTGTGTTCTGGACCAGTTGGAGTCGGTTGATGTAGGTGGAGCTGATGCCAAGGAGAAGTGAGTTGCAGTAGTCCAGTTGGGAGGAGATGAAGGCATGGATGAGTCTTTCAGCAGCGGGAGGTGTGAGAGAGGGTCTGAGTTTGGCGATGTTGCTGAGATGAAAGAAGGAGGTTTTAATGACATGGCGGATGTGAGGCTCAAGGGAGAGGGTGGAATCAAAGATCACGCCTAGGTTGCGGGCCTGGGGAGATGGGGAGACAGTGGTGCCGTCGATGGTGAGAGTGGCGTTTTTGATTTTGCTGAGTGTGGCTTTGGAGCCTATGAGGAGGAATTCTGTCTTATCGCTGTTGAGTTTGAGGAAATTATGTTGCATCCAGGTTTTTGTATAGCTGACAAACAGGAGTTGATATGGGAGAGGGGGGGTTGTGGGGGGATTTGGTGCTGAGGTAGATCTGGGTGTCATCAGCGTAACAGTGGAAGTCCAGGTTGAAGTGGCGGAGTATCTGACCAAGGGGCAGGATGTAGATGATGAAGAGGAGGGGGCCGAGTACGGAGCCTTGGGGAACGCCTTGAGTGACTGTGGCTGGAGCAGAGGTGTGGTTGTGGAGAGAGATGAAGTGGGATCTGTTGGAAAGGTAGGAACGGAGCCAGCTGAGTGCAGAGCCTTCAATGCCGAGGTCTTTGAGTCTGGTGAGCAGGATGTTATGGTTCACTGTATCGAAGGCTGCGCTCGGGTCGAGGAGGATGAGGATGTTGAGGGAACCAGTGTCAGCAGAGGTGAGGAGGTCATTGAGGACTTTGAGGAGAGCAGTTTCTGCGCTATGGAGGGGGCGAAAGCCAGATTGGAGGGGTTCAAGTAGGTTATACGCAAGGAGGTGGGAATGAAGTTGCGACGTAACGATAAGCTCCAGGGTCTTTGAAAGAAAGGGGAGGTTTGAGATTGGGTTGTAGTTAATGAGAGAGGAGGGATCAAGACCAGGTTTCTTTAAGATTGGGGTAACAGCAGCAAATTTGAAAGCGGAGGGGACAATTCCTTGGGACAGTGAGTAGTTGAAGAGATTAGTGAGGTAGGGGCAGAGAACAGGGAGGCAGGACTTCAGCAGGGGAGTGGGGAGAGGGTCGATGGAGCAGGTAGTGGGTTTGGAAGAGCTGATGAGTTTGGAGATTTCAATAGGGGTGACCAGGTCAAACTGGGAGAGGAAGCAGTGTGGAGGAGGGGTAAGGAGGTCAGTGGAGATGTTGAAAGGGAGGGCCTTGGTAGGTGGTTGAGTAGATGCTGGGGAGGCGGGTACAGGGGATAAAGATTGATAGATGGAATATTTATCAGAAAATATAGTCTGTTTAGAAGCTAAGCTAGAGATTTATGATACAAACCACTGTAAGTTGTCCCAATAAAAGCTAAGTTATTTGTTTAGGAAAATACATTGAGTAAAGTTACATAGAAATCACTTGGAATGAAATCAAATCCAGCATTTATAAGATTGCATTCATCAAGCTTAATTGACAGGAGAATTATTTAGTCTTCATCAATCTTGTAATGAGTGGCATCGTAGCGATATGCAACAATACATTCTTCTTTGTTAAGAAATAAAAAATCTCATGATTGGACATATTGATTGTCAATTCAATCTGAGCCTTCTGAGATGTCATGTGGAGAATTGAGTTGTTCTCTGAGTAAATTGAAGTCAAGTGTTCCATTGATTGGTGCTATTGATCAGTACAGATCACTTGGCATCTTCCCTGTGTGAAGTGGGTGCCCTCACTATGACCTTTTGTAGGTTTTACTGAGGATACTTCACTATCTCCAGGGCAAGGTTCGAGCCAGGCGCCTCTACTGTCATGAAGGTCAGTGACATTGTGTTTTCTCCCTGAATTGGCGTCTCACAGTTCTTTCCATCTAGGTACAGTTTGTGGCTACAGCAAAGTTGTTATCTGCAGTTTCTGAGAAAGGCAGGAGATTTTAAACATTGTCTCTTGAGTTTGCTAAAATATTTTAAAGGAGTTTTGATGGGCGTTGCGCATGATTTTTATTTCCATTTAATGGAGATTATTGGAATTGTGAGGATTAGCAAAGAGGGGCAAAAACAGTAGACATTCAGTTGGAGTAGTCTGAAGAAACGCTGTTCACGAAGCTTCAGTGGATGCACATTTTCATGTGTCAACCACTGGACCCTGAGATAGAACAGTATTCAGCAGGGGTTCGTAAGAGGCAGTGGTGTGATATATTGCTTTGGCTGATATCCGTTTCGTGTTCTTGAAGTTTTCTGGACTAGGACTACCATAATTCTTATGATTGGCCAATTTTAGTTAAATGACAATGGTATGTGAGAGATCTAAACAGGGTATTTACAAGGAAGCTTCGAGTCATGGAATCCTCTGTTGCAGAGAAACTTGAGTTTGTTCCCTGCTTCCCTGTTGTTCAAGTGCAACATCGACATGCCTGTTGTGATGTATGTTGGGTTTGCAGTACAAAGTCTTTTTTTTAAAAAGCATTCCATTTCCTTTAGTATTGTTGATGCCTGTGGTAGCTGTGTCATGAGAGTTGTGAGATTCCTTTAAGTTCAACATTTATTGCACTTTTCTTTGGCTATTAAGCTGTTGAAAAGAGCCAGTAATGCAAACATTACCCCTCCTCCACAATGATAGGTATTTTGAGTCTTTGTTCTTGGTTGCTCTTGTTGCCAATAAAATATATAGGCATTTTTTCAACAGTGTACCAATGATACTTAGATTATTATGGAGTTAAAGATAGAGTGTGAAAATCAACATAGTGATGATGGTGCAAGACAAAAAGGAAATGAACCAAAGAAGGAAAGATGGGACTCGACTCCTGGTTACTGCTCTGAAATAACAGTGCTAGAAATTTACTGTAGGTCAGGCAACATTTGTTCAGAGAGAAACCGAGTTCATGTTTTAGTTAATTGACCTTTCTTTTTATCTTGTTATATAGTTAATCACCCAGACAAATCATTTTGCTATGCCAATTGCATACATCCAGTGATGTAATACTAAATCAAGAGTGCTTTATATAATTTATAAAGCACTACATAGGAGGGAGTTTAAATCATAAAGTCAGTGCTGAGATGAGTTTTGGGGTTAATGGCCAACATCACAGCATTGAGTTGCGAGGAAAAGCAATCTTTACAAAAATGTGAGTGAGTAAACAGATATTAAACATCACGAAATGGGCACTGCCCTTCAGGGTTTGCTAGGAAATTGGAACTGGAATGTAAATTTTGGTAAGTAAACAAAATCACCATTTTGGTAAATAAAAATGTTTGCAACTCTTTTGAAGAATCTCCTTTCGCAGACAGGTTAAAACTTATTGGGCAAACAAGAAGGAATAAATATTTCATTCCTCCAAGTGACTTTTAGATGTAGATATTATCACATTTTATGGGAACAGTTTGTGTTTTGGTATGTCCACACGTCGTGACCTACTAAATCACGCTTAAGTTATACTGTGACATTTTCCAAGTTATTTTTCTTCCTCAGTACACATGCAGCAAATGTTGCAATCAATGCAACTCTCCCGAGGCTCCTCGAGTGGGGTTAGCAATGTTGGCAGCTATATTAGCATATAACTTGAAGGAATAAACATGGCATCAGAAATGAACGTGACAGAATCTTGAAACATACCAGTGTTTGGAGGATAATGTGTTATGGCAGCAATTAACTATGCCATAACCTTTGAAATTGCATATTTTCCTCATTAGCTGAGAGTACAATAGCTTACAACATTCAAAATGAAAACGATCGAAGAGAAAGATAAATAATAATTGTACTAGGACAGCACAAATGTGATAGGTAATTTTTTTTTGCGACATTGAGTAATGTGTTACTTGACTAAAGATAAATTGACATTGTTTATGTAATCTTGAAAACTTTAGGGTCATGATATGTCAACAAAATTTGTAGGTTGATGTCGCCATAAATGCAGGCCCCAAGCACAGAAGGAAATTTTTGACATTGATACAAATCTGTTTCGTGTGGATGTTTAAACATAACTATTTTAAAATTATTGGTTGCCAAAAGGGCCTGTCCCACTGTACGAGGTAATTCAACAGCTCTCCCGAGTTTAAAAAAAAATCAAACTCGTTGTAAGTGCATAGAATGTACATAGCGGCTACGTCGGAGCTTGAGGATGTCTTGTAGCGGCTCGTAATGCTAATGGCAGGTACTCGGGAAACACGGTAACTCGTGAAGATTTTTCAGCACTGTAAAAAATGTCCACGAGAGCCCCGAGTACCTACAAACGGCTATTACTCGGGAGAACTCTTGAATTACCTCGTGCAGTGGGACAGGCCCTTAATAGCCCAGCTGAATTCCTAATTTCATGAAGTATGATTGTCACTTTAAAATTGTGATTGCAGCACAATTTATGTAAAGAAAAAGTGTAAAATAAATGTGCAAGGCCGCTTGTGAATGTAGCACCTCGAAAATGGATATCATGACTGAACTATAAACATCTTAGCGATGGAGTTGAGCTTGGGTTCTTCAATTACAACAAGAAGATAAATTTGAAAGCAAAACAAAAGAAATGGCGGGTGGGGGGGGGGGTGAGACTGACAATGCCTTTCTTCTAACTATATCTTAAAGTTAAGCTTCCCAAGGTGTAGAATAGTTTTGACTATGCATCCTTCAGAAAACTATGCACCATTTTAGTCTTCAACATTTTAAAATTGTGTCACTAAAAATACCACTGGGATCCTCAAGGTACTCTCTTGTCAAGCCAGTCAAAGTATTAATAAAGTCCTTCCTTAAGGGCTAAATAAACAGATTTTTTGAAAGTTACCCCAAAGCTCCAATCGATTTCTTAAAATTGAATGGCTCAGAAATGAATCAGTTTGCAGCTTAGACACAACCCTTAATTTAATGTAGTTTTTCAGCTGTAGAAGGTCTTATTAACCTTTCTGTGGCTGTTAATTGCCTGGTTAGCAATTTAATTAGATTTTAATTGGCTTGCTGCTTAACTATGCCTAACCCTTGTTCTGCAACGTTTAATATTCAAGACGAACAAAAATGTTTTGAAGTTCTCAGTCAAGTGAGATGGAACAGCTTTTGGAAGGCTTCTAAGTTTTCACTGCTCTGGGATGCCAGCTTTGCTGGCTTGATTTTGAATAATTAAGACATTTTGATGGCCTGGTTTTGCAGAGTGACGTCTGCAGACCACACTCACTGTTGACTCAATGCTCTTAATCTGAGAGAAGGCAGTGTATTGGTGTTCTTTGGGACTTACAATGTTGTTTAGGACAGCTGTGCAGTGATAGAATGATGGCCTTAAACCTTTATTAATGGATTCCAGTGCCATGTTGGCAGCAGGGAGTTTGTAAGTTATTGAGTCATCGAGTGATACAGTGTGGAAACAGGCCTTTTGGCCCAACGTCCCAGCCACACTAGTCCCACCTACCCGCATTTGTTCCATATCTCTTCAAACTTGTCCTGTCAATGTACCTGTCGAACTGTTTGTTAAATGTTGGGATAGTCCCTGCCTCAACTACCTTCTCCAGCAGCTTGTTCCATACATCCACCACCCTTTGTGTGAAAAAGTTACCCCTCAGATTCCTATTAAATCTTTTCCCCTTCGCCTTAAACCTATGTCACCTACTCTGGGCAAAAGACTGTGCATCTACCCGATCTATTCCTCTCATGATTTTATACACCTCTACAAGATCACCCCTCATCCTCCTGCGCCTCAAAGAATAGAATCCCAGCCTAAACCTCTCCCTATAGCTCAGACCCTGTAGTCCTGGCAACATCCTCATAAATTTTCTCTGTACACCTTTCCAGCTTGACAACATCTTTCCGATAACACGATGCCCGGAACTGAACACAATACTCTCAATGCAGCCTCACCAACGTCTTATGCAACTGCAACATGACCTCCCAACTTCTATACTCAATACTCTGACTGATGATGGCCAATGTGCCGAAAGCATGTTTGACCAACCGATCTAACTGCGACTCCACCTTCAAGGAACCATGCACCTGCACGCTTAGATGCCTTTGCTCGACAACACTCCCCAAAGCCCTACCATTCACTGTAGGGTCCTGCCCATGTTAGCTTTCCCAAAATGCAGCAACTCACATTTTTCTGCATTAAATTCCATCAGCCATTCCTCCGCCCACCTGGCCAATCGATCAAGATCCTGCTGCAATTTTTCGCAACTATCTGCAAAACCCACCCACTTTTGTAATAAGCTGATCTTTCACAGCAGCGCCCATATTGCACATCAGATGCAATAACAGGTTACTCTGCCCTTGGTGCCTCGTTAGTTCATGAGGAAATTATCATTTATTGTGTATCAAAAATATCAACGAGTATGGTTACGTTGAGGTTGGGATGTGGTATGGAGTTGACGCCTACTAAAAGGGGGAAGGGATTGTGAGATGTAAATAGGATATGAAAAGTTGGATCGGATAAGAACGTATTGCCATCTCCAAAATTCTGGATAGAGATTAATATACTGAATTATTCTAATATTTTCTTTCAACAGAATTACTTCATTTGAAATTATTTCCATCATCAGCTTTCTTTAAAGCCATTTATTTTAAATAAGAATAAAATGTAATGCCATTCTGTATCTGATAACTTATATCTTTATCATGTGATGGTATTAATTGTATCCCTTTGGAAGTTTCCGTCAAGATGTTATGCCCTATTTATTGTATGTACAAGTACCCTCAGTATAGAGGAATTGCACTGTTTTAAACTGTATTTCAAAGACTAATTTATTTCACCACCCGAGTCTCTGCTGAACGGGTAATCACTTTTTTGAGCGGCGGGACCACATCTGCTCTAACAAAGCAGTTTAAACAGTTATATTTTAAATGAAGCATGTTTATTTTTAAGGAGTAATTTTGACTGAGGTTATAATTTACAAAGGATTTGCAATAACACGAGCATAATTTTTACAATACAGAAAAACATGCCACTGAGTTACAGATGAACAAGTTGTCTATTGAGGATAGAGGCAGAAGAACTAATTTTGTGTCTTTTCTCTGTAACCTAATTCCTAACCTGTCTTACATTGTTTTTCTGTGAGTAGACATCATCAATATGTGATGGTTACATTGGTCAGGACAAGTCGATAGCGTGACTTGATTAAGTGATTGTGGGCCTTATCTTTCTTTTACACTGTAATCCTGAAGGTTACTGTGGAAGTTATGGTTGATTTCTGTTCATGAGTCCTTGACAGATGAGGGTCACATTCTTAAGGACATAATGAGTCTGTATTGATAATGTCTCTTGATAATGTCAAGATGATGGAAAGTGGTACTGTTCAAATGCATATCGTAATCCACAATAAACCTTTTGAACCTAGGTCAGCTTCTACTGCTGCCAGTTTCTGCAAGAAACTGAGGTCAGCAATAAGCCTTTCGAGCCTGGATAATGAATATCCATCCGAATTGCATCCATTTAATTTGTCTGTATTATTTTCCGAAATGAAGTATTGTTTTTTGGAACATACAAAATCTAGGAAACTTAGCAGTATAGATGTTATGTGGCTGGTTTCCATGATCATGTAGTCTCAAAATTAGAGGTTGGTGATTTAAAATCTTGGATGTCTCCGATGGGAAGGCATTTCTTGATTCTGGAGGTTATGGTTACTTGATATTCTCTGTCCCAGAAAGTTGAAGACTGAGTGTTTTTGGACTAAAAGGGAATCGAGGGTTTTGGTAAATGGATAGGAAAGTGGAGTTGAGACAAAAGATCAGTCATGATTTTCTTAGAAGGCAGTACCAGTTCAGGTTTATGTATAGTGCACTTCTGTTGGTTATGTTTTGTATTAATCATTGAATCAAGTAAAACGTATATGATTTCGAAGAATTGTCATAGAAACTGAGATATATCTTTGTCTAGTTATTTGCAATAATGTGAATTGCCAAAACATTCTAGCTTATTTATCATGAATTGTCAACATTTTAATCTTTATTGAAACTCCCAGCTCCAAAGATTTCCATGTAATTTATTTAGAGTCATACTGTGTGGAAATTTGCCCTTCGACCCAACCTTCCATGCCGACCAACATGCCCGTTCTTGGCCCATATCCCTCTAAACCTATCCTATACACGGACCTTTCCAAATGTCTCTTAAATGTATGAGAGTTTCTGCCTCAACTACCTCCTCTGGCAGCTTGTTCCATATACCCTCCACCCTTTGTGTAAATAAATATTTACCACTTGGTAACTCTTGGTAGTAAATATTCCTCACCCCCCCCCCACCACCATAAACCTATGTCTTCTGACTTGATTTCTTGATTCCCCTACTGGGCAAAAAGTCTCTGGATTTTCTTTTCACTATTCTCATTCCGTTCTGCAGCTGCTTTGAGTATCTAAATCTGTTTACTTTCAAGTAGTCTGCTTTAGATCGGTTGTCAGTATGTTAAATGAAGCTCATAAAATATTGATTCCCTGTGTAATGTTTGGAGCCGTTGACACTCAGATTCTTACTTCTTTGTTTATCTGGGTGTCCTCCCTTTACAATAATATGTACATTGCCTGTTTTCCTTTCTCTAAGAGCTAAGATTTATTTGTCATGTAAAAATCCTGAATTATGAAGCTTTTGTTTTTTTAACTATTTGAAATCCTTTATTATCAGGTTGCGTCGCCTCACCATGGAGCAGCAGCATGTATTAAAGGTAAGAGATTTTCAACTAAATTAGTTGCAGTTCATCATCTACTAAATATCCCAGAATTAGATTCCTATCTCGATTTTTCCATTGATTTAATGCTGCTATATGATTGAACATGATCAAACTCAGCATTTTGGATCTTTCATTCAAGATTTAGGAGTTACTTGAACCTCTTTTTAACTGCTTGTAAAAACTGAAAGTGCATGTCAAATGTTTCAGTACATTTTATGATGACCTCTAGTTTATGCAAATGCTGTAAGCATATAACTGCGGGAGACAAAGCTTTCAACAGCACTTAAATCTTGTACTAATTTGGTGCTCTGAATTCTGTATATATAGCAACAAGTAGAATGTGCGTGTGTGTAATGGGTTTGATGGATCCCTGTGTGGACATTTGAACTTCAATTGTATTCTTGGTAGTAAAGACAAAGTTTTCCCGCTTTCAACAAATATCTGTTCTCTTCATAAATTTTATTTTAGGATTGTGCATTCTTTTTGTAACTCTCTGGTTTATCAATTTGTCATAGAAAATATGAATGTTATAAAACCGTAAAATTAAGTTGCAAATCAACTAGAGCACTGCCAAAGAAAATTTAAATCCTGTGTTTCAATTTATGGATGTGATTGGGTTTTGAAGTAGTACGCAAATCCTTGGGTCTTGTCCAGTAGAAGGTCATTGTACTCCTGAATATGTAAAGCAAAATGACCACACTTTGTTTGAAAATTGACTTATAAATCGTACTTATTGAAGTCACAAATTATATCCTGTATGACATTAACCAACAAGCACTCCAGCCAGTGGATTAGACAAACATGCCATCTCAGCCATTGGTTGGCTTGGTGGGTGGATTTTCATCTAGGCTCACTTGCCTCGCTCATTATATCTAAGCCATTGTAGCAATGACTTTCCACATTTCAAAATCACCGAAGGCTTACCCTATGGTCGCCTAGTTATCTGAATGCTGTTTCTTGGTGATAACAATAAGCTTGAGATTGGCCACCATATACATACCATCCGAGAAGCCTGGCATAAATAAGAGCAAAACAGCCTGTTTGTTTGGCACCCCATCAACTACTCTGAACAGCCATTCCCTCGAATATCAGGACACACTAGTTGCAGCATGTGCCATGTACAAAATGCTCTGCAGTTCCATGATTCAGACCTCATAACAATGAAAGATTAGTTGTATAGTTTCAAGTCAGAATGGTTTGCAACAGAGATAAATATGAAGGATGTAGTGTTCCTATGCCTCAAATGCCCGTACTCCTTCATGACAGGTTGCAGATTTCAAAGATGGTGTTGAATGGCCCAAGGTATTTTGTAGATGGTTCAATTTATCGCAAAGGAAGGAACTGGAGATGCTGGTTTAAACCGAAGAAAGGCACAAAAAGCTGGAGTAACTCAGCAGGACAGACACATCTCTGGAGAGAAGGAATGGGTGATTTTTCGTGTTGAGAAGGGCCTCGTCCCAAAACGTCACCCATTTGTTCTCTCCAGAGATGCTGCCTGTCCTGCTGAGTTACTCCAGCTTTTTGTGTTTAATTTATTGCTATTGCTTCTTTGAATGGGTTGTAATCTCAAATTACAAAATAGAAGCAACTGGGAAAAAAACTGGCTTGGAGATGATAAATTTAAAGTTTGTAGATGTATCTTTTTCCCTAATGTCTGCTTGAAAAATAGGTGATCCATATTTATTCATTTTTCTTCCTGGGTTGATATTTTCTCATTCACTGCATTGTGAAGGGGTAATGCCTACATCTTGAAATATCTTTGCTATCTGCACTTGGAGCCAGCATTGCGAGTTAGCCATAAAAATAGTTGTATATCTGTTCATCAACTCGCTGAGTAGTAACCAGAATGTAATGTAATTTTCTACATTTGGATTCCTATGTATTTAAAATGACGTACATGCATTCAACCATGAATTGATTATTTTTCTTTTTATATCCACTGCAGGAGATGAAGAGACGGGGAAAACTTCTGATGACATTAGTTTGAGCTTGGGCCAGAGCTGCAGTTTGTATAAAGATACAAATGATGAACAAGGTGAGCATGGCCTATCAGAATTTGACTGAAAAACAGTGCAGTGTCATGGTCGACTCAATTATCTGGGGAATTTTGAATCATGACCTACTTTTATAAGCTATAATTTTACAATCAATATGCTTGGAATGAATTGGTGTCACTTGGTTATAGTTTCTTGATTATGAAGGAGCAATAAAGTTAGGTGATGCATTCAATTCCAGAACAATGCTACAGAGATACTATGTACTTAATTTTTGTATAAGCTCTTTTCCTCAACACCTCTGAAGATCTGTGCTTTCGAGAACGGGAGAAGAAAGATAAAGTAACTTCAGTTGGACATAATATATAAATATAAAATATAGCATGAGGAGCGCATGGAGTCCATTCAAATGGATTCCCCACCAGTCAGTAAGATCTGTGCACCACATTCCTGCACTGAACCCATCATCATTGATTCTCATAGTATTCAGAACACTTTTGATCTCTGTCTTGAATATTCTCAGTTACCAAGTGTCCAAAGCCCTGTTGGGCAAAGAATTGCAAATAGTCACTAGTTTTTTTCAGATACAGAATGAAGAACATTTTTCTATTCTCTGCAGTGAATGGTGAAATCCTGATGGGCTGGACATTCTCCATCTACCCTGTCATATCCTGCAAGAAATTTGCATGTTTCAACATTAGTCACCACATTCATAACTCAGTGGTTATAGGTTTTCCTTCAAGGACAAATTGCTCCATCCTAGCGATCAATCTGGTGAACCTTCAATGCGTTCCCAATGTTGCAACTTATTCCCTCATTCGATAGGGAGACCGGACCTGTACATAACACTTCAGATGTAATCTCACATATGTAATATATAATAGAGCAATAAGCCACTACATTTGTACTCAAATCCTGTGGCAATCAGCAGTTACATTTGTCTTCCTAATTGCTTTGCTAAACCTGCTGTATATTAACTTTAAGTGATTTGTGCAGATGTCTCCGAATCCCAACACTGGTCAAGCTCTCATCATTTTAACAAGTACTCTTCCATTCTATTGTTTCTTATGATCTTGTGATCTATTTTTACATTATAAAACATGGAATGCCGCTGCACCTTTGGCCCATTGTATTTGCGTTAACCATGATGGTTATAAATTAATAATCCGTAATTCCTGGTAACCAGATTGCAATAGCTAGGTTGTGGTTTGTGTTGTGCAGAGTTCAAGAGCCTGATTATTGATGGAAAATAAACTTTTCTTGAACCTGGAAGTCTCGGTGCATTGGCCCTTGTGCCGCCTTTCTGATGGTGGTTGGGAGATAAGAGAATAGACGGGGTAGTGTGGGTCTTTGACATTGGCTACATTTTTGAAACAGCACCTCTTGTAGATCCCTTCGCTAGTATAGAGGTCAATGCTTGTGATAGACCAGGCAATGTCTGCCACTTTCCGCAGCCTCCTTCATTCCTAGGTCAGACTACGAACCAGGCCATAATGCAACCAATCAATATGCTTTCTACCATATTCTCGTAGAGTTTGATAGAGTATTTGGTGACACACAGCATGTTCTCAATCTTCTAAGGAAGTTGAGGTGTTGCTGAGCTTTCTTTGTGACTGCATCAGCATGCTTGGGCCCAGGACATATCATCAGTAATATGCATGTCCAGGAACTTGAAGCTATTGACTCTTCCTACTGCCGTCCTGTCGATGAAGACAAATTCATGGATCCTCGCCTTTCACTTCCTGAAGTCAACAATCAAATTCTTAGAGATAGAGATACAAGGAACTGCAGATGTTGGTTTACAAAAAAAGGATAATGCTGGAATAAATCAGCGGATCAGGCAGCATCTCTGGAGAGCATGGATAGGTGTCGTTTTTTGGTCTCTTGCCAACTTTGAGAGCACGGTTGTTATTCTGGTTTTGTTCAATCAGATTATGAATCTTACTCCTGTATGCTGAGACATTGTTACCCATTATTGTGGTAACGTCAACAAATGTAAAGATGGCTTTGGAGATGTGCCTGGCTATTGTCAGGTATATAGAGAGAGTAGAGTAGAGCAGAGGATGAAGCGTACAGCCTCTCTGCACCTCTGTTGATGGGCATTGAGAAGGATGGCAGTTTGTGTTGCCAATTCGTATCGATTGTGGTTTGCCTATGAGGAAGTTGAGGATCCAATTGCACAGAGATGAACAGAAACCCAGTTCCCTAAGTTTGATAAGTTTAAAGAGGATGATGGTGTTGATTGCATAGATGTCGTTTTGAGCAACACTCTGATGTATGTTGTCCGAATGGTCCATTGGAAAGTGGAGAGCCAGTAAGAGCACATCCCCTGTTGTTCTGTGTAGTGTATTTGTTCATTCACTGAATCTGCCTGTATACCCTAAAACCATTCTGCGTCCTGCATGCAGCCCACATGCTTTTTAACTTTGTATCATCATCAAACATGGCTCTATTACATTTGATCCCCTTACAAGGCATTGATAGCTTTTGAACAGCAAAACTATGCCACCTGTTCCAATGGTATCCCACTAAACTTGGAGGCAGCACTCCCCACCGCAACTGGTTACTCAAAATCCTGACCAACAGACAATAATCAGTGAGGATAAGTGACAAAACTTCCTCTACGATAATCCTCAACACTGATGCCGCTCAAGGATGCGTTAACAGTCCCCTACTATACTCCTTCTACACTCATGACTGGGCAGCTAAATTCCAATCCAACTCAATTTACAAGTTCACAGAAGACACCACTGTAGTGGGCCGATTATCAAAATGACGATGTTCTCAATCCTCTTTGAGAGAGAACGGAAATTGGGAACATTGTAACCCGGTGCCAAGACAATATTCTCTCCCTCAAAGATAGACACAAAATGTACGAGTAACTCGGCAGGGCAGGCAGCATCTGTGTAAATCAGTGTAAACCAACATCTGCAGTTCCTTCTTACACATAATCTCTCCCTTATTCTTCTTGCATATGGCGTGCACAGCCTAAAGTTGTAGGACAACTTGTTCTATTTGATCTTATTTGATTGTGCACGCCAGGTTGATTACATTCGTCGAAACAGGGCGGACCACGTGAAGGTTGCAATCTCACACCCCAGCACCAGTCTCACCCCGGTCAACCCTCTTTTCTCTTCTCCCATCTGGCATGAGGTAAAGCTTGAAAATTCAGTTACAGTTTCTTCCCAGCTGTTATTAAGGAATGGTCCATCATATCTGGAGTGCGGTCCTGACCTTCCATCTGCCTCACCGAAGACCTTTGAACTATCTTTAATTATCCTTTATCTTGCACTAAATGTTATACCCATTATAGAAACATAGAAACATAGAAATTAGGTGCAGGAGTAGGCCATTCGGCCCTTCGAGCCTGCACCGCCATTCAATATGATCATGGCTGATCATCCAACTCAGTATCCCGTACCTGCCTTCTCTCCATAGATCCATGTGGATCCCCTTAGCCACAAGGGCCACATCTAACTCCCTCTTAAATATAGCCAATGAACTGGCCTCAACTACCCTCTGTGGCAGAGAGTTCCAGAGATTCACCACTCTCTGTGTGAATTATCCTTTATCTATGCACTGTAGACGATTTGATTGTAATCATGTGTGGGAATGAACTACAGGTGCTGGTTTAAACCGAAGATAGACACAAAAAGCTGGAGTAACTTAGCGGGTCTGAAGGGTCTTGACCCAAAGCGTTATCAATTATCTTTCTTCAGAGATGCTGTCTGACCCACTGAGTTACTCCTGCTTTATGTATCTCTTTGATTGTAATCAGGTATTGTCTTTGATTGGATAGCACACAAAACAACAGCTTTTCAATGTACCTTGGATCACGTGACAATAATCTAAACTAATTGAATTTGGCCCATTTGTTATGATTCTGTTTTCTTTCAATTATCTAATCTTCAATCTACTGTGAGTACAGAAATATTCCAATAATCTGGCACCCTGGGGACTTTGGTGGAAGTGCTGGGTTCTCCCGATCTTCTATAAATATCACATTTAATTCACTTATTTAAAGATGCTACATAGTAATAAAAATACTTAGTAAACCTTGGAGCATTAAAGAAAACATTGGAAACGAATGTAGCGAGTTTATAGGAGCCATTGGAAATAAACAGGTGAGTTTATAAGGACTGTAGGAAGGGAACCTCTGGTATAATGAGCACTGGAAACTGGGCCCTAGTGATAATGGGAGCATGGGATCAATGTCGATGAGTTTCTGACCAAGGCTATGATCCCATGGTTAGTGCTCAATACAGAGCCCTAGTGGGTTCATAAGGCATATGGCGACGGGTTCCGGTCAGTTTTAGAGGTGTGTGGAAAATGTCACTGGGTGAATCGGATGCCAAATCATCAAAATGTCCACAGTAACTGATTATTTGGAGTTTCACTGTGCTATGCAAGCGCTAATTTAAAAAAAAAATATTTTAAATATATATGCATTTGCTTCGCCGACCTTGTTTTCTATATCCTCACTTCAACTTCATTAAACTCTGAAACTCTCCTATTGATTTCATAAGTGATAGGAGCAAAGTTAGGCCATTCAGCCAATCAAGTCTACTCTGCCATTCGATCATGGCTGATCTCTCCCTTCTAACTCCATTCTCCTGCCTTCTCCCCATAACCTGTGACATCTTTGAGTTGCTTCACCTTAAATCTCAGTGCCAATGTCTCTGGTCTGCACCAGCGAGCCCTTTTGACCAACTGCCACACTGTCAGGTTGACGTTGCTGTTGTTGCAGCTTACTTTGTAGCCCCTGGCCGACAGCACTTTCTTCAGGCCACTGACAGGATGCGCTCGGTCGCCATGGTTCTCCCTCCTCTATCATCAGCTGCTGTTTCTTACTGTTGGCCCTTGCATTGTCTGCCCCCCCCCCCCGCCCCGCCACCACCTCCTCCTCCTCCCTGAGATAAGGGGAAGGTGTAGGGGAGAAGGAAGGCAGTGGCAGTGGGGGGGGGGGGGGGTAGGGGGGGGGGGGGGGGGGCAGCAGAGTCGGCAAAACATTGGCCGACAGGAAGGAGTGGCAGCTGGAGAGCACGGAGGGAGCCCCACGGTGACCTGGCATGACCTGTTGGTGGCGGAGTTCTAATAAAGCACTGTCGGCTGGGCTACAACTTGAGTCGCGTCAACAGCTGCGTCAACCAATGCAGAGGCTGGTGAAGAAGGGCTCGCTGGTACACCTTGTGGAAGATGTCGGCGACTCAGTCGGGAGGTGCTGTCCACTGCCTCCCTTGTTCTTGCTCTCCTTCCCAGTGTTGCACTGAAAGTGGCCGAAACCGGAAGAGCAGCAAGCCCGGGTGTTGCTTTTATATCTGTGAAGCTGATGAGAAGCCCTCGCCATCTTTCCGTTGCAATCATACAGGTCATTCAGGAAACGGGACCTCATATTGTGAATTGTTTATGGAAGTACGTTTACGTAACTCACCAAATTACATGCAGATCTGAAGTATTTTTAAAATTAATTTTCTCATCCAGTCTAAAGATCAATTTATGACGGTCATAGGTGATGTGAAAGTTACAATTTGGTTCTTTATGATTTGAAAGCTATCGAATCTACTTCTCACAATTTGTGTGCACGCTGCTCAGTATGTGAGTGTTAATGTTTGTCATTTTTTCCCTATAGATCTGGTACACGATGCAAAGCTTTTTCAAGTGGTGGTGTCGAATGATTCCTTGATGTCTAACCAGGCTTTAACATCTTCGGCAGCTCAAGACTTTCTAAGGGATTCCAATGACAAAGTGACCTACCATCACACAGAGCATTCATTGTCGACTGCTTGTGACACAGAAGCAGCCTCCCTTGTACCTTTGCATTCCCAATCATACAGGAAAGATCACAGGCCGAGAGGAGTGCCAAGAACTTCAAGTTCAGCGATTGCTTTTCCAGACACATCTCTCAGTGATTTTACTCTCTTTCAACAAAGGAGAGGATTAGACACCGTTTGTGAATTAGAAAGTTCAAAACCTCTTTCAGGGTCCAAGGAGTCATTGACTGAAAACTCTTGTTATGCTGGCGTTTTCCAGCTAGATAACTTACTGAAGGGTGGTACTTCCCAACCATCATTCAAAGCAGGACTCAGTAAGCCTTTAAAAACAGATAATAGTGTTGATAGTCTCCAGAGTCTCAGTACCAGGAGTAGTGGGTCAACAGAGAGTTACTGTAGTGGCACGGATCGAGACACCAACAGCACTGTAAGCAGTTACAAGAGTGAGCAAACAAGTTCAACCCACGTGGAGAGCATTCTTTCAGAGCAAGCAGAAACTTCAGCAGATGAGAACAGCTTGGAAAAAAAAGATTACGAGAAAAGCGATGCTCGCAGCGGATATAGCAGTGAACCAGAAGGTGAGAGTATTGTGGAAAGTAGTGAAAGGCCTAATGGTAAAAGGAAAAAATTACATGCTGCAACAAAAGATGGAAGTTCCAGTCAAGATCCTGAGCAGATGTCCGATCAGGTGCCGACTGGAGGAAGACTCAGTGGTTCTGGTGATGCTAACAGAAACCCTCATGCAAACGAATTGAGCGTTGACATCTTGAAGCAGCATGGTGAATTAGTTCCAGAAACACCCGTGGAACAGAGAGTGGAAGAGGTTGTGGAAAAATCTTCTCTGTCAATGGATAAACAAACAGTGAAGGATGAAACAGCGAGGCAAAAAGACGGGGACGTAAGACCCAAATCTAATTTTATCCACAGAGCTGCTTCTTCACACAAATCGAACCGAAGAAAGTCAGGGAAAAAACGAGCAAGCAGTTTTGACACGAGCCGGCATAGAGAGTATGTGTCATTTCGTGGTGTAGCTGGCATTAAAACTGGTAGCAACAGCTTTTGTCCAGATGAAGATTCAAGTGACCAGAGCGACTTGAGCAGAACCTCCAGCATGCATTCAGCACATCGCTTCAGTTCAGACAGTTCATCCAGCACCACATCCCATTCATGTCACTCTCCCGAAGGACGATACCATGTCTCAAAAGCAAAATACTTGTCTCGGGAAAGAGGCACTGACTTTGAAGCTATGTTAAAGATCCATTCTGGTTCAGAAAGTAGTGCTAATAGTCGTAGAAGGTCAACTCGCAGGACTCTCAGTGCAGCCAGTGCCAAAACTCATGCACGAGTACTCAGCTTAGACAGTGGGACAGCAGCCTGCTTAAGTGATCTGAGCAGACTAGGGACACCAGATAAAGTGAGATCTTTAACTACATCTAAGTCAGATTTGGAAGCCAAGGAGGGAGAGGTGTTGGATGAATTGTCTCTTATAGGCCGAGCATCACAACTAGAATCTGTAACTCGCTCACGGAATAGTTTACCCAATCAAGTAACCTTTCAAGAAGCAGAAGAACAAGGAGTCGCCAGTACAGGTGGGTTGTTAAACAATTAGACTTGATTAATTGTAAGATAGACTACCTAATACTAGTGATACACAAATTTTGGATGAAGAACAATGCATTAAATATATGCAAAAAAGTAACAATGATAAAGGAATTAGGCCATTGTTATCTGTTTGTAGGGTGAAAACGAGAGAGAGAGAGAGAGAGAGAGAGAGAGAATGTATTTAGAATTGAAATGATCTATGTATTTAGAATTGAAATGATCACGTTTTTTTAGAGATCGGAGTCCTTCTTGTCCAGACTTTATTAATTGATTTCTAAATTTATAATAATACTAGGCCAAGCGTGGACCCGTTGGGTCCCGTTCCCCCAATGTAATATTACACCAAACTGCGTTTGTGCGGCCTGACGGGCCCCCACTGCGCAGGCGCAACTGCTGCGTTCAAGGTTGTGCCGTTGATGGCATAAATTAAGTTACTAAAGTGAAGAGAGGACCCGTGGTGGCATCTGTAAAATGGAACGAAACGTACCTGTTGGGTCCCCGTTGTGAGGCCAGGCAAGTATAGGGGAAAGGAAAAAAAATGGCAATCTGAAAATCCGCAAAGTCCGTAACTGCGCAGGTGTGGATACCGGGCCCACTGCGCACACGTGGGGCTGACGGGCCTCCGCCAACTGCGCAAGCGCGGCTGGAAAGTGGGGGCGCTGTTTTAAGGTAATTTGTTTTAAATGTCAATAACTTGTAAAATATAACATAAATCTGAACAAAACTTGCTACTGCACACCACAGGACAATGGTGAGTAAGGTGAGCCTAAAATTGTAGCGCTATTGTGTACCATTTTTGTGGAGTTTCGAGACCAAGCAAACAAACGAAACAAGGTGAGAGTTTTAGTAAGATGGATAGATGGATGGATGGATGTGACTTATTTGTGTACATGAAATTTTACACAACATGCAGGCATTCAGGCAACTCCTTGTTGGTGTTATGCACTCTACCAGGTCCTCCCATTCTTTTCCATTTAACTCAGTTGGTATAACCATTTGTGTCGGAAAGAACTGAACGATTTATTGCATTATCTCCCCATCTGCTAATCTAAAGACCCTTTAGTTGCATCTACACTGTATGTCCGGTCCCATCATTTTCAGGATGAAGATTTATTTTCCAAAATTCTTATTTTATTTTTGATATTTTACTTATATTAATGGTTTTTAGTTTTATTTCATCTTAAAAATTGTAGCACTTTGTGTATATTCTTGTCAGAAACTTTCATGATTTCAAAGATTTCTCTCACTTCACTGCTCAGCATCTTTTCAAAAGTTAGAGACTGAAATAGCTTCTATTGAGCAAGAATAGTTCTCTTGATTCTTTTTGGCAACATATCTTGAATAGTAGTGTATTTGTGTATTATAATTTCATTTTAAGTTAGGTCGACTGCTTGTGGTTGACTGATTTAAGAGAGACTCGCAGCCTAACTTTCGAGATTTGGGAAGGATTCATGGGTAAAAAATGACTGAAGCATGCTGAGTGCTCGATGTCGGTGCTTCTTTTATTCTGCTCTGTTACTGGATTTGACTTTAGGTTAAGTGGTTGAGCTCAATTGTGCTGGGAAATACTTGGCATTGTGGTGGGATATTCACTTTCACTGATCAGCCTGGCCTCTCTTTAGGTACAGGCCTCATCTTCTGATCCTATGAATTTGATTAGAAATGTAAGGTGGTAATCTTCAATTTGTTTATAATCATGTGTTTAGTGAAATGAGGTTCTCATTATTACAAGCAATTTTGTATCTAATTGTCTCTGTCTCTGATCAAGAGACATTTAAAAACTTACCCAGACTGGGCATGAGATGAGGCTTTATATCCATTTTGTGGCTTGTGCCATAGGCTGGCTGGGTGATGCAGTGGCTGAGACCTTGCCATGCCTCACTGGACATCTCTAGATGCAGAGGGAGCAGGTTGTTTGGCTCCACAACTGGCTAGGTAAACGTAGATGTGTGGAGACGGGAGTGGCAAGTCTCCTCTTAGAACCAAACTTACCTTAACCTAGCTTGTTTTGTTTTGTCAGAAGGTGTATATCTACAATCAATGGCGGTAAACATTTTAAACATTGGACTGAACACGTTTCCAAAGAATACCTTGGCGTATGAAATGCATTTTGATTTTACATCGTTGATCTTGTATGTAAATGAAAATTGGTTAAAGATCTCAGCATTTGCATTCAAATGCAAAAACCTACAGCAGAACATCTATCTTATCTATCCATCTATCCATCTATCTCTGTGGCTGCTGGCTGGCTGTGTTTCTGCTTGACTTGTGGGTGCCCGTCTTTGTTTCGTTGCTACGCCAACACCAGACCCACAAACGCCCAGATTTTTTTCCATTTCGGTAGAGATTTCACTTTTCATTCCAAGTATCCACTCATTAAATTTTGTCGTGTTTATATACACATTTTTAACAAAATCCTTCTCCCCCCCCCCCCCCCCCCAACTCACTCATTTTGTCGCCTCCTGTTGGCCAGCGACCATAACGGCTGCTGGCGCCCGCCTCTCTCCTCAAAGACGCCATTTAAAAACAGCCGCACTGCCGAGTGCTCGAATCTTCAGTTGGAGGACCACGTCTCCCGTGAGGGCTACGGGTAGGGAACGGCTGCGTTGGGGGAGCAGACCCAACGGGTCTGCACTTGGTCTAGTATAATATTAAAACTGTGTGTGTGTGTGTGTGTGTGTGTTTCTGCCTGACTTGTGGCTGCCAGCCTTTGATTCGTTGCTACGCCAACACCAGACCCACAAACGCCCAGATCTTTTCCATTTCGGTAGAGATTTCACTTTTCATTCCAAGTATCCACTCCTGATTAAATTTTGTCGTGTTTATGTACACATTTTTAATAAAATCCTTCTCCCCCCCAACTCACTAATTTTGTCGCCTCCTGCTGGCCAGCGACCATAACAGCTGCTGGCGCCCGCATCTCGCCTCAAAGACGCCATTTAAAAACAGCCGCACTGCTGAGTCCTGAATGGCTTGAGTTGGAGGACTACGTCTCCTGTGGGGGCTACGGGTAGGGAACGGCTGCGTTGGGGGAGCAGACCCAACGGGTCTGCACTTGGTCTAGTTTTATAATAAAAGGGAAGTAAAAGATAAAATTATATTCTAATAGTGCACATTTAATACAGCAATTTGATTATTTCAAATGTACAGTCAATATTTTTGGGTAATGTATTATGTGCAGAGTTATTTAAGATGGCATCTGTGATTATTTTCCTGCTTTGGTGATTTGTTAGCTTTATAGAAACGCACTGATAATGAGTGCATGAAAATGTGTTTTGAAGTGCATTCTGGAGTTGAAATGCCAAATGGTACTTGAACAACTATTATCTGTAAAACCTTGTATCTAACCTTGGTAGGTGTACAGGGAAGTTGCATGATTGCCAACACGTATTAAAACTGAAATTAATTATTGGGAGTAGTTAATTGTTCCCCTGCCTTTTGTATTGATGAATGGCCACAGTACTTCCTCCAATGTGTACCAGCAAATCAGTAAACTATGCTTTCTCTCAGCCTATAAGCAGACATGTATTCAGTTAGTTTTCAAGATTATTTTTGAATTGCACTTATTTTTATTTAATAAATTAGATGAGGAAGGCAAGGGAAACAGAGCAATCGCAGCTAAATGAAGGTACTGGGGAACTGTTATCTATTAAAATGTCAGAAATGATTTGTGAGTGAATAACCCCAATTTGTTATTCTGACCCTTGAACTCTCTTAAATACGATGAACAGTTCATCTGGTCATTTATATCATTGCTGTTTGAGAGACATGGTGTTTCGGGGCTTGCTTCATCTGTTAGAACCATAACTACATTACAAAAACATTTTGTTGGCTGTGAAGTGCATTATAACCACTCCAGTTCATAAAAAATGCTCGATAAATGCTTGCCTATCTTCCATTTTTTTAAATACACCAATGTGGCATTATAGGCAAGGTTTGTGAGTTTTTAATTAATAAAAGCTCCAGTTCATATTGGCACAAAGAAAATAATTTTGTTAGACAGCCTGAAATCTCTTTGTTAGCTGGCAGAATATTAAATAACTTATCTTCCTGCCAATTGATGAAGAGTTCCAAAGAAAACGTTCCTATTGTAATGTCAACTAAATCCTTTTGAAAGTCCGTAGGATAGAATCACATTAGAAAATATGAAATTTGCTGCCTTTTAACCAAGCTAGACATAGATTTCCTGTTAAGTTTCTGTAACAATTTGCACACTGCGTGATCAACTGAAATCGGCAAGTCTGCTCCCTTAATGCAAATCATTTCCTTTGAGGGATATCCTGTGATCATGAAGCATTATACTTTCCCAGAAATGAGCAATGCATCAACATTAATATTAAAAAAATGTAGCTTCAACATTGCATTAGGAGCAGTGCATGGAAGTTTAAAAGATACATAATTGAATACTTTATTAAAAGAGGTTTTATTATTGTAATCGGGTTTAAAGTCAAACTGTTTTTCAATTTATTCAGACTTCATATACAAACTTGAATTAGGAGCTGGAATAGTTACATAGCCTCTTGAGCTTTTCCACAATTCAATAAAGTTATCGCAACTTTATAAAAGATTGATTGGGGCACATTTGGAATATAGGGGGGTTGCACGTAAGGTCATCAGCACAAAGGGCATGACGCACGGAGCAGCTCAATCCTTCTGG